>NW_006429782.1:4033211-4043483 GCF_000325575.1 Pteropus alecto | reverse complement strand
GTACGGCGCTACGATGGGACCCTGTTTCCGCCACGGTGGCTTTCGCCGCCCAGGCCCCCCTCTCCCCGCTGTGGCTCTAATACCAGTCCGGGTGGGCGCGCCCATCCCGTTGCCCCTACAGTCGATAAATTTGCCACATATGGTCTTGGCCTTGCCGGAGCTGCTGATCCGGCACCCGGGCCTGTGTCCAGGGAGCCCGCAGTGGTCACTCCTGTCCCATCTGCTGCCGCACTCTCGCGCTGTTGGTGACTTTGGATATGTTCTGTCTGCTCTTGGATGAGCCCCTTCCCACCAGCCTTGAGCCCCGCCCTGTCTTTATCTGAGGGTTGCTAGACTGGGGGCGCTGGTGTGTGTGGTTGGTCGTGCGTCTTCACATCCGTTTGTTCATCGGCGTGTTTCTGGGATGTCTGGCTCAGTGCGTGTCTGTATGAGTGGGGAAGAAGGGGACTCCCCACAAGTGTGACTTTTGTGTGTTTCTCTGTCTTCCTGATTCTGAATACAGCAACCGTGTGTGTGTGTGTGTCTGTGTGTATCCGCGCGTGCGTGTGCATGCGCACGCGTTTGCATATAGGTCTGTCTGTGTCTATACTGGGGTCTGGGTATAGAGTGTATCTGACTGTGTTTGTGTCTCTCTGGGTCTCTGTGTTGTGTTGGCTTGGGAGAGGTATGTTTATTGTGAGTGACTCCTATGCATGCGCTTGGTCTGTAGGAGCCTGTGACTGCCCATCTGGGTTGGGCTGGATCCGATGGTGTTTGTGTAACTGGGTGTATGTCTGGGTCTACGTGGGCATATGTGTATTGTGAGTGTATTGCTATATTGTGTGTCTATCTGTGTATATCAGAATCTGTATGTCTGGGTCAGACTGTGTGGTTGTATTTTGTATGTCAGACTCCGTGTGTGCATGTGTCCGTGTGGCCTAACTTGCCTAGGGTCTAGATGTGTGGCTGGCACATGCAGTGGGAAAAGCTAGTGACTAAAGCCCCTTTGCCGGGGAGAGGAGGCCAGGCTGGGCCACTAGATTTGTCCTCCCAGCCCAGGAAGGGAATTGGGGGCCGTGGGTGGCTGGGTTCCAGCTGCCCAGCTCCACCAGACTTCAGTGGGCAACACAATGACAGGGTCACGAGAGGAGTGGGAGGCCGGGAGGTAGTTTCTTAGAGTAGGGGGGCCTAACTGCTGGAGACAGGCCCCCATGCCCTTCCTGACTTCAGGCTGGCAGTGTCAGGTGACGAGCCCCGAACCCTGCTCAGACACAGCATCAATACCGATATCTCCCAGCTCAGTCAGGTACAGAGCCATTTTTATAGGCAGGAACACACAGGCATAACCACAGACACGCACGCACACCAGCACGACCCACAAACACCTATTCACACCATACATGCATATGATATGTGCATGCACCAGGACACCCACATCTGCACTCATGTACATCCCCAAGCACACAGATGCACGTGTCAGGATATAGCACATACACACACTTCCAAAGACACGTGGTCACATACATGCAAAGACAGAGACTCATATCACCAAGAAAGACACGCAAGAAGATTCACACTGACTCACAGCTACATAGAAATATACCAGGAAACATACATCTATATGCATACATTATACATACACCAGGAAACACACATGCTCAGAAACATACTCATGTAGCAGGTGACATAGACATAGATATCCATAACGTACACATACACAGTCACAGATGCAAAGACACGCACAGTCACAATCATCTGTACATACACACATGTCAGGATGCACACATACAGAAAAAGTGAGCCCTCCTTCCCTTGTCCCCTCATTATCCTAATCCCTTACCTACCCCATTCACGGGACCCCGCCCATGAATGGCTCTCTGAGGCTCCGTCCTCCTCTGGCCTTTTGGCTGGACCACCCTCCCTCCATGTCCAGGCTGTGGAGGCACAAGGACAGACTGCGCATGAGGCCTAAGGAGAGCGAGTGTCAGGTGACCGGTCCACAAGCGAGGTCTCCTCCATCCCCTGCAGTCAGCATCCGCCCCCCCAATGCTGAGTGACAGTGGCTTGCTGACGCACCCCACATTCAGGGCTCCTTTTGCCACGATGCCACGATCAATGCCCCCTGGTGGCTCATGACATCGCTGAGGACTCATCACTCATCCCCATGGCCTTCTTCATCTCCACCTTTACAGTAAGGGGCTGGCCACTTACGTCCTGTGCCGTGATGACATGCTGCGGGCAACCTTCCCTCTTTTTTCTGGTAAAGTGGGAATCCCCCCTGTTATTGGCCTAAGATGGGAGGAAGCATCACCTCTTTTCCTAATGAAAAGGGAAATCTGCTTGATAACATAGAAAAAACCCTGTCCTTGAGGAAAAGGTAGCGAGAAGAATTACATCCCCTTTTCCCCAGTGAAAAGGGAAATCCCATCCCTTATCTGCATAAAGCAGGAAGCAGCCCCGCCCCTTTTGAGGAGTTGGGAAATATCCACCTTTCAAACAGAGGGGACATCCTGCCTCTTTCTTCTGGTGAAAAGAGAAGTCCCGCCACTTTCAGGCATTGGGTAGAAAGTCCATCCTTTTTCCCTGATATCACAGGAAGACCCATCCCTTTCGGATACGGGACTCCGTCATGTGTCTGACATAAAATAGAGGGGTGTCCTTTTCTTGGTGAAATGGAAGGCATGCCCTTGCCTTAGTAACATAGGAAATCCTGCCATTTCAGGCACCACTAGTGGTAGGACAGTGACCCTGTGTGAGCGTGCGCACGTGTGTGTGTGCGTGTGTGCGTGCGCGTCTGTGCGCGCGCATGCTTGTGCATGTGTGTGCGTGTGTTTATGTGTGTGTGCGTGTGTGTGCGTGAGCGTGTGTGTGTGCGTGTGTTTAAGTGCGTGTGCGTGCGTGTGCGTGCGCGTGTGTTTATGTGTGTGTGCGTGTGTGTGCGTGTGCGTGAGCGTGTGTTTATGTGTGTGTGCGCGCGTGTGTGTGTGTGCGTGTGTGTGCGTGTGTTTATGTGTGTGTGCGCGCACGTGCGCGTGTGTGCGCGTGTGTGTGCGTGTGTCTATGTGTGTGTGCGTGTGTGTGTGCGTGTGTGTAAGCGCATGCTTGTGCGTGTGTGTGCACGCGCATGCTTGTGCGTGTGTGTGCGTGTGCGTGCGTGTGTGCGTGCGCATGCTTGTGCGTGTGTGTGCGTGTGTGCACGTGTGCGCGTGTGTGTGCGTGTGTGCCTGTGATGAAATGGGAGGCCCCACCCTTTTGCATGGTGTAGTGGGAAATGCCCACTACACCCTCCTTTCTGTATGAAGTGGGAAATGCGACCCATCTGAGAAAAAGGGCTGGGAATTTCCTACTCCTATCCCCACCCCTGCCTTCAGCAGCGGTCCCTGCCTACCCTGCACCCACCCCGCAGATTGGCCTGCGAGAGGTGACCGTGTCCAGCCCCTGTGGCTAGGCTCACCAGCCTTCATAAGCACCACCTATGTGGCCATGGTCTACAAGCAACTGGATGCCTTCGTGTTTGGTGGCATGGCCTGCGGCCCCCTGACCAGCATCACCAAGGTGACCACGGTCACCTGAGGCCCTGCTTCTTGGCCATGTGCTTGCCTGACCTGGCTTCCTTCAACTGTGAGATCAGCTGCATCATCAACTGCACCTGCACAGGACACGCTGAAGACACCCTCATGCCAAGTGAGTAGGCAGGTGGGAGGGGAACAGGGAAGGTCCCCTCCTCAGCCCAGCCCCAGCCGCGTCAGCTCTCCCCCTGCCCATCTCCCAGGAAACCTTTCTGTTCTGAGCACGCCTCTTTCGGGAGGTATTCCACGTCGTATCTGATGGTGAGTGTTGGCAGGAGGTGGGCCACACACTCAGCAAGATCAGAGAATGCTCCTTTGTCCCCCATTCCCCCACCCTGTGCTTGGTGCCAGCAGTGCCAGGCACGGCTCCCACAGAGCTCGTGTGTGCGCCCTTGGAGTTGGGAGGGGAGGGAAGGGGAGGGCCTATCTGTTCTTAAGGCTCATTCAGTGTTTATGTCCCAAAACGGCAACTTCCACAACCCTGTCTCCTGCTCCCTGCAGCTGGAGAGGGCCTGTGCCAGGCTGGGTCCACGCCCGGGGCTGGGTTCTGCCAGCGGCAGGGGGAAGAGAAATCAGACCCAGCTGAGGTCTAAAGTCTGAGCAGTAAGGACCTTATGACCCACAGGCCCCATGGACAAAGAGAGCATAGACTCCAGTGCCAGAATTGGATCATCACATGCATCGGAGCCGGCCCAGAGTACCTGGGCACTGTGGTAGACAGACAATGACACAGGCGGAGGCTCAGGCCACAGAACACGTGGCAGTCACACAACTGCTTTTACACCAGCAACCCAGCAACATTTCTTTTTGAAAGACACCCATTTGACTGACAGCCTTTTTTCTTTAAAGACAAAGTAACAGAGTAACTATAGCTTTCGTTGTGATTAAGGAGCAGGGACTTCGCAGCTGCAGTACAAGGGCCCTATCCCAGCCTCAGCTCTGTGTGACACCGGCTGAGATGCCCCATCTCCTCAGGCCTCCGCTTCCTCATCTGTAAAATGGGCACACAAACAGCATCTGCCTCCCAGGACTGTGATGTCATGAGTTCAAATAGGGGTCCCCAACCCCCGGGCTGCGGACCGGTACTGTCCGTGGCCTGTTAGGAATGGGGCCACACAGCAGGAGGTGAGCAGCGGGTGAGTGAGCGGAGCTTCATCGGTATCTGCAGCCGCTCCCCAGCGCCGGCATCACCGCCTCAGCTTCGCTCAGACCGGTCCCTGGTGCCAAAAAGGTTGGGGAACACCGAGTTCAAACATAAACGAGCTGACACACTCAAAGCACTTAGAATAGGATACAACCTACATGTGACTGCTATCTTTAATAATCGGCAAAACCGACCCTCTCGGACCCCGAGGGTGGACTGGGGACTGAGGCGGGTATCAGCAGTGCCTCGAGGGGCTCAGGTGGGATGGCAGTGTGGCCCCCTACGTGGCAGACTGGTCACACACAAGTAGGAAGCAGGCTTTTCTGTGGTTTTGTGGACCTCATAAAGAAAGGACGGTCGATTTCATGAGCAGAATGTCCTGGTTCTCTCATTCATCCTGCTCATATCAAGGAAGTAAATTTAACCCAGTATTTAAAACTTTTTTTTCTGTTTTCTATTTCAAAATCGGGAGCCCACCCCCTTCTTTTTGAGGGCTCCCTGTTGAGGCTGACCTGGCTCATTGGAGATCTGACGCCGCCGGCAAGAGGTGGGGGTTCAGGCCAAGTGGGCGCCTGCCCGCAGGGTCGCGCCTGGCTGGGGAATCATTCCACATCGAACAGGTCTCCCAACACTAGCGTGTACTTAATAGCATAAAACTGTCTTACAATGATGGCTTTGGGGCCTACAGCCAATACCCTATTCAGATGCCGAAATCCATTTCCGTACAAAACTGGCAAGGTGAATGTCCTGCCCCACGCCATGGCCGTCCAGGGGCAGACAGGCAGGGGGGCGCAAAAACGCAGCCCCAGGTGGATGGGTGTCCGCCTCTAGGGGGCGCTTCAAGGTGCTGCCTGCGCCTGGGGATGGAAACCCGTCTCTGACGGCCCCCATCCAGCTCCTCTTCTCGCCCCCCGCTCTTCACTGGCTGCATCCAGATCTTGGACTCTTGGCACCACCCCTGCAGTGTGGTCTTCAGATTCCTGCAGAGAGCCCTAATGGCTTTCTGGGTGCCAGGTGATGCCACTGGACGCCCGGGCACCAGGAAGGGTCTGCTTGCCTGGAAACCATGGGTATACCCGGCACTCTGCAGCTCTTGGGATGACACCAGACTGAGGAGGGGGCAGCCATGGGGTGCAGGGTGGTGTCCGTACCCAACCCCTGCCCACATCATCCTTGCAGGCTCTCTATATCTCTGGTCCTTTACTTCTCTAGCGATGCCAGGTCCCAGCAGCCCCAGGTGCTAGAAAGCTGCCCGCTCCCTGCTCTCCATTCTCTTCCCCCTTGCCCTCCCTCTGGATCCCACCCCCCAGGCCATCAGGGAGCCCAAGGGTGCCCTGGTGCAGAGAAAGGCAGAGGCACCCACTGCAGGGCCTGTCCTCTCCAAGTAGTGGTACCTTCCCAGGCAGCCTACTACAGGAAGCTCCACCTCTGGAGCTCAGGCCACACCCCCAAGTCAGCCCTGCCAGGGTGGGGTGACAGAGTAAACCCCGTTTTCCCATGGGCTGAGACCCAAATCAGCCTCTCCCAGCAAGAACCCCTCCTTTTTTGTTTTTACGCCTCTTGGTTTATCAAAAAGAACAGCCACCATGCGTTCGTGAGCTTCTGGTGTATGTTAACGTGGGCTGGTAGACCGCCCACTGCGCTCCGGGCCCTGCGTCTCCGGGATCAGCCAGGGCAACATTCGCATTGGGTGACAACCTCAAAAGTCTACATCGGGCTTTCTCTACCTCGGCACTATTGACATTGGCATCTGGGGCCGATAACTCTTGGCCGCAGGGGCTCCGCGTCCCATACCCACCTGCCTACTGAGACCCTGGAACTGCGCATTGAGATACGCGGCCTGAGTGGGAACAGAAAGAGGAGGTGACTCCCAAATACCAGGTGTTTATAGCGTCTGACCCACCACGATTTTCATCTGGAGTCCAGTGTGAGCTACGGGTCAAACTCAATTTTTTCCCCAAATAATTAACGCAGGGTTTCTCAGCCCTCGGCATTATTGACATTTGGGGCCAGATCGGACTTTGGGGATGTAGGGGAAGGACTGCACCCTGCATTGTAGAATGTTTGTCACCATCTGCCCGCTAGACGCCATCAGCACACGCGCAACCCCCATCCAGGCACCACAAACAAAAATGTCTCCAGATGTTGCCAAGCGTCCCCTGGAGGGCAGGACTGCCCCGGGTCGAGAACCACTGGTCAAAACTAGAGGCCACCCTGCCATACAGCTGACCTGACTGACCCCACTGCCACCCCACAATAGCCGGAAGCTCTGGGGGGTAAGGAGGAGGCTACTGGGTTGGCAGAACTGGAGGCTGCCAGCAGACAGTGACCCCCAAGAGGGGCAGCGCAGGAAGTCTTGAGCAGCCGGAGATAATAATTGTAATACTAATAGCTACAATGTATTGTTTCCTCTGTGGGAGGGGAAACTGGGGCCATCTCGTGAACAAGGCCATCTCACTGGACCCTTCCAACTGGACGGGAGGGTGGGCGTTCCTGACTGCCCCTTCTTGCAGAGGAGGCAGTTCAGCCACAGAGAGGCAAAGCTGCCCACGGAGGGTCATGTGTCTAATAAGAAATGGGAAGGTAGGGTGATGGCTTGTAATAAATTGTGATAAATTATAACACTGGAGCAGAGGAGTGCCGATCTGGGGAAGCAAATCAGCCCAAGGGGGCTCACTATGCCCGGTGAAGTCCAGCCAGAAATCTTAAAGCTCCGTGTTCCATCCGGGAAAGGCTGGGGGTGACCCCACCTTTGACAACCCAAAGCCCAACGAAGGTGTCCAGGGGTCCCCCCCAAATCTCCTGCAGCCTCCACAAGCATGGCTGGTGAAACACCAAAGGGAATCGTGGTTTTACTGACTGCGAAGCTTCAAGACAAGCCCTCCAGGAACCGACCACCCCCCAAAAACAAGATCACAGCTACGGAGCCCCCAGCTGGACCCCCCACTAGGAGCCCTCCCAGTAACACAAGGGTTCTGGAGAATGGTCCATAAACGGAATGGGGAGGGAGGCTGCGGACAGAGACACCGAGGCAGGGCGGCCCACGCGCGGGGTGGAATGGGGGCTGCAGGATCTCCCCACCGCTTGTTTACCCGGCCTCTTCCTTCCCCCGCCCAGTCTCTGCACGCTCGGGTCGCCGGGCCTGGCTAGGGGCGGGAGGGGTTTGGGGGAGATGGTGCCGAAAGCACCTGAGAGGCCTCTCCGCCACGGCCCGGGCTGGGGGCGCACGCGGCCCTGGCGAACCCTGGCCCGTGTTCCGTGAGGTCTCCCGGCCTCTGGGGAGGGAGCTCCCTCCACCCCCGCCCTCTCCGTCCCGAGGCGGGACGGGAGGCGGAGCTGGCCGGTGACCGGCGGTGACGCGGGACCCGCCCGCTCATATAGAGGCGCCCCGGGGGCGCAGGGTCCTTGCTTCGTCGCTGCCGCCGTCACCACTGGGTCCACCTCCGGCCCCGCCACCGCGGCTCCCAGCATCAACGACACCGCGGCCGCGTCCACCAGCAGCGCCACCGCCATGCGCGAGATCGTGCACCTGCAGGCCGGCCAGTGCGGCAACCAGATAGGGGCCAAGGTGCGCGGGGAACCCGCCTCGGGAGGCGGCCGAGAGGGGCAGCGCGGGGTTCTCGAACTCCGCTGGCCTCCCCCACTCTGGGTCTTTTGGAGGACGGGGACCCCAGGAGGCCAGCACCCCAGGGATGGTGGAGGAGGTGGCGCGGGGGCGGGGGCAGGGCCAGGCTGGGAACAAAGAGGCTGATGGGGGTGGGGCCCAGCCTTCTTTCTGCTGGCCACAGCTGGCTTCACAGCTGGCCCACTGTCCCCTGCACACCCACAAAGAGACCCAGCCCCTCCCCGTGGCTGCAGCGGCCGCGCTGACCCCAGCCTGCTCGGGTAGGATGGTGACTCCGCTTCCCCCCGCCCGCACCTCTCCCTTCTTGCTGTTTCATCCCCTGCCTCCCACCATGCCTCTAGGTACCCCATTCACCTTGCTGGGGGACAGGTGGCAGCCAGGGAGGTGGTCGGGGGTCCTGAGCTCAGAAGATGGAGGCCGGGGCAGGCCTGGGCCTCTGCCACCCCCGTCACCCACCTTGGTTCCTACCGCCGCCCCTCTAGTTCTGGGAGGTGATCAGTGATGAGCACGGCATCGACCCCACGGGCACATACCACGGGGATAGTGACCTACAGCTGGAGAGAATCAACGTGTACTACAATGAGGCCACAGGTAGGGCCCAGGGGCACCTGCCAGAGTGGGGGTAGGGAGGGCCTGGGAGGGAACGGCCCGCTGGTTCCTGGTGCTCACTCCATCTGCCCTCCATCTGCCTCCCCGCAGGAGGAAATTACGTCCCCAGAGCCGTGCTGGTGGACCTGGAACCGGGCACCATGGACTCAGTGCGCTCCGGCCCCTTCGGCCAGATCTTCCGGCCTGACAACTTTGTGTTCGGTGAGTCCCAGGCAGAGAGCACGGGCAGAGAAGCCTCCTCATGCCTTTCGCTTCCAAATGCTTGGCGAAATTTTTTCACCTATTATCAGAGACGCAATGGTGACCACAGGGCCCCACAGCCCAGTGGGGGCGGCGGGCAGGGCAGTCAGCACTGTGGTGGGAGACCCATCCGATATGGAGGGGTGAGAGTGGGTAGGGAAGGCTTCCTGGAGGAGGTGCCGTTTTAATTGAACAGTATGGACCAAAGCCAGACTGCTTGCGTGCAAATCCCAGTCCTGCCACTTCATGCATCGGACAAATGCTTATTGAGCACTTACTGCACACCAGGCCCTACTGTATCCCTGGGGATACAGCCAAAAATGAAACAGACAAAGCCTTCTGCCCCTGGCAGTGACGTCCTGGCGGAGAGAGGAGGGGTGAGAATGTAAATTAGTAAAACTCAGGCGCCGATCCAGTCGGCCGGGGGACTTTGGGTTCCTCAGTCTCTCTGTTCCTGTCTCATCTTTAAAACGGGGGTGATAAAAAAGATCTATTTCACAGGACTGAGAGGCTTAAAGCCATTATTAATATGTGTACAGAATGTAGAACCATGCCTAGCACAGAGGAAAAGGTAAATGAGAATTTTGTTTTCATCATTATTACTAATACCTGCAGCCTAGAAGGTGAGCAGGGCTTGGGCTGAGCAGACATTAAAGAGAGAAAAGGTGTGCGAGCCGGCGGGACCCCCTGCTGGGGGCGGGGGACCAAGAATGGGAGCCAAAGACGACTACCCGACTACCTACCGACAATAACCAAGTCATAATGACTCAAATTATGTATCACAATTGTGTTGTTATTATTAGGATTATTCAACTACTAGGATGAGTGGGGGGTGGGCTCTCCCCATAACGGCCCGCGTGTCCTCTTCCCCTCCCCCCCTTCAGGCCAGTCTGGAGCCGGCAACAACTGGGCCAAGGGTCACTACACGGAGGGCGCCGAGCTGGTGGACGCGGTCCTCGACGTGGTCCGGAAGGAGGCGGAGAGCTGCGACTGCCTGCAGGGCTTCCAGCTGACCCACTCGCTGGGCGGCGGCACGGGGTCGGGGATGGGCACGCTGCTCATCAGCAAGATCCGGGAGGAGTTCCCCGACCGCATCATGAACACCT
>NW_006429782.1:4025434-4032784 GCF_000325575.1 Pteropus alecto | reverse complement strand
GGCCGCTACCTGACGGTGGCCGCCGTGTTCCGGGGCCGCATGTCCATGAAGGAGGTGGACGAGCAGATGCTCAACGTGCAGAACAAGAACAGCAGCTACTTCGTGGAGTGGATCCCCAACAACGTGAAGACGGCCGTGTGCGACATCCCGCCGCGCGGCCTGAAGATGTCCTCCACCTTCATCGGCAACAGCACGGCCATCCAGGAGCTGTTCAAGCGCATCTCGGAGCAGTTCACGGCCATGTTCCGGCGCAAGGCCTTCCTGCACTGGTACACGGGCGAGGGCATGGACGAGATGGAGTTCACCGAGGCCGAGAGCAACATGAACGACCTGGTGTCCGAGTACCAGCAGTACCAGGACGCCACGGCCGAGGAGGGCGAGTTCGAGGAGGAGGCGGAGGAGGAGGTGGCCTAGGGCCTCAGGGGTTCACGTCCTGTCCGCCCCCATCTCCCTACCCCTGCCCATCCCCCCAACCCTGCAAGACTGCTGACCTTTGACCTCTTAGAGCCCCCTCTATACCCGGGGAGAACCCCAGGTCACGTCCCAGCCTGACTCACTCCTGGCCCTCTGACCCTACAACCTCTGGCCTTTGACCCTTGAGCCCCACTTTGTCTTCAACCCCCTTGAGCTCTTCCAACTTTAACACCCCGCTTTACCTCCGACCTCACAAGCCCACCTTCACCCCGACTTCTCCTTCACCTTCGACCTTCCTCGAGAACCCAATGCACCCCTAGACTGATAAGTTTACTTTAAATCCCTCCCCCTGAGCCTCCCTGAGCCTCCGACCTTGCCTCACCTTTAACCTCACGAAGCCAGCTGCCCTCTGACTCTGCCTTCTCTGGCTCCCGTAAGTCCCCTGCTTCGTCCCTGACCTCACTCCTCTCGGTTCCAAATGCCCTTGGCTTTCCAGGGGTGGTGGAGGGCTGCTGCAGGGAGAAAAGGAAGCCTCGGAGCCTGTGGACGAGAGGAGCTGCGCCCCCAACCCTCCCCATCCTCCTCCCCTCTGCCTCACCCTCAATAAATAAATTAATTGTCCCGCCATGTTTCTGCCAAGTACATTTTTCATCTCCCCATGGGAGGGCCAACAAGCAAGGGCTCCTCCCTATAGGATGGAGGTGGGCACTGAAGGGACATCTCATCCAGGGTTGCGAGATGTGGGGCAGAAATTTTTGAGTCAGACAGACCAAGCTATGACACTGTGTGGTGTTGGGTAAACCACTTGTCCTTTCAAATCCTCGATTTGCTCACCTGTAAAATGGGACTATATATTTCCCCCATGAACCCCACACTCCCACCCCAGCGATGTTTGTGAGAGTTCAAGGAGACCTTGTGGGCACAGTGCATGGCACAAAGTGGGTGCTTGGTGATGGAACTGCAGCCATTCTCCGTGGGGTGTCTTGCAAGTATGGAAGGCAGAGAGAGGGATCTCTAGGGAAGGATGCTGGGAAGATGGCAGCCTGGGGCTAGCATCCGAGGGACAGTCCTGCCAGAATAACAGTCACTAACATGAATGGAACATTTCGACGTCCTGGCACATGCCTCATCTCATGCAACTGTCACACCAACTCCGTAAGATCTGAGCTTTTATCTTCTTTCCAACCAAGGTTTAGAGAGACAAAGTGTATCAGTTAGCTTTTGCTGTGTAACAAACAATCCCAAAAAGTTTAGGGGCTTATAACACCTATTATTTATTTTGTTCCCAAATCTGTAATTTGGGCAGGGCTTGGCAGGGCAGCTCATCTCCACTCCCCTTGGCACCATCTAGAAAATCTCAGCTGGAGACTGAGGGGTCTACTTTCAAAGCGGCTCGCTCACATGACTTCCAAGTTGATGGCAACCATCAGCTGGGGGTTCAAAGAGGCAGGCGAGAGGGTATCAGTACCTCTCCACGGGCTGATTAGACTTCCTCAGGGCATGGGGGCCAAGTTCCCCAAAGCGACACCCGAGGAGAGCAAGCGAAATGCTTTGCATTTTTATGACCTAGCTTCAGGAGTCACTTGGCATTCTCCTTTTTAATGGATGCTGTCGCAAAGGCCTGTCCAGGTTCAAGTGGGTGGGATACAGACTCCACCTCCGGAGGGTAGAGAGGCGAGATGCCAGAAGAGCGTGTGGAATGGGAGCCATCACTGCAGCCATCTTTGGAAACTACAGTTTGGTCCCATGACTATGGATCAGTGAGCTGGGGTTCGAAGCCTGACACAGGGTCCAAAGCCCTCAGGAGCATTTCTAGTTTAAGTCTAGAACTCTGATTCCCCTTTGTCAGCCAGAGTTCAGTGTGGGGACCATTCTAGGCATATTAAGCAGAAAGGGATTTAATACAAGGACTTACAACGAGGTCGGAGGGGCCGAGAGAGTAGGCTGTAGTCCAATGCTTCTAAAACTTCATTGTTCAAAAGAATCACCAGGAACACTTTGCTGGCACACTTTTGCCAGCTTCCTGGGCCCCGCCCTCGTTTCTGATTCAGCAGGTGGGTGAAGGTGAGGCCCAAGACTTTGCATTTTCAACAAGTTCTTGGGTGATGCCGATGATGCTGCCTATGAGACCACATTTCGAGTAGCCGTGGAATAGGTTGGAACAGCACAAAGCTGAGCCACCAAGGAGCTGCTTCCTCTGCTCAATGAGAAAAGTGGAGAGTCAGCAGGCTGCCGTCAGAACTGTCAAATTCAAGAACACCTCCCGACACCCACGAAGTTGGAGATAGGTCCGTTGGAGTGCTGAACAAAAGTTAACTAAAAGGAATATTAAAATAAAATTAATTAAACTAAATACCCAGTGGGATACACACACACACACACACACACACACACGTGGTGTGGGGGGGAATGTTCACCTCTTTTGTACCCTCTACCTTCCAAATCCCTCACGAGCATTTCTAATCGGTAGAATCAGTTCCACATCCAGAGACAGAGCTGCAAAGAATTCTTGGAAATGTAGTTTTTTCAGAGCTTCTGTAGTACAAAGCAGACTGGGGCCCCAGCCGACTCACGGGGCCCCACTACAGCCAGGAAGGAGGAGTGTGAGGGAGGCAGCCCGGTACCCAGCTCGCGGCAACCCTCATCTGAGCAGGCCCAGCCCGGTGTAGGGTAGTAGAGCAAGAAGACAATGGATGAGGCCATGAACTTCGCTGCCTGTCATCTCAAATCTAACGTGGCCACAAAAGAACTCCATATCCTGCCCCTAAAATATCCCTTTCCTCAATAAGAGGCACCACCCCATGACTCAAACCTCAATCTGGGAGTCAGCTTTCATTCATTGTTTCCTACACCCAGCACACTCTTCCTAGCTTTTGCCGAGTCCACTTGTCTCTGTCTCCAAAATATACCCCAAATCCGACCTCTTCCCTTCACTGGTCTATACTGTGATCTAAGCCACCATTATTGTTCACCCAGACAACCTCCCCAATCACTTCCTTGAGCTCCCTTCTGCTACCTCTGTCCCCTGCGGCCCGTTCTCCCTCCACGGAAGCCAGAGAGAAGCCTTTATATGCAAATAAGAGCCTCTCCCTCCCCTGCTCAAAACCTTCCCATGACTCCATCTCACTCATATTGAAACCCGAACTCTCACCTTGGCCTCCACCCGCTGCTGACTACATCCCATCACCCTCCCCTTACTCAGTTCTGAAGGCGAAACTTAAGCTGAAATTACAGTGGCCTTCTTTATGGGCTCGACCACATCAAGCTCGATTCGACCTCAGGGCTTTTGCACGTGCTATTTCTGCTACTTCTTTCCCCCAGACGTATGGTCGGCTGAGCCCTTCTCATCGACAGGTTCAAGTTCAAGTGATACCTCCTCTAAGCAGCATTTCCTGGCAAGTCTAAGTTAGCACACGGTCGCTCTCTATCACTTATCTATCTGTATCCTTTTTTCTTTTGCTTTGTCCCCTTCTCTCCCCACTGGAATGTGAACTTGATGAGGGCAGGAATCTCCTCTACCATGGTCACCACATCCCTACAGCAGCTTGACGCAACATAGACCCTCAGAATTTTTTGTAGAATGAATGAATGAATGAGCGAGTGAATGAATGACTTCACGCCACACTAGGAGGTAAGCGTTTTGTTTTCCTCTTCTTAAAGTGAGAAAACAAAGACAGAGAGTGTGGGGGTGGCTTCTAAGATAACCCCAATGAGCTCCATTTCTCCCATTCACGCTCTCATGTGATCTCCTCCCCTTGAGTGTGGGCTAGTCCTGGTGGTGGCTTCTAACCAACAAGGTATGGCGAGGTGATGGGATGATACTTCTGAGACTGGATTACAAAAGGCTGTGGCTTCTGTCTGGATGAACTCTGGTGCTTTCTCAGCTTGCTCGAGTTGGTAAAGTAAGCAGCAAAGTGGGAATGTTTACACGGCAAAGAACCAAGGGCAGACTCTGGCCAACAGCTAGCAAGGAACTGAGGCCCTGGGTCCAACAATTTACAATGAATCGAACCCTGCCAGCGTCATATAATGAGCCTAAAAGTAGATCCTTCCTGGCAAGCCTTCAGATGCGGCCACACCCCAACAGACTTACCTTATTGTCGCTGAGACGCCCTGCAGTAGAGAACCCACTAAGCTGTGCCCAGAGTCCTGGCCCCCACAGAAATTGTCAGTCGCAAACGTGTGTACTTTTAAGCCACTAACTTAGGGCCATTTGATATACAGCAATAGTAACTAATACAGAGAGATCAAATAACTTACCTAAGGTCACACAGACATTAAAGAACTGAATCAGGTCTTGAACCCAGGTCTAAAACCAAAATCATTCTCTTCACCATTGACCTGACCTGCCTCCAATAATAATAGGCAGAACATATCAAAAGCTTGATTCAGGCCTACAAGTACGTCTGCGTAGCCTTGCGTCTCAACATGGCATCTGTATGTATGTCTCGTTCAGAGTCTGCAGCCCTCTGTCCAGGTGTATCTCTCTCCACGCATGTGACTATGTCTGGCTGTGGACCTAACAAGCTATTAGCTTGTTCTCATTGACAGCTGTGGTCTCTGCACGTGTGTCCGTCTGTCTGTTTTCTCTGAATAGATCTGTTTGTGGCTGCATCTGCGTGTTATCTCTCTGCATCTATCACCTGGCTGGGTGAGGACTGCTCCGTGTGTGTGCTGTCCCTCCGCACTCTTTGATTTTGTCCATGACTGTATCCTGCCTGTATGACTTGGTGTCTCTCAGTGTCTGCTGTCTGTGATGGTTCTGGCCTGTTTGTCTGTGTCAGTCACTTCCTGGCCCTGTGTGTGTAGTCTGTCTGTCTGTGACTGTGTTCTGACTGCTGTTGGCCATCCACCTCCCTGGTGACCCCGTGTCCACTCTCTGGCCCAGCTCCCTCTGGTGGTCCTACAAGGAATGGCCAAGCCAGGTGGACCGAAGGAAAGAGAGTTGAGAGAAGAGAAAGCAGGTTACGCAAACTGCGAAGGAAGGCTGCTCGGAGAGGGGAGATCTTGGGTTGTGTGGTGGCAGGCACCACACGTGACCTCGTCTGACAAGATGGGACTGAGGGTCTGGCTTCTGAGACACCCATTGCCCCCCATCCCAAGGAAGGGCTAGGAGACAGGATGCCTGGGTTTCTCGCAGTGGGTGGGGGCAGGGGCCTCCCTCCGGGGACGTCACCCAATAAACTTCCTCTCTCAGCCACACAGGAAGCCGAGCAAGCGCAGGGCCCGGGCCTACACAAGCACAGGCCCCCAGGACCCCTGGGGAAAGGGCCCCATCAGGCCAACCCTGCAGGGACCATGGGATCCAGAGCTGAGTAAGAGCAGCCCCTCCCCTATCCTTCCGACCAAGATTCCCAAACCAGGCCTGGGCTGGGGCCAAGGGGAGGGCGACCGCGGCGGGCCCTGGAGGGACTGAGGGGCAGGAGGCCGGATGGAGGCAGGTGGCTTACAATATGGACTCTGCTCTCGGGCACTCTCAGGTCCTCTGTGTCTCTCTCTCTCTCTCTCTCTCTCTCTCTCTCTCTCTCTCTCTCTCTCTTCCTCCCACCCCCACCCTCCGGCTCTGTGTGACTGTAACTCTAAGCATTCACCTCTTGGCATGAGCGATGATAAGTGATGGGAGCATGGCTTCCGGGGGTCAGCAGGGTGGGAGGGAGGGCTGTGCGTGTCCCTGTGAGTGCTTGTGTGGGACTCGTGTCAGCACGAGGGCTAAGTGGTGGGGTTTCCACGTCAGGGACGGTATGCCTCGGACCGTCCCCATCCTCTTCCTCTGTTGCCTGCCAGGCCTTGCTGGCTGTCTCCCTGAGCGCAAGTCCCAGCTCCCTCTACATGGTGGGCAGAATGCAGGACAAGGCAGGAAGGCAGAGATTTCAGGGCTCACAGAAGCACCAGAACCTGCCACCTCCTTTTTCTGATAGAGATTTGGGGTCAGCCCCTGGGGCCCTAGGAAGTCTCACAGAGTTACAAGAAAGGCCTCTTGCTCTCCAGACCAGAGATGCTCACACATTTATGTCACACTCAAAGCTGCACAAGAAAACATGGACTTATTCCCTCTCACACTGGCTTGGTCACACACACTCACAGTCACTGGACAGCCTCACGCATTCAGGCTGACACGGGATGGAATCACAAACACTCGCACACCTGCAAGCTCAGCGAGTCACGCACACGCACACAGAGTCCCACTCTCTCACTCTGTTTCGTATTCCCAGTCACACACACACGATCGACACCATTGCATACACAGACACCATGACACACACAGGCAAGTCCATGGGCCCACTAAGCCCTTTTCTGTTTCACAGAGGGGGTTCCCCTGCCGTATTTGATTGGTTCTTCGAAGCAGCCTGCCCTGCCTCCTTACAGGAGGGTGAGTCCGGGGAGGGCCTCCGGTGAGGGGGCAAGATGGAGGGTGGGCCTGGAGCCTGAACCTAGAAGCCTGCTCTCCCTGCAGATCCCCCCATCCTGCGGCAGTTCCCCCCAGACTTCAGGGACCAGGTATGCAGCCTGCCTCCTTGCTCCCCTGGGGCCAGGGCCAGTCCCCCTGGGGGAGGGGACTCTGTGTCTTGGACCGGGAACTCAGGGGTGGGTCCCAAGCTGAGTGGCTGAGCAGTGTGTGCTTTTCTTCATCCCCAGGAAGCTATGCAGATGGTGCCTAAATTCTGCTTCCCTTTTGATGTGGAAAGGTACAGAAGGGAGCAGACACCCAGGGACCCAGGGACCCAGGGATCCAAGGATCAGGGATTCATACACCCAGAGGCTCCGGGACCCGGGGAGGGGCTCGGGCACTCAGAGACCCTAACAACTGGAGACCTATACACCCATGGCCCCAGACTGGTGGACATAGTACACATCATTGGGGGATGGGGGGCTCAGGGACCGGTGACCCCTGGGTCTCTGAGAGCCTTTCCCACCTCCAGGGAGCCCCCCAGCCCT
>NW_006429782.1:4018303-4025395 GCF_000325575.1 Pteropus alecto | reverse complement strand
TTTACCTTTGCCCTCACGGACCTGACCGGCACCCGTAGATTTGGTTTCTGCCGCCTCCGGGCTGGTGCCCACAGTTGTCTGTGCATCCTCAGGTGTGGAATATAGGGGTGGCCGGGTAGGGAAGACCTTGACCTAGGGATGCTTCATGGACCCTGTCATCTCTCCACAGCCACCTTCCCTGGTTTGAGGTGTTCTACAAGCTGCTGAACACAGTGGGGGACCTCCTAGCTCAGGACCAAGTGAGACCAGGTCCCCTCTCATTCGTGAGGGAGTCCCAGCCCCCACCCCACCAAACGGGTCGGGACCCCTGCTCAGAACTCTCAGGCCTGACCTGAGCCCCTGGGCTCCTCCCAGGCCATCCAGTCTGAGTCAGGGCCTTCAGAATCCCGGACCTACGTTCTGACTCAGACATGCCACTCCCACCCAGGTCCCGGAGGTTGAGGAACTTCTTCTAAATCTGCGGCAGCAGCCACCGCCGGGGCCCCAGGCCTCAGTGGAGCTGGTGAGTAGTCCCCTACCACTGGCGGTGGGACCCCAGGTGGATGGGGAGGCTGTGCCCCAGCCCTGAGGACCACACAGCTACAACCTCTTCCCCAGGGCAGCGGAGTGACGATCTCCAGCGCGCACAACATCCCGCCCCCTGCCCCCGGAAACAGCAGGCCGGTGAGCGGGGCCGGGGATCCTGGAAGGTTGGGCCCCCGGGTGGGGCCGGGCCAACCCCTCATTGATCGGTTCCCCCGCCAATCCCCCCACCAGCTTTCCTGCTTCGTGGCCCCCGACCCTGGCCGCCTGCCATCCATTCCTGAGAACGTGAGTGGACACCTGGGAGGAGACCCTGGGGGCGCGAAGGAGTCCCGAAACCCGCAGGGGCTGCCAGATCCTCTAGTCCCTCGCGTCCAGCGCTTCTCTCCGTCCTTCAGAGGAACCTGACAGAGTTGGTGGTGGCGGTGACCGATGAGAACATCGTGGGGCTGTTCGCCGCGCTCCTGGCTGAGCGAAGGGTCCTGCTCACAGCAAGCAAGCTGAGCACCGTGAGGCGGGGCCAGCCGGGGCGGGACGGGGCCGGGACCTGGCTTCGCCCCTGGGGGCGGGACGACGGGGGCGGATTCCTACTCTGACCCGTTCGGACGACCACCGAGGGCAAAGTCAGGGCTCTGCCCTTTTGAAGGTCAGGGTTGAGTTGAACTCTGGCTCTGTCCTGATGGGGGGGGACTTACAGGGGACTGCTCTGTAGCCCCCTCCTTATTGGGAACTCAGAGTCCAGACTCACTCCACTGTGGGCCATAACGAGACTGGCCCTGCCCCTCTGGAGGGTGAGACTCGGGAGCGACTCTGAGTGAGAAGACAGGGAGGGTGGAGGCTGACTGTTGGCTCCACCCTAGGGGCGGGACCAAGGGGGAGAGGCCTCCCAGCTCCGCCTATTTGTGGGCGGGGTCAGTGGAGCTGAATCGTGGCTCCACACCCTAGGGGCGGGACTAGGGCGCGCTCAGTACGAGCCCCGCCTCTTTCGGGGTGGAACCCGTGGGCCGAGTTGTACCTCTACGCCTAAGAATTGGGATCCCGGAGGGTTGTATGTTAGCTCTGCCCCCTAGAGGGAGCCACTAGGACGTTTTGAGTCCCGGCTGCACCTGCTCCAAGCACTGTAATTTGCCGAATTCTTTCTTGGTCTCCACGTGATTCCCAAAGGGGCCTGAGTTTTCACTCCTTACGGGGTAGTGGGTGGGAAGTTGATGTGGGTGGGAAACGGAGATGGGATAGCCACCGTCCCAGAGACAGTTCTTAAAGCGGGGGTTCCAGGCCCTGACTCCACGGACCCCCACCCGTTCCCAGCTGACCTCGTGTGTCCACGCGTCCTGCGCCCTCCTGTACCCCATGCGCTGGGAGCACGTGCTGATCCCCACACTGCCGCCACACCTGCTGGACTACTGCTGGTGAGAGGCGGGGGATGAGGAGGGGCAGGGCCTGGGAAAAGAGGCCTGGGGTCCTGGGGACCCCGGGGTGGCACCTGCATAACCCTGCCCCCTTGGTCGTCTGCAGCGCCCCCATGCCCTACCTCATCGGAGTCCACTCCAGTCTCGCCGAGGTGAGTGGGAGCGGAACTGGACTGCGGAGCTGGTGGAATCCTCCTATCTGCATCCCCGGATACCCTCCACCGCTAGGGATGCTCGGGACTCTGAGCGGCGGTACCCCCTTCTAACCCCCAACGCAGAGAGTGCGGGAGAAAGGCCTAGAAGACGTCGTGATGATGAACGTGGACTCCAATATCTTAGAGACGCCCTTCGACGACATGCAGGCGCTGCCCCCAGATGTGGTCAGTGTCACCCCCTACCACCCTCCTGCGGCGTCCGGGGGCCCGAGGCCCCACAGCTACCCGCTCATCGCTGCTGTCTTGTCCCCCAGGCGTCCCTGCTGAGGCTGCGGCTGAGGAAGGTTGCGCTGGCCCCCGGGGAAGGGGTGTCTCGTCTCTTCCTCAAAGCCCAGGCGCTGCTCTTTGGAGGTTACCGCGACGCGCTCGTCTGCAACCCGGTGAGCAGCAGGGACGCCGAGGCAGAGGCTTCGTGGGGCCTCAGATACCCGTACCTAGCGTTTAGAGAGTGCTCACTCTGTGCCTCCATTTGCTCATCTGTAAAATGGGATCCAGATAGTACCCACCCAAAAGGATGGCGTGAGTCAGTGGATGGGCATAGGCAAAATGCTTGGCTAGTGCCTGGCACATCGTGAGGACTCAAATGCTACGTTTCACTATTACTGTTATCTCATTTAATGCTCGCAGCAGTATTATGAGATAGATGCCATTATGATCCCATTTCACATATGAGGAAACGAAGGCTTGGAGAAGTCCCACAGTGGGTGAGTGTTGAAGCCAGGACTTTGATCTGCTGACTTTCAACTCTCACCACCCTGTTTTTCGCTATTTCATAAAAACTCGAGGGTTCTATCATTTGCGCCTCTGATGCTCTTGTCGGCTCTAGCCTTACAACACAACCCGAACCTGCCCGTTTCTCTCCCTCCTGTCTCCACCCTGGTCTGGTCCCCATTATTGCGCGCGGGGTTCAGCGCGCTCGCCTCCCGAAAGAGTTTCCTCTCTTCTCCTGGGCTCCCACCCTCATCCTCCATAGTCTGCCCTCCCAGGAGCGACCAGAAGTCACCTGTGAGCACCTGAGTACGGTCGCGTCCTGCCTCTGCCCACAGCCCTCCAGGGCTCCCGCCTCCCTTGGAGTAAAAGCCGAAGTCAGCGCCGCGGCCCACAAGGCCCTGCACAAGATCAGGCATACAGCAGGCGCTCAACCAACGCTTGCTACATCGATATATTGGTAGAGTGAGGGAGGCACTGGGGTCCAGGAGATCCTGGGGAGCTGAGGACATGGGTCCTTCTTCCAGGGCCAGCCTGTGACCTTCAGTGAAGAAGCTTTCTTGGCCCAGAAGCCAGGGGCACCCCTGCAGGCCTTCCACCGGCGGGCTGTGCACCTGCAGCTGTTCAAACAGGTGAGCCAGAGCCCCCGGGGCGAGGAGGGGCGGGGGCCCGAGGGGCGGGGCTAGGAACGCAGACGACCTGGTCCTGCGGGCGGGGCTAGGGTCGATCCCGCGGGATCTCCTCCTACAACAGGGTGGGAGCCCCTTACCTGAGGTCCTGAGAGATGAGATTTACTCCTAGGACCCTAGAGAGATATGGGACCAAATTCCAGAATCCGGGGTGGGAATCCGCGCTGGCCTTCGGAAGGGGCGGGTCCTGAGCGTGCACTCTCTTCGCGGGGAGGAGGCGGGCCGCGACGCCCGCGTCCTAGATACCCGGCGGCGGGCGGGACGCGGGAATTTGGGCCGGACTCTTGGGTTCCTGGGAGAAGGTGGGCTGGACTCCAAGGTCCTTCAGGAAAGGGCCGGGTTCTAGGGTCTCTGAAGGCGGGGTCGACCTCTTCCAGGATCACTGAGAAGAGGTGGCGGGTCGGGACTGGCAGTGTCCGACTTCCGGGTCCCTGTGAGGGGCGGGATGCTGACCTGGGGGGAGGGGAGGGGGTTGGGCCTTTGGCTTCCTGAGGCAGGCTCCGGAACTCCTGGGTCTTGGGGACGGGTCGCTTGAGGGGTGGTCTTGAGAGCGAGAGGTCTCCCAAGTCTCTCATTCAGATGTGGTAGTGGCAGCCCTGCGTCGGACTGACCTTTTCCCCCACCCCCAGTTCATCGAAGGCCGACTGGAGAAGCTTAACACGGGAGAGGGCTTCTCAGATCTCTTTGAGCAGGAGATCACCTGCAGCGGGGCCTTCTCAGGTGAGCCCCGCACGTAGCCCCGGAGTCCCCACCCCGCCAGCAGTGCCCCAGCCTGAGTCTGCCTGCCCTGAACACGCTCTCTCCTCACTCCAGGCAGCCTTCGCTCCTACCAACTCTGGGCAGAAAACCTCAAGGTATTAACGCCAAACACTTGTTTAGAGTTTATGTTGGATTAATTTAATCCCACAACAGTCCCTGGGGAGGGTCGTCATTTTGCTCGTTTACAGAGCTGAAGAAATCAAGGCGGAGAGACGGAGAGTGGCTTGTCTGATGTCATACAGCCCTGGGGTGAGGTGGGGTCTGGGGTAACCCCAGATGCCCAAGCCTCTTCCTTGGCATTTTCTCCCCAGAAAGGTGGTGGTGCCCTCCTGCATTCGGTCAAGGCCAAGACCCAACCAGCTGTCAGAAACATGTACCGCTCGGTGAGCTGGGCTAGACAGGCCATCCGCTGGGGTGACAGAGGACATGTTAACCCCACATTCAAAGTGCAAATATTTTTATCAGAACCGAACCAGCAGTTAAACCATTAACAATTCTTCCCACTTTTATTTTTATTTTCCATTCATCATTCTCATTTTTGTCAGGATAATTTCTTTCCTAAAGTTGACAACCAAGTATCCTTCTCAGACACTGCAAATCCTGTTTCTGCCCTTGGCTTTTTCTCCCAAGCCCAAGTTCCCCAAGGTCCATTTCTGCAGTTCCGAATTGTCCATTCAATTTTATTCTTCGCTCGGCTTTTGAACACAAACACACTTTTACGATGTTCTGGTTTTGCCCCTCTGTTTCATTCGGAGATTATTTCCCCTAAGAATACTCCTGTCTTGGTCAGATGGGAAAGAGCTTGCGTTGGCCCCTTAGGAAGTGCGTGGGGGATTGTGAATATATTTATGAAGCACAGACATGAAAAGACGACAAGACACAGCTATCCTAGGGGACGGAAGGCTGAGTTCTCAAGTGCTCAGTCAGATCACCTCAAGTCTAATTCTCTGTCGGCTCTTCCGTAGGCCAAGAGCAGCTTGAAGGGGGTGCAGAGCCTTCTGATGTACAAGGTGAGGCTAATGGCCAGTGGCCAACGGCCTAAGGGGAGTGGGGAAACAGGCTCCTGGCTTACCCTCCCTCTCCCTAGGAAGGGGACCCTGGCCTGCAGAGGGGAGGCTCCCTGAGGGCCCCATCCCTCACCAGCCGCTCAGATCGCCTGCAGCAGCGCCTGCCTATCACCCAGCACTTTGGACAGGTAAGACACCCTGCGCACACCTGGAATTATTGCCAAGTCCCCTTCCCTCCCTGCATCCATCTAAACATCTCACCTGCCTCCCTGACTACCCCAATATCTGGCGCCTGCTTCACATGGCCCCGTGACTCTGCAGCTCCTGAGGCCTCACCCCCCAAATCTTTCCTTTGCAGAACAGGCCTCTCCGCCCCAGCAGGAGACTCCAGCTGGAAGAGACACCTTCCGAGTCCCTGGGGAAAGGGTGAGGCTCAAAGGGGGGGAGGGGCGATGTCGGAAATGGGAGGCAAGGACTGATGGGGATGATGGTCCCCAAGTTCCAGACCCGCCAGAACCACTGGGATATCTGAAGCTACCCATCCTCACCCAGGACACCCCCTCTGAGCCCTGAGGATGCCCAGGACCTGTGGGGAGAGGAAGGTCTGGACAGCAGCTTCCTGGGGTCTGGGGAAGAACTGGATTTGCTGAGTGAAATTCTAGACAGTCTGAGCACTAGATCCACAAGGACAGGCAGCCTAAGGCCCAGCCAGAGCTTAGACTGCTGCCACAGAGGGGACCTGGACAGCTGCCTCAGCCTGGTGAGTGCCCCCGCCCCCACCCCAGTCCTCCCCAATTGCCCAGTCAACTTGCCAGCCCATCCCCTATCTTAAGTCCAGCAGCTTGCTCATCTCCCCACCCCTGCCCAGCCCAACATACCAGGAAAACCAAGATGGCAGCCAGATGAGGAGGACATGCCAGAGCCACAGCCTCACTCCCTGCCTGCCAGCCTGCCATCTCTACAAAGCCCCCGGCCCTCGGAGACCACCAGCTCCTCAAAGAACCTCACTCCCCAGCCACCCTCAGAGGCCAGCCAAGAAATCACTTCTCCATCCCAGTCTTCAACAGCTTCTGCAGAGCCAAGCAGCAGAGGGGCCCCTGAATCCTCTCTCACAGAGCCCTGTCACCAAATCCAACACCTCTCCCTTCCACACGAGGCAGCCGGGGATCCCGTAGTTCCGGAGAGCCCCTGCTCCCAGCTCTCCACAGCACCCCCCCAGCCCAGCCCTCTAGAAAGCCCCCAACTTCTGGCCCCCACAAAGCCCAACTTGGATACCACCTGGACATCCCAAACCCTTGACTCTTCCTCAGATCCTGGTTCCGCAGAGAACACCGGAGCCCAGCCTTCTGAGGGCCTGTTAACAGAGCACACTCACCCCCAGCCCCTCAAGGGACCAGGAGCTCCTAGATCACCTGCCACAACTGCTAACAACTGGCAGGATCCCCAAGTCAGGAGCCGGCCCAGAGTCGCTGAACTTAAAAAGTGTTTTGAAGGTTAGGGATCAGGCATCTGGAAGAGACACCAGTCCCTCAATAAAGCCGTAAGAGCCCACAGCTGGTTTTTCCTGGTGGGTTTACCTGGGATCCGCTCAGAAACCCACCCCATCTGCCCCCTTCCCTGCCGGGGCAGCCTCCAGTTGGCTCCTAAGTGCAGCGAGAAGCCCTTCCTCCACGAAGCCCTCCTAGCCCCTAGGATCCTCACAATCTTCAATTCGCCCCTCTACCGCCTATGAGCCCTGCGTTTGTCTCCTCCACTAAGGCTAATTCCTGCCTCCATCAGCTCA
>NW_006429782.1:4001448-4018289 GCF_000325575.1 Pteropus alecto | reverse complement strand
AAAAAAAAAGGTTTTATTATATGTCACTAGCAATTTTACACACATATATAAAAAGTGAGCAGCCGCACCCTCCCGTGCCCTCGGGAGCACTCTTTGAAGCACCTTTTACCCTTCTATTCTTAAGCACTGAGCTGGGTGAGTGTGAAGGCCCAGGGAGGCATCTGCCTTCCCCCAAGGTCACACAGTAAGGGAGGGAGACGGATAGAGGAAGGGGAGCTAGATGGGCAGGCAGCCCCTCACTGTCTCCTTGGAGTCCTGGGGAGCCTGGGCCTCGGCTGCGTGGGAGAGCTGAAAGGAAAGGAGATGGGGTTGTCGGCCGGGGCGGAGATGGCGAAGCCAGCAGGGGGCGGGGCCCCAGCCTGGCCCCCCCAGCTGCAGGCACAGTCAAGCAGAGGCAACATGCTTCGCAGCCCCACCCAGCAGGTGCCCCACGGCCCCCAGGTCCTCCTGAGCCATCAGAGGCTCGTGTTCTGGTGGCGGTTGTTATGCAGGAGCAAGCACTGGGCAGTCCTGGACAGTGGTGGCGTCTGCGGTGGACCCCAGCGTTCAGATGAGCCGCTCCTCAGGCGGCAGCTTGAGGTTGGGGGGCGGGGGTGCACGGGCACCCACCTGCTCCTCGCTGCTGGGCCGGTAGCTGCCTTCCGTCTGCCGCTTCTCCCGCAGTTTCCGCACCAGCAGCACCAGCCCCACGGCCAGGAGCAGGGCGGCCAGGAGGGAGAAGACCACGACGATCGCGGTGGTGGCCTCCTTCGACTGCGAGAGGGGGGCGGCTGTCACTGGCCTGAATCCGGAGTCCCTGTCCAGTCCCGTTTTAGAAGCATCTGGGGTTCCTAACCTCTCCACATCCCACCTGCCACTTTTAGCGGTCTGGTTCCTCCACCCTGACCCCCATCTGTCTCATCTGGAGCTCTCAGTCCCCCCACCTGCCATGTCTGGGGTCTCTCTCCCAAGCACCAGCCACATCTGGCCTGCTGGCTCCCCTTCCCTCCTTCTGAGAGGCCTATGGGGCTCCTGACCCCCTACACTTGGCACTTCCACCCCCTTCCTGCAGCTCTGGGTCTCCTCACTTGCCATGTTGATGTTCTGGTCTCCCAGTTGGGGTTCCCCAGCACCACCCCAACCTACCACCTCTGGGGATCTGGACCCCTAAACCTGCTACATGTGAGCTCCTGAATAACACCCTGGCTGCCCTCCTCCCACGTACATCCCCTACTCACCAGGGCCGCATTGGAGCTGGGGCGGGGGGTGGTGCTGGTGCTGTTTCCATATGCAGAGGGGCCCGAGGCTGGGGGGGAGGGGCAGAAAGGATAAATGAAGCTCCACCTGTCCCTCATCTCGGCACATCTGCACCCTCCTTGGGCAACCCCTGATACAAAGCTGCCCTTCCGAGTCTTCCATTCGCGCAGGGACCGTGGGCGCTCTGCGCCCAAGACCGGCCCAGCTGTATGTGCTGCTCTGGCTACCCGCCGCCCAGCGGAGCCCAGCCGTGAGAAGTCTGCAGTTTTCGCTGAGTTGGGGGCTCTGATAATGGACGGTGTCCGGAAGCCCAACCTTCTGCTCCCCTCCCCCACCCCTCTGACCCTCCCACCGCCCTTGAGGGTGGGGGCAGGTCCTGCTTTCCCCTGGAGTATCTGACTCATACCACCCCCCCAGCCTCTTGAAACTGGAAGAGAAGGATTGAATGGCTGGGTCTACACCTATGGCCAGCATGGTGGTCAACCCGCACTCCGAGCCGCAAGCAGGCTTCGTCCTGGCTTCCAGCCCACCCAAAACACCTCAGCCACACCGACTCGATGTGAGGGCTTCCTCTCTCCACAGCTCATAATTCTGCCCCAATCAAGAACTCAGGAATTGTTGACCAACTCTGAGTGCCCAGGGAAGGACTTAGGAATTCTAAACCTCGGCCCCACGCCTTGTAGATCCTGCCCCCAAGGCACCTCCATGCCCGCTCCCCAGTCCCTGAGCTCTCAGTGTCCCAGGTCCCCAATGTCCCCGCCGGTACCTACTTTGCCCCCAGGCCCGGCCCCAGCGGGCCAGCAGCAGTGGCAGGCCGAACGCCAGGAGCAGCCCCAGGCTGGGGCACGCCATGGGCTGGGCGACAGGCTGGTGGCACCAGGGACGGGGCTTCTCCCGCGCGCCGTTCCTACCGCATCTCGGGGCCGGGGGTACCTGTGATCCAGCACCTAGGGACTGGAGGAGAAAGGCCAGGGCGTGGGGGAGGAGGCAGGACCCGGCGCAGGCCCAGGGGAGGGGCAACCCGCGCCAGGGCACCCTGGAGTCCCGCCCCGCCGCCAGAGGTCAGAGATTAAAAATTAACTCGAAGAGCGTTCCTGGCCTCGGGAAAAGAAAGGGGAAAGGGGCGGCTGGCCAACCAGCACGCCCTGCCTCCCTACCTGGCCCGCGCGTCTTCGATCTCGCTCAGGTTCCTGGTCCGACTCGCTTGCTCGAACCCTCGGTGCGTCCCTCGGTCTCTCGTTCGGACTCCACCGGCTCCTCCCGCTCACGTGACCCGGAAAGTTTAGTCATTTACCTGGGAGGGGAGCGCACTTCCGGCTTGTGCACCTGAGCCTAGATGAGAAGGCGGAGCCAGGAGGTAGGCGGGGCCGCGGCCCGGGCGCACCTGCGACTTGGAGCCCAGTCCTACAATTGGGAGGAGTAAAATCGCGCGAAAGCGCGCGGATGCGAGAGGAACCGCTCACCTGTATTGCGAGCACATCTGTAGGATGGCACAGGTGTAGGGACACATGGCTCATGGAGACACCGAGGTACGAGGCACTTCTGTCTGGGCAGACCCAGATGGGGAGTCTCTAATGAAAAAACACCTGTGTGGTACACACCTGCACGGGAGCAAAGCTGTAGGAGAGACATCTGCGCGGATGTATAAGAAGCACACCTGTGGCAGACACGTGCATTGATTGAATCGCATCTACTTGGCGTATAACTAAATGGAAGCATATCTGTGTGGAAAGCAGCTACAGAATGCACCTGCCTTATAACAAACACCTGACTGAGGCATTCTGGCGTGTAGAAATCTATTGGCAATATCTGTATGAGTGCATTGAAGTACACCTGTATGGGACCCAATTATATGGAAACAGACCCGTATTCGTGTATACTTAACTGGAACACACCTGTGGGGGGGGGGAGGATGCTGTATAAACTCATTCTTGTGTGGATTTCTGCTGCAAAGCATACCTGCGAGGAGAAGGAAATAGTCTTGGAGGGGGAACATCTGCATGGAACTGAGCTCAAATGAGAGAAAGACCTGAGAACATCCGCATGAGGCACATTCCCATTGGAGCACACCTGGCAGCGGAGCAGCAGGACAGCCGCTCCTGTCCTGTGTGTTGAGGCCCACCTGTCAGGAATGTATCTGCGAGAAAACGCCTGTTTAAGGCTTCTCTGTGGGAAAACATCTGTATCCCCCGTGTTGGAGGGCCCCCGCAAGAACCACCTGTAAATGAAAACATCTGTGAGGGAAGCCTCTCTAAGAGGCTCATTTGTCTGGGACGCACGTATTTGAGCACACCTGCCTGGGCAGAAGCTGAGTGGGCACCAAATGTGCCCTCGGGACTGTATCTTTGGCTGAATGACGACGGTAAAAAGACGACTCCCTTCCTAGGGACTCTAGGGTGAAGACTGATGGCTAAGGAGAAATTAATCCCTTTTGGTGTACAGAGTGATGGGTAAGAATCCCAGGTCTGGGTAAATTCCTGCTTTGCCCCTGACTGGGCACATGGACTGGGGAGAGCGCCCGAACCTCCGGTTTCCTCACCGGTGAAGTGCGAAAGGCAGTCCCACCTACCTTACAGGGTTTTGGCGAAAACGACGCGAGAGGCAAGGGAAAGGCCTGGTATGTGCAACTCACTGAATCCAGTGTTAGCGATTGTTCATATTATTCGCTGTCTAGCGGTCTGTTCACCCCTCCCCCTAATGGTGAATAGAGAAACTGCGCCCGAAACTAGTGGCAGGGACGGACGTTCGGCAAGCGCAATGAGGGCGACAGGCTGGGGCCCGGCCTCCTGCGCTCAGCTACCCAGTCCTCGTCTCCATCCGCGCCCGGGACACTGCGATCCCCCAGGCCGATCTGGAGAGAGCAGTCAGCCCAGCGTCTGGATGTGACCGCTGCCCCTTTAAGACTTCCTGGAGAGCCCCGGGCTCAGGAGCCGGAGGCTGCCTGGGGACCGCGGAAGGCCCCGCCCAGGTGGGTGGGCGAGGCGGGACAGGCGGGCCCCCCTCTGGCGGTTGCAGCCAATAGGAAACCGACTTTACGACCGCGCTGTGCGTTGATCTTCCGTTTCCAAGACTGAGTGGGACCGAGAAAGGAGGCGCGCGGGAGGGCTGTAGGACCTGCGCGAGCGCCAGGTCTTGCTCTTCTGATTCTGCGGCTGAGGGGGAATTTGAAATGAGCCGGTGGGCAGATGGAGGGTTACATGGCGTTGGATTGGTTCTTGAGTATGTTCGGGAAAAATGAGAACTTCAGTTCCTGAAGAGGCTTAGTAGGGGAGGGAAGTCAAGTGTAAAAGGATGACGAAACCCATCCCTGATATCTCCCTACGCCCCTTGGGCAGAGGGTAAACTGAGGCACGCAGAGACGGAACACCGAAACCAGAACTGAGACCATTGATCTCTCTAGACCCTCTTCCCAGAATGAACCCTGGTGCTTCCTAGGCTGTGCCACACCCGAGCATCCCAGACAACCTTCCCGACACCTTCAGCCCCGCCCCCAGCCCCCCGCCCCCCCCAGGGTCGGGGGAGGAGATGCAAGTTCTGGCGCGGGCGGCGACGGCTAGCAGTCACCGCCTGCAGCAAGTGCCAGAGCTAAGGCGGGCACCGCGGAGGCTGTGGTGGCAGTGGCCGCCGAGCTGGCCCTGCGGGGCCCCGGGGGGGAGGGGGAGCCGCGAAGCCCCCGCTGAGGCCGCCGCTGCCAGGCCCCTCTCCCCCCCTCCCCCCGGGGTGGGCGCCATGCGGGGGGGTCCGGCCGACGCGGAGCGGCGGCCGCGCTGGGGGCGCCTATTCGAGGAGCTGGACAGTAACAAGGATGGCCGCGTGGACATGCACGAGTTGCGCCAGGGACTGGCCCGGCTGGGCGGGGGCGACCCGGACCGCGACGCCCAACAGGTACCCAGGCCTGGCGAGCCGTGCTCCGGCCCTGCCCGTGCCAGGTAACCCGAGCCCCTGAATGGAGCGCCGGGAACCGCCACGAACTGCTTGTGGCTGGATTCCAGCACCGGTGCCCAGCCTGGGCGTCTCTGTCCCCTTCCCCATGCCCACCCGTGTCTATGCCTAACTGATTCGCTCAAGACAGGGCCACGGAGGCCCCGGGCCTGCGGTTCTGCTGCGATGTGCGGAGGGAATGTCTGCCTGAGAATGGAGTCTGGCCAGCTTTCCTGCTCACTGCCCAGGACACACCCTCTCCTGAACTCCGCACAGCCCAAGACATACTGTGCTCCCACCTCCAAGAGACACACCTTCCTCCCATTCCTCCCCCTCCTATGGGCACCCCTCCCCCCCAGCCAGCTGCCCCAGCCTCTATGTTTACATTCCTGCCCTTTCTCAGGCCTGGCTCAATGCCTCAGCTGCCCCAGCCAGGGACCCAATCCTGTCTGAGGCCACCCTCAGGTGGGGATGAACCCATCAGAGCAGGAACTTGACGACCCCCACCCCTTCCATGCAGCTGTCCCCTACACCTGTAGCCCCAGATGCCACTGGAGTGTTTTCACAGCATCCTGACCCTCCAGTCCAACCTCCCACTTTTCAGGTGGGAAAACAGAGGTTCGGTGGCTCCTCAGCTTGGATCTGTCATTGCTTCATGTTGCCAAGAGCTGTCTCTAAAAGGGAGCTCCTGAAACTGCCATGGGGGCAGGTTTTTATAAGAGACAGCTGGGAGGACAGGCTTTCCTAGACGAAAGCCCAACGTTACCTCCCGCTTCCCAGCTCTGTAACCTTGAACAGGTTACTTGACCTTGGAGAGCCTCAGTTTGCTCACCAGGAAAACCAGGCAGTTGCTATCCACCTCACAGCTCTACTGTGGCTTTGGACATCTTGCTGAGAAGCAAACTGATGGGGAGCGGGGCGCTTCCCTGTCCCTGTCCTCTAGGTGCTGGGGGCCCTGGTTTCTGGGGCATAAGCTTGTGCCCCCTCCAGATGGGGGAGCAGCCTCCTGGAGCTCCCTCTGTCCCTTCCCCCTGCCAGGGCCTCTTGCTAGAGGGTGGCGCTGACCCAGATGGCGGGCTGGACCTGGAGGAGTTTACCCAATACCTGCAGGAGCGGGAACAGCGCCTGCTGCTTCTGTTCCACAGTCTGGACCGCAATCAGGACGGTAAGGCCCAGGGATGGGGCCGTGGGGGCCCTGGAGATGCCAATGGCTTAGAACTCACGATGCCAGGAGGGGTGAGGCCACATCTCTCTGATGACTCATAGGCTATTTTCGGAAGTCTCGTCACCCCCAGCTAGGTGGTTTGGGGCCCAGCCAGCCCATCCTACCTCCGTTCCCTTCTAGGGTGAGACCCTTATTACTACCCTTAGATTTTTATAAGGGACAAAGATCCCCCCTATTGCTCTGGTATTCCCTATGGGACAGAGACCCCCCCTCCCCATAGCATCTTCTAGGTCTCTGACATCACCTCTTGACACCCCCCCCATGGCATAGAGAGCCCAATCGTTAGCCCCGAATTCATGTTTTCATTCATTCGTGAAACAGCAGACCCTCCAACTTCTCTGACTCCCCCCAATACCACCACAAACCTTGCCCTGGCTTTCCAGACCCCCCGTCTTGCTAGACCACTCCCATTCCAAGCTGTCCTGCTCTTTGGCCCTGGGCTCCCCCTACACACCATTCCCCATCTCCGGACCCCTCCCCAGGTCACATTGATGTCTCTGAGATCCAGCAGAGTTTCCGAGCTCTGGGCATTTCCATCTCCCTGGAGCAGGCAGAGAGAATTCTACACAGGTGAGTAGCTGGCTCCAGAATCCGGGGGAGCCCCAGTTTCTGGGTCTTCTCGGCCCCCTGCGGCCTCTGGGCCCCACACCCAGCCCCAGGAGCTGAGAAGCTGGGCTTTGGAGTCAGGTCCATCTCGGGCCGGTTGCTCCACCTCTCTGAGCCCGTCTTCCCCACCGTCAAATGGTGAGCTCTCGGCGCAGGGGAGCTTGGCCTACCCCACATCCGACCGGAACCTCACTCCCACCTACCCCCAGCCTCAGGCACTGATTCTCCCAACCCCCAGCATGGACCGCGATGGCACCATGACCATCGACTGGCAGGAATGGCGTGACCACTTCTTGCTGCATTCGCTGGAGAACGTGGAAGACGTGCTCTATTTCTGGAAGCATTCCACGGTGAGGCGGGGGTGGCTTTCCCAGCCTGGTAGCCAGGCCCTCTTCCCTCTCCCCTGGGGGCCTAGCTCAGGTCTCCTCGGGGCATGGAGGGGCTGGGTCAGGAGCTGGGAGCAGCCGAAGGATGAGACTGCTCCTCTTTTCCTCCATTCGAGGATTGGGAGACTGGGGACCAACCCACTTGGGGAGGTCTTCAATCTGATCGGAGCCCTTCAGACTTGCCGCGGGGCCTCTGGGAGCAGACTGTGGGGGTTAGGAGCTTAGAGAAGAAAGAGCTCACCAGATGGGGCACCCGGCCCACTACCCTCAACCCACGCAGCTCCCCTTCTGGTCTCTCAATGCCTCAATTAAGGATTCTGCTGCCGAAAAGACAAGTCAGGAAGCCACGGCCTTCGTGGGGTCCAATGGGATCCACTGGAAGTTGGGAGGGGTGCTCTAGATCACCATTTCCTGGGTGGGAATCCCTGAACAATGCTTCTGATAGGATTTGATGGCATCTGGAGGGGATCCATCTGCAGGATATGGTAAGATCCTCTTGGGAGATCCAGAGAGTCCCACTCATGGAGATCCACGGAGGGCTTGGTTGAGAAGTCTACAGGAAGGCGCTAGAGAAGGGGTGATCCCTATGGAGGAGAACCCTGTGGAATCTGGTGAGGCTCCGGGAGGGATCTGCTGGGCTCCTTATATGGGAGGTCCTCGGTAGGATCTTGCATGGCCCTGGAAGGATCTTCTGGGATCCTTCAGAAGGATCCAATTGGTTCTAGAGGGATCTTTATGTGGTAAACCTTCTTCAGTGAGATTCGGTAGAGGCCACCAAGGGGTCTTATGCAGGAGACCACTGACGTGGATGTTTTGGGGAGATCCAGTAGGGATCCAAGTGTCTCCTGGGCTCTCCAAGCAAGATTCATTGGTGGACTGTCTGGGTATCCTGAGATTCATGGAGACACCCCCATTTAGAGCTGAGTTACATCTCTCTGCCCCGGCCGTGGCATGATACCCCAGCCTCTGCGTCCTCAGGTCCTGGACATTGGCGAGTGCCTGACTGTCCCCGACGAGTTCTCAGAGCAGGAGAAGCTGACCGGCATGTGGTGGAAGCAGCTGGTGGCTGGTGCAGTGGCGGGCGCCGTGTCGAGGACAGGCACAGCCCCTCTGGACCGCCTCAAGGTCTTCATGCAGGTGAGGGGCCCTGGAGAGCCCCACCTCCTCCCCCAGACACGGGTGCCTGGAGGGAGCCGGAAAGTCGCCTTCGTTTCCCCGCCCAGGTCCATGCCTCCAAGACCAACAGGCTGAATATCCTGGGGGGCCTACGGAGCATGGTCCGAGAAGGGGGTGTGCGCTCCCTGTGGCGTGGCAATGGGATCAACGTGCTCAAGATTGCTCCTGAGTCAGCTATCAAGTTCATGGCCTATGAGCAGGTGGGGGCAGGTGGGGGGAGATGTGGGCCAGGATTTGCAGAATTGGCTTGGGGATGGAAGATGTCTGCAGGTCCCCAGGAGTGCGCATCTTCTCCCCTGCATGATACCCACAGTGGCACAGTAGGGGGGAGGTCCAAGTACACAGAGGCTCAAGCCCTGAGTTCTTGCCTGCCACCATGTGTCCCATCCTCAGATCAAGCGGGCCATCCGAGGGCAACAGGAGACACTGCACGTGCAGGAACGCTTCGTGGCTGGGTCCTTGGCTGGCGCCACAGCCCAAACCATCATTTACCCCATGGAGGTGAGAAGGAGGGGCCTTGGCAGAGGCCCCATTGCAGGATGGGGGCCTGCAATAACCATTTTATTCTGTGGTGTGATAAGCATTGGGATTCTAACTTTGCCTCTCCCTGATTCAGACTGCAGCTCATGACAGCGATGCTGTTTCATGTGCAGCCTCTCTGAGCAACACAATTCGAGATGTGACTTCTGGGAACAGCAGTGTTGGGTATAGCTGTTTAGAGAGCCGTGGTGGGGGCCAGCCGTTCATGGATATGCCTCTTCTAAGGATGCTGCTTTCCAGGATGCTTGTCCCCAGGGGAAGCATTGCTAGGTGAAGCTTTTCAGAGAAATCGTTTCAGGTCGTGTAGTGCATCGATTAGGATTCTGAGTAACGGAAAACTCAAATCACATAAGTAAGGTCTGGAGGTGAGCAGTTCAGGGCCGGTGTGTGGCTTCGCAGTGTCAGAGACCCGAGTTCCTTCTCACTGTCGCGTCGTTTCACCACCTCTGCATGTAGCAGCCACCTCGTGGACCAAAACGGCTGCTTGTGCTCTGGTCATCGCATCCACATTCCATGAAGAAGGAAGAATGGACCGAGGAAAGAACACCTCCCTGCCATTAAGCGTGCTTTTTGAAAGTCACGCCACACTCTTCGCCTATTTCACTGGCTGGGATGTGACCACGTGGCCTCACACCTAGGGCAGCTGAGAGATGTAGTCTTTACTTCTAGAGGCTCTGTGCTTGCCAAAAATTACAATTTCTTTTATTAAGGAATAAGGGAGACAGTTAGCAATGACTGCCACGTGCAACTCTTAGAGGCGTAACCATTTCTAAGTATAGAGCTTAGGGATAGCAGAAGATTCTAGAGAAAGTGTTTTTTTGGTTTTTTGGTTTTTTTAATTCAGTTATTCTCAGGATAACTATTTCCAGGAGTAGCTATTTCTAAGTGACTTCATTCCTGGACGTAGTAATTCTGGAGGCAGCTTCCTAGGAATAACTGGGTTCTCCCCAGGTGCTGAAGACGCGGCTGACCCTCCGCCGGACGGGCCAGTACAAGGGGCTGCTGGACTGCGCGTGGCGGATCCTAGAGCAAGAAGGGCCCCGCGCCTTCTACCGCGGCTACCTGCCCAATGTGCTGGGCATCATCCCCTACGCGGGCATCGACCTAGCCGTCTACGAGGTCTGTAGGCAGCCCGTCCCTCTCTCCTTTCTTCCTCCCTCTGGGATCTGCCCACGGGCCACCCTCTTCCCGTGGGGCTGACTCAATTGATCTCCAGAGCTTGGAGAGACGGGCCTGGGGCAGAGAAGCACCACGGGCTGGGGATCCTGGGCACCTCTTCAGGCATTAGACATCCTCACTCTCTTCCACTTGCCACTGCAGTTCAGCCTTCGTGGGTCTGAGGACACATGGAAGTCAGGGCCCCTGCCAGCTCACAGAATCATGAGGACAGGTGAAGACAAGCTTCAAAGATGCCCATTTTTGCCCCACAGCGTGTGTCACACCTGGCCTACATCTCCAGGCTAGTGTCTTCTTCAGGGCCTGCTCATTTCAGCATCGGCACCACCGTAAAAACCACACCCCGTGACCAACATCTTGGGGCCTTTCTCAGAAAAGGCAAGGACAGGGAGTTTCTGCTGTTTCTTTCCAGGAGCTTTGACTACTGCCTTTACCTTCTCCTGCTGGGATCGTCAGGTTCTCCCACTTAGCACAGCCCCACGTGTCCCCAGGCATCCCCCCAAAATCTTTGTACCCGGGACAGGGCCATTTTCATGGGCGGGCCGCCTATGCACTCACCAAGGCCCTACACTCCGAAGGGCCCCTCACTTGGTTGAAAGCCCCGCCATTGCCATCTTGAAATTCCTAGTAATCATTGAAAGAGGGACCGCTCATATATTTATTTTGCACTGGCCCTGCAAGTTATGTAGCTGGTCCGGACCTAAAATCCTCCATACCTGCCACCCATACCTGCCCTCCTAACAACAGCATCTATGCAGCCAAATAAGACTTGGCCATCGCTCATTCATTCATTTGTTCATTTGTCCACTCACTCATTCGCTTAAGCATCCATATACGCTGGGCACTGGGCTGACTGCTGCAGACGTAGCATTACATAAGAACAATGCTGTCCTTGGCCTCCAATGAACAAGGAAGCCGGTCAACCAGCAAATAAGCACTCTCAGGTTTTGATACATTCTCAGAAGATAATAAAACAGGGTGTGTAGTCGAAAGTGACAGTGGACGGGAGGGCAGGTCTAGGAATGCTTCTGAGAAGTGACCTTGGAGCAGCAATGAGTCGAACGTATTTTGGGAAGGAGCGTGAACAAGGCAGAGGCACAGCAAAGGGCCAGGTCCAGAAGCAGGCATGAACTTGGCCTGCTGGAGTGGTCGGAGGGACCTGAAGAGTCAGTAAAGACTCGATGGGAGTCTGGGTTTATCCCTAGAGTAACAAACAGGAAGCTATGGAGGGTTGTGAGCAGGAGTAAGACGCGAGCTTACTTCATCTGTTCTTCACCAAAAAAGGGAGTTTGGAGGTCTAAGTAGTTTGAGAAAGACTGCCCTGTTGGACTTTCAAAATCTATGTTAGTCTCTTAAAGGCTCTGAGAAGTCCTACAGAAAAATGACATTTTTTTAGCCCAGTGTTGGCCACACTTACCCAGTCATCAGAACCTTTTCAACAGAACAGCTCTTTAGAAATTCATTAAACACCTGTTTGGCAAATTTTGCTCCAGGCCCAAGAGAGGGCTTTTTAAAATTGCGAAGGCAATAATGGTCAAACACTTGCTTCAAATTTGCCTATTCCATGCCCGGGCCAGACATCACTAATCCATCGCTGCACCGAAGTCCAAAATGGGTCTGAGTGGGCTAAAATCAAGGTGTCAGCGGGACTGCGGTGCTTCTGGAGGCTCCAGGGCCGAATCTGTTTCCTTACATTATCCGGTTTCTAGCGACGGCCTGCGTTCCTTGGCCCGTGGGCCCTTCGAAGCCAGCAGCATAACAGCTTCCAAGCTCTCTCTCCCCCCCGCCCCCTCCCTCTGACCTGTGCTTCCGTCATCACGTCCTCTTCTCTGACTCTTACGAGGAGCTTTGTGATGACATCGAACCAACCCCTGTGCTCTAGGATCATCTCCCATTTCAAGGTCCCTAACTTAATCCCAACTGCAAAGTTCCTTTTGCCATTTTAGGTTCCATATTCACAGACTCGGGGACTAGGGCATGGACAATAGGGGGCCATCCTTCCATACACCAGAGAGGGTCAAGGTGGGGACTGAGAGGGTGCAGGTAAATGCTTGTGTGGCATCTACGGGTACAAAGTGCTCAGCTAGGGCTAGCCATCTTGGGATACAGAAGCGAGGTCTCTGAAGCTAGGGTCCTGGTGTCACCCACCTCCAGCCCACTCTGTTCCCCTCTTCACCCCTGCCAGACGCTGAAGAACCAGTGGCTCCAGCAGTATAGCCACGACTCGGCTGACCCGGGCATCCTCGTGCTCCTGGCCTGCGGCACCATCTCCAGCACCTGTGGCCAGATAGCCAGTTACCCCCTGGCCCTGGTCCGGACCCGTATGCAGGCCCAAGGTGAGGCCTGGGCGGGAGGATGGGGCAAGGAAGGTCTCATAACTTGGGGCCCACTCCCCCTTCCCCAGCTCTTCCTCCCAGGTGTGTAGAATCCCAGGCTGGAATCCTCCCTGATTTGGAAGGCCTTGACTGAGTCCCAACCTTTCTCTGAGCCTCAGTGTACCTATTTGTGAGGGATGGGAGCCCTTTACCCTAAGAGAGCAGATGCAGCGAGTACTGGAATCGCATCTAGCAATCTTAGCCGGGAGGCTGCTTGGTAGACTTTAGTATTTCTGGGCTGGTAACTTGAGATCTAATTTGCAAGGCTGGTTTATAGTGAGGGGGAGGCAAGGAACCAGGTTGAGGAGGGGCAGGGCCAGGCTGGTTGTCGTTTTACTGTTTCTCTGTATTTTCCTCTTACGGGTTCTCTCTCTGCCTACCCCCTACCATCCCTGAATCTATTTTGGGAATTTCCTCCAGAATTTTAGCATTCGTGTTTTGTCATTTTTGCTGGGGGGTTATCAGTGCATAAGACAGATATGGTCCCCCACACTCAAAGAGCTCACAGGCTGGAGAGGAAGAAAGATGCTGAATAAATTATTCCACAATTGAGTATGGACTTAGGGTTGAAGAAAAGGGAGAAGGAGCCTGACTTAGACTGGGATGCCCAAGAGGGCTTCCCTGATGAGCTGGCTTTGGAGTGGAGGTCGCAAGGGTAAGTAAGAGTTAGCCGGGAGAGGAGGGTGGGAATCCAGTTTCAGGAAGAGGACCCTTCTGTGCCCTATCCCACCCCACGCACACACACCTGCTCTGTTTTGAATCATCCTCAAACTCAGGTCACCCAGATTGAAGTGGAAAGGTGGGCAGCCCATTCCAAGGCCAGTCGAAGTCCCGAATCTGAATGGTGGGGTCCTGCCGTTAGTCTAACCCTCCTTCCTCCTGCTCCAATGGCCACTGGCCCAGCCCTGGGGAGCCGGAGGGGAGAGGAGAGGTGGACCATGGCCTGATCTGGCTCCCCACACCCTCCCAGCCTCCGTCGAGGGCGCCCCCCAGCTCTCCATGCTGGGTCTGCTCCGCCACATCCTGTCCCAGGAGGGCGTGCCGGGCCTCTACCGGGGCATCGCCCCCAACTTCATGAAGGTCATCCCGGCTGTGAGCATCTCCTATGTGGTCTACGAGAACATGAAGCAGGCTCTGGGGGTCACGTCCAGGTGAGGGACCCAGGGCCACCCCCACTAAGATCCCTCACCTCAGTCCTGGCGTCCCCCACACCTCAGCCACCGAAGACAGATGGCCCAGCCAGTGGATTCCAGGGGCCCCCCACTTAACCACAGGATCCCATATTTTATCCACTGGGTACTGCATTCCACATCCCAGCTACTGGATCCCATTTTCCTGTCCCCACCAACCCATCCCTGCCCCCCCACACACACACACTGGTCCTGGACCACATGTCTTAACCTCGGGATCCCCCACAGCCCAGCTAATGGATCCTGACACCCCAACCACAGGAGTACATGTCCCCCATATCTAAACACCCAGACCCCAGCTCCCGCAGGCACCAGATCCAGTGTCCTCATACAGCGCTGGATCCCACATCCCCACGCTTCAAGCCTTGAGTCTCCAAGCTCGGCTGCTGAATTCCGAATACCAAGAAACCTCAGCCAACAGGTCCTGACAGTGCAATGTCCAGATCCTGGGGCGCCTGCCACTGGATCTCAGATCCCCTCATCCCAGCCACTGGATTTTTTAATTCCTTTACCTCGACCTTGGGTCCTGGATCCCACTGCTTTGACTGATGGATCCCTACATTTCAACCACTACATTCTCAGCCCCCAACTTACCGGATCCCAGATCCCCAAACCCTGACCAGCCAGATTCTGGCTACTAAAACCACAGTCGCAAGAGCCCATTGGCAGAGTGAATGGATCCTGGCAACTGCAGCTGTTGGATCCCCAACCCCTTCACCGCAGGCCCCGGATACTGAAATCTCACTTATAGGAAACAGACCTGGGCACTGCCAGGCACTGGATCCCAACCCCTTAGCCCCTGGACTCTGACCCGAATCCTCCCAGACTCTGGCTCCCAAACGCTCAGATCCCATGCATAGATCCCAATAGGCTGATCACAACATCCTGGATTCCACATGTCCCCTATCCTAGACACACCAGAGCCCAGACACCTCCTCCACCATGACACGAACCTGCCTGGGTCGGGACCTGCTGGGACCCTGGGTTCTGGACTCCTGGTTTCAGAAAACCCACGGGACTTGTCCATTGTCCTGACATGCTAGACGTCCCTCTCACACCTTATACACACTGGATCCACCCCCCATCCCCATCGTGGCTATGCCTCTGGGCCCTGTGGGACACTGCTCCCCCCTCCCCCACATCCCGCCGTGTCTTCCGCTCCATTCTCGCCTTATAAGCTGGTAACCCCCAGAGCCTGGGTCCTCTGCAGGATCCAGCAGCTCTTGGGCGCTGGCAAGGAGGCGATCTGAGGCGGGGGCAGGGGGGACACATTAAGGGGACCTCTGCCCAACCCCAGCACTGCCAGCCTCTTCCCAGGCTTCGAAGACGGAAGCCAGGAGCGAGTCTACGCAGACCACCCTTCCCTAAACCCAAGTATCCAATTGTGCGAAATGAACCGAACCCCTAGAACTCATTCCAGGTCTATTTTTCTATGGAGAGGAGCAGACTCCCATCCTCCCACCCCTCTACCCTCACTACTAACCCAAGCCGCCAGCCCCCGCCACGCCCTCTTTCTATACTTTATAGTGGGGTTCTGAGCTTAGGATAACTGGAGGACCCCTCCCTCCACCTCTCCCAAGTCCTTGGGGAAACCCCTTAAAGGACTGCTGAAGAGGAACTGGGATGTTTGTGGGGGGTAGAGGGCCCCCAAGGCTTCCACCTTTCCCCACCTACACCGTACCCCACCTCCCTGCCTGTATGTGTTATTTCAGAGGAAGAGAACAAAAGGAATACATTTTCAAAGCTCTTTCATTGTGTTTTTTACTGAAAAAGTATGGGTAGATGTGGGACTCCCTCAGACTACCCACAGGGAAGGGACGGGGCCGTCTTGTCACTCACGGTTTGATCCTCAGTTTCTACATCCGTGAAACGGGGCCCAGAGGAAGTCCGTGTTCAGGAGCCCTCATTTCCCTGCACCGTTTCTATATCGCAAGTGTATTTGCTTCCTGGGGCTGTCGTAACAAGTTACCGTGAGTGGGGCTGAGACATCAAAACATAAATCTTAAAACACCATATTTGAGGTTGGTATATTTTTTTATTGTGGTAAAATATACATAAAACTTACCATTTTAACCATTTTTCAGTGTATAGTTCAGTGGTATTGAATACATGCACGTTGTTGTGCCACCAACACCCACCACCCACCTTCTTCTCTGTTCTGTCGCCCCACGCATCAAACGCTAACCGCCCCTCCCCCGCGCTGCCATCTCCTTTCCGTCTCCGTGGACCTGACTCCTCTAGGGACCTCACGTTAGTGGGATCACACGGCGTTTGTCCTTTGTGTCTGGATTATCTACTGAGCACGATGTTCTCCGGGTTCATCCACGTGGTAGCAGGTGTCAGAATGTGCTTCCTTTTTAAGGCTGAGTAATATTCCGTTGTCTGGATGGATCGCCGTGTTTACCCATCCGTCGGTAGACGCTCGTGTTGTTGCCCGCTTTTGGCTCTGGTGAATGAAAGCGACGGAAGTGTGTTCCCTCGCAGTTCTGGAGGTCGGCAGTCCGAAATCACAGTGTCAGCGCGATCTAGGGGAGGTTCCTCCCTGCCTCTCCCCGCTTCCGGCATCGCTGGCAGCCCTCGGTGTTCCTTGGCTTGTAGATACATCACTCCAATCTCTGCCTCTCTTCATATGTCCAAATATTTTCCCATGCGGACTGTGACAACTACCCTCCAAGAGGTCCCCCAGTGGCTTCTGCCTCCTCGTAGTCGCATTCTTATGTAATCCTCTCTCCCGCTGTGTCAAGGTGGGTCTGTATGACCAAGAGAACCGGCAGAAGTGATGGTATACCACATCTAAGATTAAGGTATAAGACACCTGCAGCCACCATCTTGCCTGCATTTCAAGCTGCTGTGGTGTGTGTCGAGGGGATGGATAACTTGTTATGCAGCCATAGCTAATTGATACACACATCCATAGGTACGATTTTTCACACACTCCAATAAGGGATAAAGCCTTGTTAACTATTTTGCGTTTTACTTCCTTTGAATTCTGTCCTTAGCATCAATTCCT
>NW_006429782.1:3993157-4000582 GCF_000325575.1 Pteropus alecto | reverse complement strand
TGGGCTTTCACCCCAAGGGAGGTGGGAGTCCTGGGGGGCTGTGGGCAGAGGGGGGACAAGATCTGACTCGTAGGTGCCCTCCAATGGCTGCTGTGGATCGGATAGACTGTGGGGGGAAGTCCAGAAATGGGGACGGGGGTGGAGGAATGACCAGAGAACTTGAAGGACGGAGGTGCCCTCAACGAAGACTTGTTGGAGCCTATCGACAGCACCAGGTGGCAGAATTTATCATTACTTCCAATTTCCAGATGGGGAAACTGAAGCTCAGAGAAGTAAAGCAGGTATCCCAAGGTGACACAGCAAGAAGCGTCTGAGATGAGGTTCAAGCTCAGGTCTTTCTGACTCCAAACCTATGCCTGTCTTCCTTTGGAGACCAACTGTCTCTCTCTCCCACAGCCTTCCAGAACTTTCCCATTCTTTCTATTGCCATGACAATCACACAGTGTATTAGTTTCCTGTGGCTGCTGCAACAAATGACTCAAAGCTGGTGACTTAGAACACCACAGATGTAATCTTCTGGAGGGCAGAAGCCTGACATGGATCTCGCCGGGCTAAACTCAAGCCATCGGCAGAGGTGGCTTCTTCTACAGGCTCGAGAGGAGAGTCCGTTTCCCAGGCTTTTCCAGCCTCTAGGGGCCACCTGCATTCCATCGCTGCTGGTCCCTTCCTCCAAAGCCAGCAAGGCCTTGAAGGCTGTCTTATTGTATCATCACTCCAACGCCAACTGTTCTGAAATTCCATCTGCAAACTTCATTCTACCTTTCTCATATAACAAACACCTTCCCAGGTTTAGAGAGATTAGGACGTGGACCTTTGGCGGGGGAGACCCTCACTCAGCCCCTCATGTCCAGCTTGGTCACAAGGGCCTCTGTGACCTCATCATCCCCTGGGACCCAAATCTTCGAGGTGCCCCTCCCACATGGTCGCTGGTAGGCAAATCTCCCTCCAGGTACTTGAACCTCAGTGTCCTGAATAGCTGCCATGGGGGCCAAACCTGAGGAAGCTCAGAAGCCTCACTCCAGGGTCCAGACCCTGTTCAAGAGGGTCAAGGCCTTATTCACCAAAGCTCCGCCTCCACCCCCACCCCCACCCGTCCCTCGGAATCCGGGCTGCAGACACGTGTACGGGTACGTGTTTGGGCACGTGCGTGAAAATGACCTGGAGCTCCTCCCATCACAGCAAGTGAGTCTAAGAACTACAGGTCACACAGTGTCTCCAGCCAGGACTGCAGGAAGAGAAAGCCACAGAGCCCATCCCCTCTGCATGGCCCACTCCCCTCTGAGCAGACCTAGAATTTCATCTTGGAACAGTGAGGACCAGGGTGGGCCTTTCACCGGGAGGGTATTCTGGAGGTGTGTCTGGGGAAGCAGCTCCAACTTGGCTGAGCATGGGCGAGAGCTGGGTCTGCCCTGCAGGTGCTTGACACTGGGGAGCAGCTGATGGTCCCCGTGGACGTCCTGGAAGTGGATAACGAGGGGCCCTTGTGGAAGTTTCTGCTCTCGGGAGCCACGGCTGGGGCAGTGTCACGCACTGGCACGGCCCCACTGGACCGTGCCAGGGTGCACATGCAGGTCCGTGGGGGGCACAGCGCTGGAGCCGTTGGGGCGGAGATGGACGGAAGTGGAGACGATGGAATTCGGGATGGGGGTGGGGGTTCGACTGGAGACAAGTCGGAGAGGGTGAGGCTGGGACATGGGCCGGAGCTGAGTGAGAAGAGGCTGAAGGAAGGTGGAGTGGGAGCCGGAGCCGGAGCCGGAGCCGAGGACAGCGACGGAGCCGATGGGGGTGGGGCGTGGAGCCGAGCTGGGGGAGTCGAGAGAATGGTACTAGGGGCACAGTTGGGGTTGGGGGTCAGGGAACTGGCGACGGAGGTCTTCGGAGGGCCTTGAAGACCTAGTGGGACTGGAGAGAAGGGGGAGATGAGGGAGGAGATGGGCATGTGGCTCGGCGCTGGGCTCAGGTCGGTCAGACTGGTTTTGGGTCTGCGTTGGGTGAGAGAATTCTAGCACTGGCCAGGGACGGAACTAGAGAAGGAATGTGGATGAGAGGGGTCGGGTGCCTGGGGACAGGATGGGCTTGAGCTCCAGGGTGGGATGCGGATGGAGATAGGGTGGATGGCTCCTCACCGGGCCAGGGGCCTCCCTACCCCCAGGTCTACGCCTCAAAAACGAACTTCATGAACCTGTTGGGGGGGCTACAGAGCATGGTTCAAGAGGGGGGCTTCCGCTCCCTCTGGCGGGGCAACGGCATCAACGTACTCAAGATCGCCCCGGAGTACGCCATCAAGTTCTCCGTCTTTGAACAGGTGCATACGGTCTGCTCTCCTCAGCCTCACCCTCAAGCCCTCACCCCTCCCACATCCCCCCCAAAGCCCAGATCGTTACCCAAAAACACAAGCTCACTCTCCAGGTCCCAGACCTCTGGCCCGGATGGCTCTCGGGGAGGCAGATGGTTATTCTCTCGTGCTCCTCTCTCCTGTGCCAGTGTAAGAATTCCTTCTGTGGAGCGCATGGGTCCCCACCCTTTCAGGAACGTCTCCTTGCTAGCTCCCTGGCTGTGGCCACCTCCCAGACACTCATCAACCCCATGGAGGTAAGAGAATACCTGCTCCACAGAAGATGAAGTAAGATGAAAAATAGTGGCCGCTGCTACTGCCTCCTCCTCTCCCTGCCCCCTCCTCCTGCTGCTTTTTCTCCTTCCTGTGATATGTATCGAACTTTTGTCCCAGATGGCTACCCCTTCACCTTAACGCTATTTTCTGAATGGATCCCATTCTTCCCACCCAATGATCCGAGACGTCAGCTTTGTAATTTACGAAATTCCTGTCGATATTTGGGTTTATTTCTGACTTTTCTCCCCTTGTTGCTCTGATGTCTGTTCGTGCACTATTTTTAAACTTTTTAAATAACGGATAGACTTTATTTTGTAGAGCAGTTTTAGGTTGACAGAAACTTTGTGCAGAAAGTACAGAGAGTTCTCATATACCTCTCGCCACGTATACAAAGTCTCCACTATTATTCACATCCTGCATTTGAGTGGGACACTCGTTACAATTGATGAGCTGATATGGATACATATTATTAACTAAAGCCCCCAGTTGACATGAGGGTTCATTCTTGGTGTTGTATTTCCACGAGTTTTAACAAATACATAATGATGGGTGTCCACCAATATAGCATCCTTCACCCTCCCCGCTCCTTCCCCCTGAGTCTTTGGCAAGCATTGATCACTTTACTGTCTATATAGTTCTGTCCAATCTTAATTTTTGGAGCTTGATGTTATATCATCCCCCATTCCTCTATCAGTTTTGCATGCTTTTATCCTGTTGATTTTCCCATATAAATTTTAGAAGCAACTTGTTCAGAAGATAATAACACTTATTGGTTTTTTTTTGTTTTTGTTTTTGTTTTTTGGGACAGGGATGGTGTTTAGTTCATAAACGAGTTAGAGATTGTTGCCATCCATATGATATTGAATCTATGTACCAAGAACATATTTATTTGTTCAAGTTCCCTTTATGTTCCTAAATGGTCTTTTAAACGTTTTCTTCATACAATTCTTGCCCTCATTGGGTTATTTACTCCTTTTCATTGGCTGCATAACAAATTACCAGACTCAACTTAAAACGAATGCTTTTTATCTTAGTTTCTGCCTGTCGAGTTGGGCACTGGCTAGACAGGTCGTCTCCTCAGGGTTTCATCAGGCAGAAATCAAGGTGTTAGCTGGGCTACCAACAAACCCACCATCTGAGTGTCAGTTCCTCTGCCAAGCTTCCTGGCTGTTGGCGGGATTCAGTTGCTTATGGTTGTAGGACTGACATCCTCAGCTCCTGGAGGCCATGCACTTGCTCCTGCCACATTTCAGACCAACCAGAGAAAGTCTCTGATGCTTTCATTCTCTCTCTTTTTGTCTCTGGCAACAGACCGCTTTTAAAGGGACCACCTGATTAGGTCAGGCCCACCCAGGACAATTTCTCTTGCTTCACTTAAAGTCAACTGCTTAGAGGCTTTTCCTGCATCTGCAAAATCCCACCACCTTTGTCATTATCATGTAATGTGGCCAGGGGAGTGACATCCTTCACGTTCACAGGTCCAGCCCACATTCAAGGTGGGGGGGTATTGTATAGAATATGCATATCGGGCACAGAAATCTTGGCGACCACCTTAGAATTCTGCCCACCATACTTGGTATTATGTCTTTTGTGCAGTCCTAGAGTTGCCAGTATTTTGCTGTTGGGGCATTTCATAAAAATTCTCATTTCTGGCTCTTCCAGAAAACTGACAGATCTGGCCACCTGGAGCCTGCACTCCCATGTGCTATGTTTGGCTGGTGCTAAGTGAAAGCTGCCACAGACCCCACTTGGCTCACGTCACTTCCCTTCCCCTCTTGGCCCCTGTCAGCACCTGAGCTTCTGCACCGTGGGTTGAGAGCGCACACAGGCCAAGCGATGGGATGGGGGCTCGGGTCTGACACCCAGCTCTGCACATTCCTGGGCAGCTTCCTCATTTGTAGATCGGGGACAACGGCCACTGCTGAGGCTCGTTGAGACGATTAAATCAAATGAGCTGCCTCACTGCTCACCCTCCCCAGGTGCTGAAGACGCGGCTGACCCTGCGCCGGACGGGCCAGTACAAGGGGCTGCTGGACTGCGCCAGGCAGATCCTGGAGCGGGAGGGCACCCGCGCCCTTTACCGCGGCTACCTGCCCAACATGCTCGGCATCATCCCTTATGCCTGCACCGACCTGGCTGTCTATGAGGTGTAGTCCCATGGGGGCGGGGGGCAAGGGTGGCATGCACTCAGGCCTTAGCAAGCTTGTCCTATCTCCCTTTCTCTTGCAGATGCTCAGGTGCTTCTGGCTGAAGTCAGGCAGGGACATGGAGGACCCTAGTGGCCTAGTCAGTCTGTCGTCTGTGACGCTGTCTACGACTTGTGGCCAGATGGCCAGTTACCCGCTGACCTTGGTGCGCACCAGGATGCAGGCTCAAGGTCAGCCTGGCCCAGTGGCCACTGTGTATGCTCCTCTCCCTCATCTCCCTTCTCTGAACTTTCTCATATTCCCAAACTCTCATCTGATCCTGCTCACTTTTGCTGACCCCCAAACCCACCAAGACTAACACTCAACCCCAAATCTGATCCCAGCCCTCAGATCAACACTACAGATTACTAAAATGAACAGCCATCTCCCAAATGATTGCCATACACTCCCCGCAGGCACCCATACTGACCTCAAAACATACACCCCGAAAATGACCTCCCACCTTCTTCAAATCAGACCCAGCCCTCGATGGCTCCAAAAGTCAAAACGGTTCCTAAATTTGCCAAATCTGACCATCAGATGTCCCAAAACTCATAACCACTTCCCCTACAACCTTGGAACTCCCCAAATGTGACTCCCCAGGATGGACTCTCAGTCCCTAATCACCCTCAGACATCCAAATGGGCCCTCAGCCAGCCACCTTGGTCTCGAAAGTCTCCCCAGACTACTCCTTAACACGGTCTCTCAAATCTATAGCAGATCTAAGAAGCCCATTCCAAATAAGCTCGAATGTTTTCTGAGATATTCCCCAAAACAAAACCTCAAAATTCCTGCCAGAATTGATCTCGTTCTCCTCAAACTGACCAATTTTTTATAAAAGCCTTCCCAATTCCTTTCCCACTGATCCCCAGACCCCTGCCCCTGGCTTCACCCCCTCACCTCCCTCACCCACCATTCCAGCCTCTGACCGAGGCCCTGAGCTCGCCCCTGTCCCTACAGACACCGTGGAGGGTTTGAACCCCACCATGAGCGAAGTCTTCCGGCGGATCCTGGCCCAGCAGGGCTGGCCGGGGCTGTACCGAGGCATGACCCCCACGTTACTGAAGGTTTTGCCAGCAGCTGGCATCAGCTATGTGGTATACGAAGCCATGAAGAAGACCCTGGGTGTGTAGGCAGCGAGCTAAGTGACACACCCTGGGCAGAAATGGACAGGAGGATCCAGTGTCCCCCGGCCTCAACGAGCCCTCCAGGCTTGGGCCCCAGGGCAGATTCTGTCAAGAAAAGCAGACTGGAGGTCTGCGCCAGAAGATGCCTGGGGAGCCTTCCTCAGGGTACAGCCTGCGACTAGTATGGACTCCAGTTTGGCTCATAGTGGTCTGTCTGTTCTGGATCCAGGGCGAAAACGGTGAACTTGGAGTCAAACCAGGAATAAAGAGATGGTTTCTGTTAGACATGTCTGGGATACCTGGGTCCAGGAGGGAAGCTGGGGACCTGGATACTTGGGTCCAAGAGAGGAGCTGGGTACCTTGGGCCCCTCTGTCCTGAATTGGAAGCCTGGACGATGCCTGGGTCCGAGAGAGTTGTTGAAGCAAGTGTGGGGTGTATTAGAGTCTGGGATCCCTCAGGCCTGGGAGGGAACCAATAGCCCAAGACCCTTGAGTTCAAGAGGTGAGCTGGTTCCATGAGTCCTGGAAGAGAAGATCCATTGGTGGAGAGGAGAAGGAGTCCAGGGGATCCCTGGGTTTCCCCCCGCTCTAAGGTCATTTCACCTCCGGAAGCACCGGATCTCCAAGGCCTCAAGCAGGCCACGCGCCTGGCCTCCCCAGCCAGGCTCCAGGGGCGCTAAACCTGACGTCAGGCCTCTATCCCAGCAGCCGGTCGCCACTGACTACGTCGGCTGCCACTCACTCTCGTTCCCGCTAATCGCTTCTCCGTCTGGTGGCCGGCTCCGCCCCAATGCAGCTGCGTTTCCACTGGCTCCCACCAAAACTGGGCATCTTTACTTCATCGCCGTTTGTCCTCAGCCGTGTCAGTCACCTAACACCCGCCCCTGTTGCTCGGCCATTGGCTTAGAAGTCAAGGCTAGAATAGGATTCTGGTTAACATGGAAAGCAATCGGGTCCAAACCCAAGTGCATCACCCAGAACTAGTCAGGGATTGGATTAAATTGACTGCCAATCTTTGCAAGAAACGCCTTTCGCGTGTACTCATTGGCTTGCGTATACGACTATCTCACTGGGAGCCTGCCCAGCTCGTTCAAAGGTGCCTTTTTCTAGGCTCCTCCTTCCTGTCCACTTGACTCTTCGGAGCCGTCAATCTGGTTCTGAAGCCGCCCCGCGATTCTGGAACTCCTGCTTCATTGGGCCTCCCGCCTTCTCGATCGCCTCGATTTGCCCGCCCAGAGCCGAGAGCCCGCAGGCCATTGGCTGCGAGAGCTGTCAGTTACACGGCGCCTCCCGCCCACTGCCTTTCGCGGCTGTCCGATTGGTCGCTTGCCTACAGAGCCCGCGATTGGTGTCCGGGGAGCGGCGGCGGCCTCCCATTGGCCTGGCGGCGTTGTCCGTCACGCCGGCTGCGGGAGGGGGCGTCCCTCTCCCCGCCATCGTCTTCCCAGCCGCTGGGTTCCCAGAGTGCTCCGCGGCCGTGTGGAGCGAGGCCTTGTTCCCG
>NW_006429782.1:3983138-3992711 GCF_000325575.1 Pteropus alecto | reverse complement strand
GGCCGCTGCGGGGTCACGGGGGGCGTGCGCCTGGGTCGCCCCTGGCGCTTCGAGCGGGGTCCCGGGCGGATGATCCTCCGCAGTGGGAAGAGGCGTCTGTGGGGTCCCGGAGCGCGGCCACTCACTTTGGGGACCCCTTCCCGCCTTAGGACACATGAAGATGTGCTCCTCTCTCCTGGAAGGAAAGGGCCCACCTTACCGGGGACAGGTCTTGCTTTGCCCCAAGCTCCCCATTCGGGCAAGAGCCCTGTGTGCCTGCAGCCCAGCCCCGTTTCAGCCCACTCTTCAGGAAGAAAGGATCTTGGGGGAAAAAAGTCCTTCCTCCAGAGCGGCCAGGCACTTAGGCGAATTGGGAAAGGTGGGCATAGGGGCCGCCTTGATGCTTCCGGTGGCTTCAAAACATGGTTTGTCTCTTTGGGGGAAAGCCGGGAAGGTCCCACCAGTGTTTTGAGTCTCGATGACAACATGGAGGTGTCACATGCTGATGGGACTTACCTCCCCACTTTCATTTGTATCCTCCCCAGGGGTACGTGGGAAAGAGGCCCATAGACCATGAGGATTTTGCCGCCCTTTCGGGAAGCAAACTCCGGCCGACCGGGTTTCTCCCAATGCCTCCAGGGCAGGGTGGGAGGTCCGTTAGGTAGGCCTTGTCCCCGCCCTGCGTGGTCTGGCTTTCTCACCTTTCTCACCTGTGGAGGGGGATAGTGTTCTGATGTGCCCTTGATCTGCTTGCCCACTGTACTGTCCTGAGAAGCAGCTATGACTGGGGGAGTTGGTGGTATCTGTTGGGGTTGAATAAGGCCCCATCTGGGCAGCCCAAGAACTTTGGCTCAAAGTGTTAAAAAATTGAGAGAAACGTCAAGATAGATCCTTAGCTCTTGGTTTGTGTTTCTTTGAGAGACTCGTAATAATTCCACAAACATGACTGGTGTTGAGTTTGTTGGATTGGGATTTATTTGAAGTTGTTCTTCGTGTGGCTAAATTGTAACGTGTTCCAAAGGAGGTTTTTTTTTTTTTTTTTTGGTCAAATGAAGATCTCAGAAGTCTTGAAGCAAAACCTTCCCTAGATTTGTTCTTCAAATGCAAAGATTCTGAGGTTGAAGGAGATAAAGGAAAGTTGTGCTTTTAGTTTTTTAGGCACCAGAACTGGGCTGCAGTCTCACTTTCTGGTTCTCTGCAGCCCTCCCTTATGGAGGGGACATGGGGACCCTCCGTGGCACAGAGGGTCCTTTCACCTTTTACCCTTCTGTTCCTTTTACCATAGAACAAATCAGTGTGAGTTAGTCTGGCCACAATTTAGGCCCAAATCCCATCGAGAAGGGGAGTTTTGGAATTCCCGGATAACTGTTGAACTGAGACTTCAGGTAAAACTCCTAGAATGTCTGAACCAACAGGCTCTTCCCTAAAGTAGGGGGAAGCCACTCCCATGCCAGACAGCATGACTGGAGAAACAGAGAGGTTCTGAGAAGTCGATCTGAGCACCATGGCGGTTTGTTTTTTGGTGATAATTCTTTTATCCTTGCAATTTTCTAGATCGCAGCCAAAATTGGAGGCGACGCTGCTACAACAGTGAATAACAGCACTCCTGATTTTGGTTTTGGGGGCCAAAAGAGGCAGTTGGAAGATGGAGGTAACTACTTGCTGGGAGGAAGGGCTGGGGGCAGAGAGTGAGGTGCCTTTGTTTGAATGTGGTTCAAAGTGGGGCGGGGGCCCTGCTGTTCGGACTTTTAAAACCTCAGCAATTCCAGCTTTGTTCGTTCTTTTTGTTGGGCCGCCATCCTGAAGTATCAGGTGGCTGAGAGCAAGGCAGGTTGGCTGTGGCTAGGTCCAGGCTGTAAGCGCTCAAGATCATTCCTCCCCTTCTGGTAGGCTGGGGAAACGCTGGCACCTTTATTGAGGCCCCACCTAACTAAAATGTGGCTGACCCTGTGGCATGTGGCATTACCCACATTAGCCAAAATGATCAACTGGGTGGCCAGCTGACTTTTCAACTGAGACTCTCCCACCCAAGACAGGTCTGGTCTTAAGCTGGAAGGACTTGGGGGCCACCATCATTGTTCCCCCGTTATAAAGGGCTTTTTTACACTGAATGCTGGTGGCGGGATTAATGAAGTCTGGTCCCCCTCTGGGGTTTGTCTCTGCTACTCTCCTGTCTTAGCTCTGATGTTGGGGGGTGGGAGAAGGGGAGATCATTTGCCAGGACATGTGGTACAAACATCAGATTTGAGGCAGCTGTGGGTGGGTGGGCGCTGCATCTGACATCCTCTGTCTTTCACAGACCAACCGGAGAGCAAGAAACTGGCTTCTCAGGGAGACTGTAAGTCTATTGGGGCAGGCAGAGGGCAGCTCCAGGGTCTTGAGGTTGTTAGGAGTCGGGAGCTAGGAGCACTGAGCACACCCGTCCTTTAGGGAAGCTCTAGGTGTTCATCTCCTGTGGTCCATGAGCTTTAGGGTTCCGAGAGCCCCGGGAATTGAGGCAGAAACACCCAGTGCCTGTGCTCTTGTGAGGAGGGTCCGTTGTGCTCGAGTGCTCAGGAGGGTTCAGACTGCAATAGTGGTGCTCGCCACCCCCATGCGGGCAAGAGCACCTGGGGCCAGCAGCGTTCCGGGGCCCGGAGAGGAGCCAGGCCAATCTTTCCTTCGGGTTTTCTCTCTGCAGCCATCAGTTCTCAACTTGGACCCATCCATCCTCCTCCCAGGTAAGTCGTGATTTGGAGAACACGTTTCCTTGTCTGTCAGCTGTCTGTGGTCTGTCCTGCTGACTTTGGAGAGCTGGGGGCCGCGCTGTTTAGGGTTGGTCCACCAGAGTGGCCCAAGATGCAGAAAGCTCTACCTTCATCCTGTATGTTCCTGTGTGCAGGGCTGGAGGGAGGAGAGCATTGTGGCAGTTAGCTTTAAGGACAGAAGGGTGGTCCCTGCGCCCTGGTGCTTCCTCCGTTGGGGCGGGACACTCGGAAGCGCAGACACCTGTCTTCCTAGAAAAGGCTGGTTTTCTCATCTGTTTTCTGCAAATGCATGTTGCTGAGAGCTGGTGGAGCGGGTGGGGGGGTGGTTCTTTCTCATATTTTTGCCCCCATAGAATGACTTCAGTGAATCTGACAAGAGTCCTTTGTGAAGGACCATGTTGTTTTTTTTTATGTAATGAGCTAGAAGTTTCATGAAATACAATAAAAATGTTAGGGAAATGAAGTAAAAAAGAGATAATTTTTTTAAATGTCAACAGACATAGAATGACTTTATCAGAGTGTTAGGAAAGTGTCCAAGTGCTCTCTCTCTCCGAGGGCCACGCTGCCCCAGAACAAGCACCTCATGGCCCAGGCGGGGAGACTGAGGCCTCAAGAGGTGGAGTGACCTGCTGTGGGGAGAGGGAGCCCCAGCCCCGTGCCGTTAGATTCTGCTTAGGCTCGTGGTGTCTTGGTCCCATCGTAAGAAGCGGGGTCAGAAGCCAGAAGCATCGAGGGGCCTCTTCTCCAGGGACACCCTCCGACTTTTCCTTCCCTCCTCTGCCGCTTCCCCTTTTGAGACTGACGTTCGTTGTCTCTTGGCAGGACTTCAATGACAGAGGAGTACAGGGTCCCAGACGGCATGGTGGGACTGAGTGAGTGTGGGTCACTGTGGTCGGAAGCACCCATTATCTCCCCTCCTTGGGGACAGTGTCTTGGGAGCCCCTGCCAGCCCAGAAGCCTTTGGTCTGAAAGGGCTTCCCATATTCTGCTCTCACCTGTTCCCTCTGGGCAGGGAGCACAGTAAAGCTCTCGACATGGCTACTGTTCCCCCTACTGCCACCACCATCAGCAGGGCTGGGGATCCCCTCCACCCAGTCTCCTCAGTGCCGGTTCCTTCCATCAATTTCGGCTTTTTTCCTTCTGTCTCCACCTAAGTCATCGGCAGAGGAGGCGAACAGATTAACAAAATCCAGCAGGATTCAGGCTGCAAAGTCCAGATCTCTCCAGGTACGAGTGAGCCAGATTGGTGCCGGATGGGGGCTGGCCTGGGGCTGGGCTTTCTGCGCTTCGGTACCCTCCTAACCTCTGCCTCGCCTGGGCGGATGTGGGACGGGCTGGTGTTCGCTTGCTTTATCGTTGGTTTACTGAGTGCCGTGTTCAGTGTACTGTCTCCACCAGTCCAGCTCCTCCAGGTGGGGCTGCAGCTTCCGTTTTCTTTCGTACACTGTTGTGGGGAGGGCTGAGGGAGAAGGTCTAGACTCGAATACAAGGCCTCGTTCCGGACCTCCTGCGAACCATTACATTAAGTTGCCACCTAAACTCCACCCCTAGTGGAAAGCGAGCAGGAGTACGGGAGGCGGGTGAGGAAGGATAACTTTGCGGTCAGGTCTGAGTTTTAACCGCAGTTCTGCTCGCTCGCGTGCAGGTGCCCGCTTTGCTGGCGTTTCCGAGGGCTTGTTCTTGCGGGGTGGAGTTAGTTGACTGCAGGGTGCACATGTGATCGTTACTGCTGGCAGGAGTGGCCCACAGTTTGGACCTTCTAGAGTCTACCTCTCTTTCCACCTCATCTTATTCTCTAAAAGCTCTGACTCCCTTATTGGATTTTAGCTTTCTTTTTTTAATTAAGTTTATTGGAGTAACATTGGTTAATACAGTTATGTAATTTTCAAGTGTACATCATAGGACTTAAGCTTTCTGACCTTGGCCTTGCATAGAACAGCCTCCCAGCTGCTTAGGGGAGGTAAATTGATTTGTCAGGCTGCTGCTAGAGGTGGCAGAAGTGGCTTTTGATTGTTCTGGAAGCTTTCTCATCTCCACTGCAGAGCTGTTCAGGGGCCACAGACCCAAGAATGCACTGACCCTATCTCCTCTTCTCTCCAGACAGTGGTGGCCTCCCTGAGCGCAGTGTGTCCTTGACAGGAGCCCCAGAATCTGTTCAGTAAGTGCCTGGTTGAGCCTGTCATTGTGGTGGGACCAGGTAGAAGCCCGTTCCATCCCTTTGAAAGTTGGGGGTGACTCCTACACTGTGTCCTTGCACCCCAGCCCCAGGGACTGTGCTTTGTTCCTCGTGTTTCGTCAGACACACGTCTTTGAGTCACCTCCTTCCCTTTGATGTGTGGGTGGGGGCACGTGCCAAGGCAGTACCCTTTTCGAGTGATGGCACCATGTTCTTCCCCTTCCCAGGAAAGCGAAGATGATGCTGGATGACATCGTCTCTCGGGGTCGTGGGGGTCCCCCGGGACAGTTCCACGACAACGCCAATGGGGGCCAGAATGGCACGGTGCAGGAGATCATGATCCCCGCGGGGAAGGCCGGCCTGGTCATTGGCAAGGGCGGGGAGACCATTAAGCAGCTGCAGGTGAGGGGTGGGTGGGGACAGAAGGCTCCTCCCACCCAGGAAGTTTCCCTTCTATGCCTTCCTCGGAACAAGCTCAGCGGCTTTTCCAGTCTCGTGTGCTTTCTCATCGTGGAACCCCCACCCCGAGTACACTAGTCCCCAGAAGGGTCTTTGAAAGCCCCGCACTGACAGTCAGCGTTGGTTTTAAAGGAACGAGCTGGAGTGAAGATGATACTAATTCAAGATGGTTCCCAGAATACGAATGTGGACAAACCCCTTCGCATCATTGGGGATCCTTACAAAGTGCAAGTGAGCGCACCCTGCGGGGGTGGTGGGGTTTGGAGAAGCAGGAGCCTGGTGGGTGGGCTGGAGATTCACATGAGAGTGGAGAGGTTCGAGAACGCTGGCCGTGAGGTCAGTCCAGGGTGCACCTTCTCATGCCGAACCCCTTTCCAGCGTTCCTGCATAAACGTGGTCCAGACGCTGTACCTGTTTTCTAACCTGGAAAACGGGTGCTGGCCGTGCTCGCCGCTCAGGGTGACGTGATGAGTTCAGTCCCTGTGTGTCAGTCCTTGCTTAGGCCCGTGACTCTGCGGTTGGCAGGAGGCTAGTTAGTGGGTGCGGTTGGGCAGCAGCGCTTGCCGTATGCACCATGCCCCCGTGTGTTTGCAGCAAGCCTGTGAGATGGTGATGGATATTCTCCGGGAACGTGACCAGGGCGGCTTTGGGGACCGGAACGAGTATGGATCCCGGATTGGCGGGGGCATCGATGTGAGTGTGCAAGCCTTCTCCCCAGGAAGGAGGGCCATGAGATGTGGGTGGGGATGCTCCTCATGGCCAGGGCTAGAACCCGGCTGACCCTCCGCCTCTCTCCCACCCTCAGGTCCCAGTGCCTAGGCATTCTGTCGGTGTGGTTATTGGCCGGAGCGGAGAGATGATCAAGAAGATCCAGAATGATGCTGGCGTGCGAATCCAGTTTAAACAAGGTCAGGGCCAAGCCATGGGGTTGTATCAGCCAGTCTTGTCCTTTTAAGATCACCTTGAGGGTCCATTTTGGGCAGTTGGGCACCATGGTTAGCTTGCTGAGCCTCTTCCTAGACTTTGTCTCCCTCCTCTTGGGACAGCTCATGAAAAAGTTGGTGATAGGCAGACTTTCCAGGTCCAAAGAGAGCATGTTTTCCTCCTATCGAATCTACCCCTCTCCTCTCCCCCACCGGTGGGCTCACTCAGCAAGGCAGCCTGGGTACTCTGGGCTGAGTCAGATCAGTACCCCAGCTCAGGACTCCTACCAGGCCCGGAGAGCCTCTGCGGGTAGGTCTGTGGGGACCGTTCTGTTGCTTTTCAGAGATTTATTCTTAGTTCTACAGAAACATCAGTATTTCTGAGGGTTCCAGTTGTAGAAAGAAGCCTCAGCCACAGCTCTGCCCAGTTGCTGAGTTTTCCTTTTCCGGGGACGTGGACTTGCTGCCTCTTTCCTCACTCCTGAATACACGGAGTGCGGCGAGAGACACAGTCTGAGGTGTTTCAGACACCCAGCTTGCCACAGTGCCTCGAGGAGGTAGTGATTTGGAGTTAACGCTTCTCTTTTAAATGTATGTCTTTGCTCTGTTTGCTGGCCTCAGACGATGGGACAGGTCCTGAGAAGATAGCTCACATAATGGGGCCCCCAGACCGGTGCGAGCACGCAGCGCGGATTATCAACGACCTCCTCCAGAGCCTCCGGGTAGGTGGCACAGGCCAGGCGAGGAGGCCGGTGGGAGCAGACGGGACCGGCCCGGCTTCCTGCATGCATTCTCTACCTCCTCCTTGTCTTGCAGAGTGGTCCCCCAGGCCCTCCGGGGGGTCCTGGCATGCCTCCTGGGGGCCGAGGCCGAGGCAGGGGCCAAGGCAACTGGGGCCCTCCTGGCGGGGAGATGACCTTCTCCATCCCCACGCACAAGTGTGGGCTGGTCATCGGCCGAGGTGAGTAGGCCTCCCCTGCGTTTCATCCCTCACCCACTCCCGCCCGCCCGCCCTTCACTGCCTGTGTGCACTGCAGGTGGCGAGAATGTGAAAGCCATAAACCAGCAGACAGGCGCCTTTGTAGAGATCTCCAGGCAGCTGCCACCCAACGGGGACCCCAACTTCAAACTGTTCGTCATCCGGGGCTCGCCCCAGCAGATCGACCACGCCAAGCAGCTCATCGAAGAGAAGATCGAGGTGCGCTCAGGGAGGGTTCTGGAGACCAGGGCCTGGCTCCTGGCTCGGCTCCCCTTTCACTGACCTTGTCCCATTCTCCTCCTTCCAGGGTCCCCTCTGCCCAGTTGGACCAGGCCCGGGGGGACCAGGCCCAGCTGGCCCCATGGGGCCCTTCAATCCCGGGCCCTTCAATCAGGGGCCGCCAGGGGCTCCCCCTCAGTGAGTATTTCTCTTAGCTTTGGGACACACGAGTCGTTATTGCTGGTAAGAAGAGTGACAAGCTCCATTGTCACTGCCATTACCAACAAGAGGTCCAGGCCCACCTTTCAGAAGCGCTGTTCAGGCACCCAAACTCAGTCCAGCCCAGCCCTCCGTTTTACAGACCCCATTTTTCACAAGATACCGTAGGTGTCGACCTTGTTCCCCACTCCATACGTAAACCCATGCGTGTTGAGCTTTGGGGACTTTGGTTTCCAAGCAAGGTCTACCGGCCTGGGTCCTCCACCTTGTCAGTCATCTCACACTTCCACCTGGCCTGCGCCCCCTTCCCGCCAGCCTTCCCTGCCCCCTCGAGTGGCCCCGGCTCACGAGTGTCCCCTTTCTCATCCTGCAGTGCTGGGGGACCCCCTCCTCACCAGTACCCACCCCAGGGCTGGGGCAATACCTACCCCCAGTGGCAGCCGCCTGCTCCTCATGACCCAAGTAAGTAAGGCTGCCCACTGGAGGGGCAGCTGGTCGTCTGGGTATGGGGCTGGCTTTCTGTCGCCCCCTCATCCTGCAGCTGCCCTCCTCCTACAGATAAAGCCGCCGCAGCTGCCGCAGACCCGAACGCAGCCTGGGCCGCCTACTACTCACACTACTACCAGCAGCCCCCAGGCCCGGTGCCCGGCCCCGCCCCTGCCCCCGCGTTTTTTTTCGCACAGGGCGAGCCCCCTCAGCCCCCGCCCACTGGCCAGTCAGACTACACGAAAGCCTGGGAAGAGTATTACAAGAAGATCGGTGAGTGTGCCAGCCGCCTCGGGGGCGCGAGGCAGAGGGGCGGGAGTGCAACCCGGTCCCCGTGCTGTCCTCTAACCTTTTGGGGCTTGTGTCCTGCAGGCCAGCAGCCCCAGCAGCCTGGCGCCCCTCCGCAGCAGGACTACACAAAGGCCTGGGAGGAGTACTACAAGAAGCAGGGTGAGCTGGACAAAGGGGGATCCGTGGGAAGTATTGTGCACACGGGGATGTGGCATCAGCCCGGTAGCTTTGTACGGGGACAGGTGGTGACCAGACTCAGTGTGATCACACCGTAAGAAATATAAATGGTAAATAGCTGTTGTTTGCCGAAGTGGATGTAATGTTGTATGTCGACTATGCTGCTTTATTTTTAAGCAGCTGAGGCGGTGGGGCCTGGGGCAGGGCAGGGCCAGGTCCGTTCTTGTGCCCAGCCACACTCACTCTCTCTTCCCCCACAGCTCAAGTGGCCACTGGAGGGGGTCCGGGAGCGCCCCCAGGCTCCCAGCCAGACTACAGCGCTGCTTGGGCCGAATATTACAGACAGCAAGCCGCTTACTACGGACAGACTCCAGGTCCTGGCGGCCCCCAGCCTCCACCCACACAGCAGGGACAGCAGCAGGCAAGTGGGAATTGCCACCCTCCTCCTCCTCCTTTTTCCTTCCAACCCCCGGCCACCGTCCATCCTGCCTTAGTGGGTAGCGCCGGAAATCCCTTCCCCTGCGGGGTGTGTCCTTGATGCCTGCAGCGGGGGCCATGTGGCCGGAGGTCTCCGGGAGTCCCCACGAGCTGGGGGAAGTGTGCGCTGGGTCCAGAGGTTAAAGAAGAGGCCTCCCTCCGCCGGCCCGCTTGTTCCTGTGTAACGCTGTCGTGATGCTGGGGAGAGCGCGAGACAGATAAAAGGTGGAACTGTTGAACTGGTGGGTAGTCCTGGGGGTGGGGACAGGCCGGCCGCCGACACGTTGGTCACCATCCTGGCTGCTAACTCACTCGAAATCTGGCCACTTGGGAAGAAAACGGATAATTTTTCCCCTCTCTGCATTACTTTTTTGGTTTTTGTTCTATTTTTTATTTTTAAACCCACGGTCTGCCCCCGCCCCCGCCCACCCCCCCGGTGCC
>NW_006429782.1:3981908-3983091 GCF_000325575.1 Pteropus alecto | reverse complement strand
CCGCCCCGGCTGGGGTGGGGACTCGGAGAGCCTGCCAAGGGGACCGGCCCTGGGGCCCCCCGCCACCTGCTCCGCCTGGGCTCGGCCTCTGCTCCGGCGCCCAACCGTGTGTCCCGGTCTTGTCTGTGAAGTGGGCATGATGATCGCTGCCACCTTCCAACCTACCTCACAGGGGTGTTGTGGGGACACCGTGATCTCTGAGATTGTTCATGTTGTGATGCGCCGGGAGCCGCCCGCCTCCTCCCTCCAGACCCCGAACGCCCTCTGCTCTCCTCCGCTCTGCGCTCCCTCCCTCCCGCTCGCTCGCGCTCTCGGCCCTGCTTCTCTCTCCTCGCCTCTGTGTCTTTTCTCCTCCTCTTCCACCAAGGAGCCAGTCTGGCTTGAGCCGTGTCCCAGGAGCACTTGACTAGACAGTTACAGACACATCTTGCTAGGCACCGGCTCAGGAGAGGGGCTTCCTGGCCCCCTCCTCGCCACTGTCCCCCAGTCTCCCGCCCCCGCCTCCCCTCCCCGTAGTGACCGATTCCTATCTCTTCCCTCTCCGCAGGCTCAATGAATCGAATGAATGTGAACTTCTTCATCTGTGAAAATTCTTTTATTATTATTTTTCCATTTTGTTTCATTTGGGGGCTTTATTTTGTTTTTCGGTTGTTTTTCCATTTGGTGAGAGCGGTGGCTACCATGGGGGGCGGGGGGCCCTCTCTGTGAGTGGCTCGGAGGTCAGTGCCTGGCTCTCTCACTCTCGCTCATTCTGTGTGTCTCACATGCTTTTTTCTTTCAAAATTGGGATCCTTCATGTTGAGCCAGCCATAGAAGATAGCGAGAACTAAATCTCTGCCAAAAAAAAAATTTTTTTTAAATAAAAAAACACAAAAAGCAAAACAACCTATAAAATTATATAGATATATATATAAATCTCTATTCCCCCCCCCCCGCCCCAGTCTTTCTGAAACTGCTTCTTTCAGGGGAAAGCAATTCATTTTCTCCCTGCCATCCTTGGCCCTCTTCATGTTTTTAAAATAAACTTTTAAAAAGGAAAAAAAGTCACTCTTGCTATTTCTTTTTTTTAGTTAGAGTTGGAACATTCCTTGGACCAGGTGTTGATATTGCAGGACAAACCGCCCCGCCCCGCCCCCAGCCCCTGGCCTCTCTGCTCCTCCTCTCGCTCCTCCTTCCGCCCTAG
>NW_006429782.1:3977797-3981844 GCF_000325575.1 Pteropus alecto | reverse complement strand
AAACTGAAACAAATTGAGAACAAAACAAAAAAAAAAATTGTATGGCAGTTTTTACTTTTTATCGCTCGTTTTTAACTTCACAAATAAATGATAACAAAACCTCCCCACGTCTGCCGGGTGCCGTCTCTGTCTCTGTCCCCTCCCCCCAGAGTTTTGAAACAGATGTGTTCTTCATAGATGTAAAAGCCTGATAACGGTGATTGGAAATTACAAGCTTTGTGTTGTGTTTTTTCTTTTTTTTTTTTAAGAAAACAATTATAAGAGAAAATAGTTTTCTGCAGGTGCGTTGTGCTTTCCTATAACACCTCGTTTTTTTTTTTGTTTTTTTTGTTTTTTTTGGTTAAATAAAGTGCTTTTTGTCTAAAACTGCGTGCTGGCCGCAGTTGTGTTTGTAGAGGAGCGAAGCTTGACCAATGAGAGTGGGGTACCGGCCCTCTGGTTTTGCCTAGCAGGGAGGGGCAGGCCACGTCCCCGAGGTGCAGTCTCCCCCCACCAGGCTCTTCCCTCTGGGAACTTGGGGAGCAGGGAAGCTGGGATGATCCCCGAGGACGGGCGTTCCTATGGATGCAGCCTGCCACACGGCGGAGCTGTCTCGCGGGAGCTGGGCCGGCCTCACTGCGCGCCTAGCTGTGTGACCTAGCTCGTTAGCCCCACGGTGCAGACCTGCCCTATTCAAAGAAATGCTGCCAGTTCCGGTGCTGGGCGACAGGCCGTGGCCTCCGAAGGATGAGGACAGGAGATAGGAGAGTGGACTGAGGGGTCATCTCGAGGCATACTGCATGGCGGGAGTGTTCCTTTTAGAATTACGGTTGAATAGCAATGCTTAAGTTGGGTCTTGCATTGAGAGTCCGGATGCCCGGGCCCACGGGCTGCAATGGCAGCACTGAGTGGGAGCCCGCAACGGTGCCATTTCTAGGTGGGGCTTCCCATAGCCCGGCAACCTCGCACCTTTGTTAGGAACCTGCCCCTAATGGAGTGTTCATTGGCAGCCCCAGTCAGCCCACCTTGTGGCACTGTGGGCCAGGAAGAGACATGTCGCTCTAGGGACGTGCGAGCAGTCAGCTTAGAGCCCTGGGCTCCCTAGACGCCTTACTCCACAGGTGCTGCACCCCTTTTGAGCCCTGTGCGGGCAGTCGGCCCCCAGCCCCTCCTGTCTACTGCAGGCTTTCGACGACAGAGCAGCACTTAGCAAAAATGTTTTCTGGAGCTGCTTCTGCCAAGATCTAGAGGAGGGGGAGCAAGCGGGGTTGGTTCTGAGTCACAGCGGGGTTGACCTCCGCCTCAGCATGGGGAAACCACTCGTGGCCTCTGAAGCCGGGCAGCGTCCGGAGCTGCGGGGCAGTGAGGGAGGAGGGGTGTAGTCAGCAAAGGCCAGGCCGAGCCTGGCACGTGTCCCGCAGGGAGGGGGCCTCCCGTCGTGTCCTCCCTGGTCAGAGCTCATCCACAGGCGCTGCTGTCCCTCTCTAGTCTCATCTCACGTTCCACTGTCAGTCGGGGGTGGGAACATCACCAGAGTTCCCTATCTTTGTGACCACGGATGACGTGAGTCACTTCGAAAATTGCGATCCCTGCTTGCCACCTTGAGAATCTGTATGGCCGGATCGGAGTTGCGCTGCGGTCGGCCAGCTGTCGTGATCTTACGTTTTACAGCTATGTTCTAAGTGTTTAATTTTGCAGTGTGGGAGCCAGTCACTGCCGTTAGGTCTTAGGCGTCACAGCTGGGAGGCCGCAGCCTTCACCGGAACTGCCTAGCGGAGAGGACGGAAGTCCCCGGCACGCACGGCGGGTCACCGGCCCCGAGAGGCCGTGCCACAGTGCCACCGGTGCTGTTGAAGCTGGAGATCTGCTCCCATGGGGGCCAGGGCGGGGAGCAGCCAGCCGGGCACACTCGCGTCTTGGGGCAGGACCTTCTGCTGCTAGAGGTCAGGACGGGCTGTCGTGTGTCCGCGGGCGCTAGTGGACGGCCGGCTCGCAGTCTGCCCAGGGCTCCTCTTGGCCCCGCCAATGCTCTCCTGACCATCGTCTCCATAGAGCAGTCAAACAGGATGACGACGGGGGCCCAGCCCACCTAGGCACCCAGGAAAGGGGCTGGGTGAGAAAGAGGCTGGGCTCGGCGGGCCCTGTGCACCCCCAGATCAGGAATCCAGGATTGTATGGGCCGGTGAAGAATAACGGGGCCCCCTGGGTCCTTTTTATTTTTCTGGTTCCAAGTTTTCGCCTTAACATTTATTTTTGGATTAGTAGGATATCAGCAGAGCTCAAGCCAGCCAGCCAACGAGCGCCCCTGGCTGTCAGCGCCCGGTCTCGCCCGTCCTGGAGGCGACCGAGTGTTCTGTTTCTTGTGTCTCCTTCTGGAGCTGTTTTTAAGTCGTACGATGTAGAAATAAGTCCTGTTCTGATATTTTTCCTTTTTTATATACAAACGGTGAAAACACATATTTGCCCTTGATTTTTATTCACTGTATTACTGGAAATGATTCCATCCGGGCACGTTAGGAGATCCTTGATTCTTTGTAACTGCTGTGTGGTACTCTGCTGTATGGATGTACCGTAATTTACCTAACTAGTCCTCGTTAATGGGCATTTCATTGAAATATGCTTTTTAAAATAGGTTTAACCCATATCCCGTTTAGAAAAAAAAAGTGCAGCTCACTGCCAGTGATCATTTTACATAAACACACTCTTTGAGGCTGAAGCAAATATGACAGGTTTTCAACAAGAAAATAAAATACAAAAACTGTTCTTGGAGTCATTCTAAGACACAGAACTTGTCTCTGATCCTAACGTGACAGAAATGTGTGCATACATTGGATTCGTCAAATGACTCTTCGGCCGACAATTGAGAACGATGTTAACATCACGTCGGGACGCTACATTTTCTAGGATTTGACATTTTCAGCGATCGAGAACTACTATGTTTTGTAAGTGGAAATGCCACTACTAAAAACAATGCTATAAACAGAATGATGCCATTTGTTTCCAAAGGCTATCGATATACTAGAGTGATGTGGAAAATGATAATGAAAGCAAGAAATTTCGTGCCAAACTTTGGGCGTGAGGTCAGGACCGTAATCTACGAGTTATCTCGGGGTAAGCGCTGCAGCTGCAAATGCCAGCAAGCATTCGCAGAGCGAACAGGGAATGGGTTAAGGAGTCTTCACTCGTCCAGCTCATCGCTGCCCACTCCACTGGTTGCTCTCCCTGACTGGCCCGGCTCAGGGAGACCGTCCCAGCTCACGACGGCTACCCACTTTAAGCTCCACCTCTTAGTTCCTCCAAATCTTGCTTGTAAAATGGAATCCGACAGCACATTTAAAAACAATCTCAACCAAGTGGGATTCATTCCAGGAAAGCAAGGATGGTTCAATACAATTTATTAATATCAGAAAGTCACGATTATCCTCATAAACACAGAAAAGGCCGTTGAAAATTCAGCGTGCGTTCTGGACTTTTAAAAAAAGGAATTGATAAAATTATCCTCAGCCAGTGTATTAATTACGTAATGGAAACTCGCTTTCCCACTAAAGTCGGGGACAAGGCAGAGTTGCCCACTCTTGCCACTGTGACTTGGTAAGGTATGACAGGATTCACCAAGGCGGTGAGAGAAAGCGATTTGAGAAATCTGAAATTGGAAAGTAGGTAAAGCCACGTCTGCAGATGATGTGATTCTATTTCTAGAAAACTCAAAATCAACAAACTAGCATAGACTTAAGAGAATTTAATAAAGTAACAGAATGTAGCATTAACATACAGAAGTCAAAGCCAACTTGTACACAAAGTCACCAGTTAGAAAAGAAGGCCCTATTTACAACAACAAAAATAAAAGATGAAAAATAGGCGAATTTTTTCTAAAATTGTGCAAAGTCTTAAGAAAAATCTTTAAAGAAAACTTGAATAAAACATTCCCAGGTGACTCAAAGGAGACTTGGAACAAAAGGAAGAGATGATGTTCTTGGATAGAAAGACTCGACAGTATAAAGGAGCGGAGAGTTTTTAAATTAGCTGATGATTTTAATGTGACCCAAATGTGATTTATTTTTTTTTTTT
>NW_006429782.1:3916470-3977746 GCF_000325575.1 Pteropus alecto | reverse complement strand
AGTAATGGGTGGTTGGGGTCGGGGAGGAGGCTTTCAACCCTACCAGATAGTAAAACCTAATAAGCTGCCATAATTAAAACAGCTGTGCACAAAGAGGACAAACAGACCCCTGGAACAGAAATAGACTCAAGTGAATTTGGAAAGCTGGTATATGGCTAGAACGGCATCTCAAATCAGTGGAGAAAGGAGAGACTTTTTAACCAAATGATGGTGGGACAACTGGATCACAGTTTGGAAAAAGATCAAACTGAAGCCTTACCTCTAAAAACGAGGATAAGTTCCAAATGGATCAGAGATACAAATGTAAGAAATAAGATCACCCAGGTACTAAGTAAACCATGGGAGAATTCCCTTATAAACCTAGAATTGGGGTGGGGGAGGGGCGGAACCTCAAAATCAAGAAGAAATAACAAGATGTTGGAATTTGATGAAAAGTTTTAAACTTTTGCATGGCAAAAGAATAAAGCAGTCAAAAGATAACTGACAAATTGGGAATGGGGAAATCTTTGCAACCATATCACAAAGGGCTGAAAACCTTAACATATGTAAAGAGTTCCTGGAAATCAAGAAGACCAACAATCTGTTAGGGGAAAAAAAGCAAAAGAGAGAAGAGGACACAGAAGAAATGAACGTTACACTTCGGAAAAGATGCTCAACCTCAGTAAGAGTGAGTGATGCCAAAATACCGTTTCACACCTCAGGCTGACAGACATCCAGATGGTTGGCAGCATCCTTGGTGTGGCTGTGTGGAAATGGGCATTTTTACCCATTGCTGGTGACACTGTGGAATGAAGAGTGAGGTGATATGTAGCAAAATGATCTACGCGTCTCTTAAATCCAGCAACTCACTCCTAAGAACTTATCCTAAAGATATTAGCAAAAATGTGAAATGGCATGCAAAGGTTAGTTTGTACTGGCGGAGGATTGCAAACACCTTATTGTCAGTCTATTATTAAGTTGTCGAACAACTCCACGTCCATGGGAGAGCAGCTGAATAAACAGTGGCGTTGCCACCCAGTGGAATACTAATTGTAAAAAGTAACGTGGAACACCTCAATTCTGATACGAGGTCATCAGAGTTTCTTATAAAGTTAAAAAGTGAAGACAAGTACGTATAGAACGTCAGTTTTTGTGTGAGCAGGAGGGACATACCCCCCCATAAACCTTTATATTTGCAGAAAGAAACCCCAGAAGGAAAACCAAAAACCAGTGGGAGGTGGGGGGCACATTTGGGGTGGGGGGCGGACAGGGACAAGTGGAAACACGCTCACTCTGAACATACCTTTTCACGTGGCAATCCCTAAATATCAAAAATCAAACTGAGATGAACGTACCCAACTGTGTGTCAATGCCGTAACTACATAGAAAGTTTTCTCAGGCAACTCGGTATTTTATAGCACATCCATAGTAAGATAAAAGGAAAACCATAGCTGCAGAGAAACGTTAAACGTCCATCGGTGGTTTTATCCTGGGTCACTGATGTTGGTATATCATTCGGAAGCTGTTTCGCATCTAGTGGATTATGCAAATGAGTACGTTAATGGTTTTAGGAACCCAAATTTTTAAGGAAAGAGAAAAGAGTAGAAACGCTGATGCCGATTGTGAGGCAGAAATATCGGTATGGACTTCTGATTATTTTTTTCCTTTCAAAAGCGTGTGTTTCCTCTGTCTCCTGGAACAGCCTGGAAACCATGACAACCCAGTGCCGTGAGTCCCTCTGACACCCAGATTGGACACCACTGGAAAAGAGCTCGTTGGAGAGACGGCCGGTTCCAGGACTGGGCAGAAAATGCGAAAGATGGGGGTGGGAAGTCTTGTGTCAGAAAGCAATTTTAAAATAACTTTCGTCCTTTGTCGAAAAGAACACAAGCGATAGTGTGAAAGGGTCCCTCTTGTGACAAAGATGTGACAACTTGAGCACCACCAACAAAAAAAAGACGGTACTTGATTGACACACATTTATAACAGACATAAATAAAGGAGGACCCATGAGTTCAAAATGATAATAGAACAAAGGGATACAAAATAATGAACCTCATTGTCACCATTGGAGGTAACTAGGACACCAACTCCTTGGTCTGAAAATTGGCCATTAAAGAGAAGGAGTGACACATTTATCCCACCTGGTAGGAACTGCATTTCAGGATAACCAAGTAGCCCTCAGTGAGGAAGGAAATTTCTTTAGGGAAGAATTCGAGCTAATCAATGTGGAAAAACAGAACCATAAAAGAAAGGTATGAGAGAAGAGGCTGACGGGCATTTTAAGCCGTGCTGTGTTTAGGCTGCTACAACGAAGTACCGTAGGTTGGGCGACTCAACAGAAATTCTACTTCGTCACCGTCCTGCAGACTGGAAATCCAAAATCAACATGTCGGCAGGGTTGGTCTCTCCCGAGGCCTCGCTCCTAGTGTGTGGATGGCCGTCTCCCCTGTCTGCGTGTCTGTGTCCGGACCTCCTGCTATAGAGACACCTGTCAGATTGGATTAGTGACCACCTTAATGACCACCTTTAATATAATCGCCTCTTTAAAGATCTTGTCTCCACATAGTCACATTCTGGGAGTTAGGACCTCAACATGTGGAGTCGGGTTGGGGGGACACAATTCAGCCTCTAACAGACCCCTTACTAAGAGTGGTGACCAGGCACGTAGGCGCCTCCTGAAATAATACAATACGAAAAAAAAAAAATGTCCAATCGCAGAGCTCTGCACTGAACTCAACTCTGCTTCCTATAGCACCAAGGAGAGGGTGCGGCCCGTCACGGAACAGAGGACATCGCCCTGCCGGCGTCGGAGTGGCCAGGGAAAGGACTCAGCAAGCACAGCGCGCACCCTGCTTTTCCCACTCTCTCAGGCCCGCCTCCAGGGCCCCGGCGAACATTCAGGGACCTGAACCCTCTCACGTTTCAACACAGTCAGACAATAGACCAGCCGTGGCACGGGGACAGCTGCGCATCGCACGCCACCTGATAGTAGGTCGCGTCAGCACCTGTGAAGCCTGCTTGGAAAACCAGTCTGAGCCGTGGGCCAGACTCTAGACACCCCACCCCCTGAAAGGAAACGGAGAGACAGGAATGGTGAATAGCGACACGGAAAATCGGCAAGCAGCAAAAGCCGCACTGAAATAAGGAGAACCGAGGCTCGTTTGATGACAAGTGCAAGAAAACAAAAGTGACGGCGAGGCGAGGGGACCCGTGGGCGAGGGGCGCCAGAGGCACTGCGGCCGCGCAAACAGCCGGGGAAAGAAGGTTTTGAGAGGCCCATGGAAATTTGAATGTGGATCTGATGACATGAAGATGTGATCACAGAAGTGTTGCGACGTTGCAAGTCTTCATTTTTTAAAAATATAAGCTGCAGTATTTGTGGATTTAAAAAAACAAAAACAAAAACGTGAAACATATTGACCCTGAATCTAGGTACGTCTATAGTTAACTTTCAGGGTACATAGCAAAGGAGGGATAGAAGGCGACAAGGCGCATAGGGCCATAAGGAAGGAAGCACCAGGGCAACTTCGGACGAGACGCGGGACGGGGTGCCTGCCCCAGACTTCAGTGGGTCAGGGGCAGCCGGCGGGAAGGACGGACGGCCTGCCTGGCTGAGGAGAGACCTGGTTTTATTCCTAAACGGCTGGAAGTCAGAGATGTTTTTCAGACATGGGAAATGCAAATGCGGACTGGGCATCAGAGGGTCCCCAGGGGTTCACGGCAGTCATCTGGGTGATCCGCCCATAACGGGGGCCGGGATGGGCTTCCAAACTCACACACGGCAGTCATGACCAGACGTATGGGCACAGACGAAGCCAGTGTGGCCAGAACCACAGTGCTTTGCGCCGGGTATGTGGGGGTCCTCAGACCGTTCCGATTCTGTCCATGTTTGAAATCGGGCATCAAAATACCAAAGACTTCCTTGCTGGCTACTCCGCTGAGTGCAGCATGAGCCTTCCGTCTCCTGCTGAGGACGGTGACTGCGACGTGGGTGCCTCCGGTCACCCCCACGCTTCGGAGCCTGCCCGGGGTTTTGCGGGGTAAACGTTCTTTCGCCTTCCGCTGCCGGCACTGTTTTCGACTTTGAATTCTATCAACTTCCTTTTTCTGCTTAATTTTTTTTTTAAGGCAACGACAGCACCTTGGTAAAGGATGTGATTGTCCCTTGCCGTAGAGGTACCTGTGAAACAGATTCATAGCAATGCTAACAGCCTGGCTTTGATACTGACTGATGGCCGGATACGCCATTGCCTCGGGGGGAAGCTGGGTGAAGGGCGCAGTGGGCCCCCTCTACCACTTTGGCAATGTCCTGTGAGGCTGGAATTAATAAAAAGTTTTTAAAAATACGTGCTTCTTTACATGTTCTTCCACGAACCCCTTAAAATCATCTTTTGTCCCACAGTGCAGGTGACACTTTGGGAGAAATCTCAACCCAGATAAATGGGCCTCCTAACCCTGGGCATTTGATTCCAACTTGATCACAGTAATTGGACCTGCATGCCTCGTCTGGTCCTCCCCACTGCCCCTTGAGCAGAGTGCTTTCTGGAGGGGCTTCCTGCGTCCCCACCTGTCACGCTGCCCACCGGGGGCAGGCCAGACTCTGAACAGACAGTCCTGCCCCCGCTGCCTTAACTACGTGACCCTAGCCAAGCTCTCTGGTCCCTCTGAGAAAGCAGGATGCTCGCAGTGCAAGAAACATTCTTCTGAGACGTTCCGGAAGATCGGTTACCTGCGCAGAGCGCGGAGAGCAATGCTGGGCTGTTCCCAGGGGACATGCAGCCCCCGCGTCGCAGGGTCGGGCAGTTTTCAAGAGAAGCTGGAGTTTTGATGTGGCGTCTCTTGATTTTTGAAAGTGGGCCACTAATTTAAATTTAAAAAGGGTTAAACACTCTAGAGTGAAAACCGAACAGATCGTGGATGGAATGGGGCCCAGGGCTGGGAACCTGTGGCCTCTCTTGGGACTTCACAGCCACCTGTGGAGGCCATTCAGGGACTCCAGGCATTTGTGACTGGGCACTTCCTCTGGGGCAGGCGCCAGCCCAGGGCCATCGAGGGCAGAGAGGTCTGTGGGCGCGGCCTTTGCCCGGGAAGCTGCCAGGCCAGGGGAGGAAGCCCGTTACCTCGTCACGACGAGCCCACCAGCACTGCTTCGACGCAGGTGAGAACGAGGGCAGGGCCCTGCCCACCCGCGCGCAGCCGTCCCGGGCCGGCCACCTCTGTGTCGTTCCCGCCCAGACTTCTCCGAAGGCATTTCAACTGGAATCCAGCAAGTTCCAGAAAAGCCTGTAGGCCTACAGTCTGCCTCAGTTTCTCTCCTGCTCAGTCATTTCGAAATACTCCAGCCCTCACTGTCTAGGTGCCTGGATGAGCCTTCTCATAAAGTCAGCTTGCCCACCTGTGAAAATCACCTGAGGAAATTCGCTCCAGTTCGCCCAGCACCGCCAGCTCCTCCATCGCTCAGCTCTCCAATGTCCCCACTTCAAGGGGCCACCTGAACCACCCACACTGAAACAGTGTCCCTCCGGACGTCATTCTGTCTTCACTGCACTTACTGCTACCCGACTTTTCTGTTTTACGTGTCACATGTTGCTGTCTACCGGCATCCTAAGAGCAGGGACTGAGTCTGCCTCTTGAATGCCCGAGGACAGAGTCTGTTCTATTTGGGGACAGGTGAGGGAAGACGAATGAGGAATTGTGTTCCAACCTTATGGCTCAGAGATGCTGCAACACCCACTCTGCCACTCAGTGGGACTGTGCAGGGAGAAATTAAAATGGCTTCGTCCCTGCCCTCAGAGAGCTCTCTAGCTCTTCACCCGGATTCTAGCAGCTTCCAACAACCTGACTGTCCCTCGATAGTACAAAACTCCATTTCCCTCTGGTTGCCTCCTCTCCCTTGAGTTTCACCCCTTTTAATCTCCATCGAGGTGCGGGGGGAAGGATGGCTTCACGCCTCACACCCTCACACGCTTCTGGGTCACTCACAATGCTCTTGAACTCCTTGGTCTGCATCAGCTCCCGGGGAAAGCCATGGATGAGGAAGCCCAGGCTCTCTGGGCAGGACGGCATGTTGTCATTGATCATATCTAGGATGATACCCTGGGAAAGAAAGGGGTGGGTGGGTGACCTCTGGAGTCACCTTAGCAGGTCTCTTTCTCAGCCTGGACTCCTGGAATTCGGGGAACACCTGCCCCACCCAGCACCTAAGATCCTGCGTCTGCCCCAGTGCCCCGGGGCCTCCGCAAGCACTTTTGAGAAGTGGGCATGGAGATGGTTTACTGGGCAGGCTGGCTGGGTCTCGTTTGCTCGTCACAGCCACCCTACAGGTAGGTAGTGGGGTGACCTTCATTTTGTGGGAGAGGAAACAGGTGCAGAAGGGGCCAATGCTATACGTGCCCAAGGTCACGAAAAGAATAAATATTAACTAATTTTATTGAGTGCTTCTTAAGTGCCAGGAACTCTGCCAAGTGCTTTATACGAATGATGTCATCCAAACCTCACCACACACTTGCTGTGGGTCCAGCTGCTCTCCCATTTTACAGATGAGGACACAGGCTCACGGCAACAAAACGGTGGCTGGTGAGGAGCTGCAGCCTTCCAGTCATATCAACTTCCATGGGGCCTCTCCAGGAAGTTGGTCCCAATGTGCCACCTTCTTCCCTCTGCCCGTGTACTCATGAGCTCTCACCGTGGGCACCAGGAGCCCCTGTAGCATGATATCCTGGATCGCCCAGCCCTGCCGGGTGCTGCTTTGGGCCTCCTGCCACAGCAGCTGGCCCAGCCCCACGAGGCAGAAGCCATACTTGGTTGCCATGTTCTTGCACTGTGTCTCTTTGCTACAGCCTGGGCCGCCCATCATGAAGATGATCAGGGGGACTTGAGGATGTCTGCGGTGCCCGGGGAAGGAGGGAGAGGGGCTGGTGCCTATAGGGGTCAGTGGGCACCGATATGATTGTGTCCACAGCTTAGTGTGTGTCCTCGGGGTGACCCTGGACACGGGTCTGCTGGCATACCCACTTTTGCCCTAGGGTGGCATCTGAGGGTACGTGTCCAGGTATGGCATGGGTTCTGTGGCTGAGGATGGAAGCCTGAGCAGGCCGGGCCCCTGGCCCACAGCATCTCTCTATCATCCCATTTTACAAGTTAGGAAACTCGAGCTCAGACAGGGACAGGGACAGGGACAGGGACAGGGACTGGCCCATGCCCCAGACTCATCGCATACCACTGTCCCCTTCTCTCACTCTGGTCCAGCCCGGCAGCCTCCTGGCCTCTTTTCTGTCCCTTGAACTTGCCAAGCTCATCCCTCCCCACCCCGACTGTTCCCTCCATCTGGGAAATCCCTGCTCCAGTGCCTTCGGGTCACAGCTCACCCATCGTCATTCCCTGGTCAGAACCCAATTTTCTGCCACAGCAATGGTCGTGATCAGCCTGTTTACTTGTTCCTGTTTGCCTGCCAGCCAGACTGTACTCCATGAGGGCAAGGACTATTTCTGTCTCTCTTGTCCCTGTATTTCTAGAAGTTCACAGTTCCTGACATACAGTAGAGGGTGAGGAATAAGTGAATGTCCATGGCTACCAGACACACCTATGGGGTGCTGTAGTTCGTGGTGTAATTTTGGGGTCTTGCTTCCCTCCATGTTTGCTTAACCAACTCCTATGCATCCTGCAGGGCCCAGCTTAATTCAACCTCTTCTCTTCCCTGGGCCCTCAGCCGGCTGTGCTTTTCCTGTAGTATTACTTGGGTTTTAGACACGATATAGTGCAGTTAATCCAGTCATGACATGGGCACGTCCTCCCCGTGACTCTGTCATCCTATCTCAGAACTTCCTGGGTTCTGAGACAGTCTCCTGCACTATACTGTAGTCTCCAAGAGGACAGGGAGCTGGTTCGGCACAGTCAACCTGGAGTGCCCGGGACTCAGCATAGCAGGAGCGCAAGTGGGTTCATGAATGGCTGATCTGTGAGCATGCGCAGTTGTGTTACTACTAAGGTGGGGGCGGGGAGCGTGTATACACATGAACAAGCCGGCTCGGGTACTTGTACCTCCCTGCTGCCCTCCACAGCCTCCTTCCCTGCCCCCCGCCCCAGTAAGCCAGCCGCCCCCGCGATGTTACCCTTCTCCTTGGGCCTCAGGGGCCTGCCCATCTTGGGTAGCTCGGACTTGCACTGACCAGCGGCCCATGGGGTGGTCGCGCCCCATCCTGGCTCAGGCCCTGACCCCTCCTGGCTCAGCTCAACGTCACGAGGGCCCTTGGTCCAATCATTCAACAAGATGATGGGATGTGCCGGGGCAGAAGGAGAAAATTAACCCCAAAGAGGTTCAGGTGGAGCGGCGGCAGCTCTGCGTGCCAGAGAAGGCCTCGGTTGCTATGGTGATGAGGCCTTGGACCCACTTCCTAGTGGGGCGGCGCACGCGCAAGGCGCCGAGAGCCAGTGTGGAAGGGGGGTGGGGGGTCAGGCAGTGTCATCCTCCCTTCCCAGGATGCCTCGCGGCCCTCGCGTGATGACGTCACGGGAGGGCGTGCCCATATGTCATGACCGGATTAACCGCTCTACATAAAGCTATTGGCGGGCGCTTGGGCGCTGGAAGGTGCTTGGCTCTGACGCCGGCCCGCTCGCTGCCCTCAAGGGTACCGGGCGGCTAGGTGCCAGTGCTCGAGGGGCCCGGGGCGGAGGAGAGGTTGCCACCGTGACGCGGCCCACGGGACAGTGTCGCCGTCAGGTGCGGCGGCCGCGCAGGCGCAGACGGCCCCCCGGCGCCGCTTCCGGGTAGCTTTTCCCGGGATCGGTGGCACCTCGCATTTGGTGTCCTCGATCGGGGCCAGAGACCCGAAGCCGCGAGGGTGGCTTTCCCCGGACTGAAGGTCGCGCACCCCAGGAGAGGCGAAAAGGACCCGGATCGGAGCAGACCACCGACCCTTGCCCATGGCGGCCCTCGTAAGTACGAGGCTGGGTTCGGGGGTCCCTGCGGTGGCCTTTGCAGCCTTCACTCACTATCCCGCTTTCTTTCCCTGCAGGGCCCGGGCAGCCAGAATGTCACCGAGTATGTCGTTCGAGTTCCCAAGTAAGTCCCCAGCCTCACTTCCCACTACCCCCCTCCCCTCCCACCAAAGGGATTAAAACCTTCACGAGCCTCTAAGGCGTGCCCGGCACTGCCTGTGATTCCCCGTCCTGACGGCAGCGACCTGAGGGCAGGCCTGGGGTTGAGCTGAGGCCTTTTGGGGGCATCACTGTCTTTTGAGCGGAATGAATGACTGAGTACATGAGTATACATACAATAGATTGCAGTCTCTATCCTAGCGTTCTCTCTGCCAGGGGTGCCTTTTCCCCAACTGTGATTCTGCTGCGGGATTCTTGATCCCCAAAAATCCAGTTCCAGTATTTTCCTCCTCCAGGCAGCAGTCCCTGCTTGCCCTCAGTCCTGCCCAGGACTGAGTCTCTAATTATCCCCACATCTTGGGTTCTTCTAAATCTTTGTCTGCTCCTCTGCAGAGGGTTGACGGATCTGGCTTCCCTGACAGACTGGGAACCTCTGGGGTGTTTTATGGGTCCTCAGCATTGCTTGGCACAAAAGGCTGAACAATGGAGGTTTTTCTGAATGATCGATTGAGCACTGCCTCTTCCTGCCCATTCCAGAAATACAACCAAAAAATATAACATCATGGCCTTCAATGCAGCCGATAAAGTCAACTTCGCTACTTGGAATCAGGTAAGCCCCGCTTCTGAGGGGGTTGAGAACTTGATCCTGGACTCGGTGGTAGTAATAGTTGCTTAGTTGTAACAGTAACTAAGGCTTAGTTTCCTCCGTGCTCCCCCAGTGGAGAGAATTGATTAAGGCCCGGGCTGAGCTGCTGAGCATCTCTCTGAGTAGGATTCGTCAGGCCCTGCAGGAGGCCTTCTCCTGAAAGCAGAACATTTAGAAGTTGTGCCCACTTTGGAAGCTGTCCCAGTCCATTGGGGCTGCTCTAACGGAACACCGTAGATATTGGGGAGCTTATAAACAACAGGCATTTATTGCTCACAGTTCTGGAGGCTGAAGTCCAAGATCAAGGGGCTGTCAGATTTGATGTCCGGTGAGACCCGCTTTTTGGTTCACAGACCTAAGTCTTCTCCCTGTGTCCTCTCGGAAAGGGCAAGGGAAGTCTCTGGGGTCCTTTTTTATCAGGGCACTGATTCCAATCGCCGGGGCTCCACTCTCATGACCTCATCACCCCCAAAGGCCCTGCCCCCAGATACCATCCCAGTGGGGGTCAGGTTTTCAACATGTGTGTTTTGTGGGGAAGAGACATGTTCAGTCTATAGCAGAAGCCATTAAGGGTTTTCAGCTGACATGTAAAGGGCAGATGAAGGCAGGGTGAGAGCGACAGCTCTGGTCCTGGTGAGTGACGACGGGCTGGGAGCAAATAGGTGAGGAGACGCGACTGAATTACCGCGTGTTTTGGAAGTGGAGTCAGCAGGATTTGTTGATGGATGTGGAGGGGTGAGGGTCAGGGCAGAATTACAGATGTGCATTTTAAGGGAATGTGTACCACTGAATTGCCCAGAGATTGAAATTTGGCAAACTTCAGCCTTCAATGGCATCTGAAGTCATGGGAAAGTCCAGAACCAAAGGCGAGATAGAGAAGAGGGCCAGCTGCAAGCGAGTCATTTTCATCGCTTTTCCTGTTCGTTTTATCACAATGATCTTATTTTTTTTTAACTTTTCATTTGGAAATAATTGCAAACTTTCAAAAAACCACAAAAACAGGCATAGCACAAGGCTGGCCCGTATCCCTTCACTCTACGGCCCAGCTTGGGGACAGGAAAGGGTGTTCTTGGGATGGGGGCACAGCCTGAGCGAAGGCAGGTGCCCTGAGAAGAGGTTTTGCTTCCTGCCGCCCCTGCCGTGTCGCCTCAGGCTCGGCTGGAACGTGACCTGAGCAACAAGAAGATCTACCAAGAGGAGGAGATGCCTGAGTCAGGCGCCGGCAGCGAGTTCAACCGCAAGCTGCGGGAGGAGGCTCGGAGGAAGAAGTTTGGCATCGTCCTTAAGGAGTTCCGGGCCGAGGACCAGCCCTGGCTGCTCCGCGTCAATGGCAAGTCGGGCAGGAAGTAAGTGGTGATGGTGGCAAGTGCCCACCCACGTCCCCCTCATACCCTTACTCTGCTGGGTGCTGTGACTTCTGTGTCCCTTAGGCACAGCGGGGGTGCCAGAATGTCCTCCTTTGTGGAGTTTTATAAACGAACGGAGTTGGCGCTTGTGCAGGAGCGCCGAGGGCCAGGACGCAGGAAGCCTGGGCACCCGCCCCGGTTGTGCTGCCGGGGGCCACTTGGAAGCTGTAGGCGGGGGCGCTGTAAGGTTGGCTGGACTTTCAGGGAAGAGTGTGAGGGCAGAGGCCAGGAAGAGGCTGGCGCAGGTCCAGATGGGTCTGGCTCCGGGGCCTGCATCCTTCACGGCCGATCTCAGAGGTCCCTCCCCGGGGTGCCCCGGGTCCACTCTGCAGGGAGCTCACTGTGGCCCTGCTTTCCAGATTGTCAAAGGGCCGGCCCAAGGCCCTCAGCCTCTGATGGTACTTGGAGAGCCCAGGTGGCTTCGTAGAGGGGGCAGGCCCGGGGACGTGGGTGGGGCGGGGCTGTCCCTCTGGCCCGGCTATTCCCATGGCTCTCTGCAGGTTCAAGGGCGTAAAGAAGGGAGGTGTGACAGAGAACACATCCTACTACATCTTCACGCAGTGCCCCGACGGGGCCTTCGAGGCTTTCCCGGTGCACAACTGGTACAACTTCACGCCGCTGGCCCGGCACCGCACGCTCACGGCCGAGGAGGCCGAGGAGGAGTGGGAGAGGTGAGGCCCGCGCCCGGGACGGAGGCAGGGTGCCGACGCTGGCGTCTCCCAGCTTCCCCCAGGAGGGGCCAAAACAGTCGGAGCTGGGGGCTCAGTGGCGACCAAGCCAGACCCCACCAGGCCGTCAGGGAACTCCCCGGCAGGGGACACACAGGGCCCCGTGAGCACTAAGGGGGTGGGGACTGAGCTGAGCCCTGCAGCACGGATGGGCAGGGCCAGGCGGGGCTGGGCAGGGCCAGGCGGGGCGTCTCTGGGATCCCCAGGCAGGAGGTCCCGGCTGGACTAAAGGCAGATGTCTATTGCCTGAGGCTGGTCTTGAGCCCGAGAGGTGCTGGGATGCCAGCAGCACACTGAGACTTTTTCTTTGAGGGACTCGGGCCAGAGGGAGTGGAAGAAGGGTCAGCTCTCCCACGTGATTTCAGGGTGTCCGTGCCATGTGTGTGAGGCTCCTGGGGTCAGATCATCCCTCATATGATCTAAGTCGTGTCTGTGTGTGTCCCCTCTGGGCAGCACCCAGTCGGGTGCCAGGAAGAGGCCTGGCTCCTGCAGGATGGCTGTGGAGCCAGGCCTGTTGTCGGACCCCAACCCCTACCCACAGGAGGAACAAAGTCCTGAACCACTTCAGCATCATGCAGCAGCGGCGGCTCAAGGACCAGGACCAGGACGAGGAGGACGAGGAGAAGGAGAAGCGCGGCCGCAAGAAGGCCAGTGAGCTGCGCATCCACGACCTGGAGGACGACCTGGAGATGTCCTCTGATGACAGCGAGGCCAGTGGCGAGGAGGGTGAGCCCCGGCGGAGCGCCCCCTGGTGGCTGGGGTGGTTAGCACAGCCGCCTGAGTTGTGCCTGGGTCTTAATTTATAAAGGTAGCTGAGTGACAACACGAGGTTAACGCCATCAAAAGAAAAGTTTAGTTACAGTTTCCTGGGAAACGAGAGGCAGGCACAGCACGCCACACAGGGCCACTTGGGGAAGCACCAGAGTTGGCAGTAGCAGAAAGGCGTGACGGGAAGGACTCGGCTACGGCCTTTGCTGGGATTTCCGAGAGACAAGGCAGCGCACGGTGAATAATTCCAGTGGGCTCTGGGCTCCAGGGGTGATTTAGGGCAGGAGACCATGGCTCTGAGTGTAAGATAACGCCCTGTGTGGACCCAGGATTGGTTGGTTTGCATAAGAGATGCGCCTCTCGGCAAGCCCTTGGCCTTCTAAGAATTGGCTAGTCCTGGGTGCCTTCCCTGCATTGACAAGGTCTCCAAGATGTCTCAACATTATCGAGTTTACAAAACTCCACTTCCCCAGGTGGCAAAGCCCCCAAGGCCAAGAAGAAGGCGCCAGTGACCAAGACGGGCCGAAAAAAGAAGAAGAAGAAAGGTTCGGATGATGAGGCCTTCGAGGACAGTGATGACGGGGACTTCGAGGGCCAGGAGGTGGACTACATGTCTGATGGCTCCAGGTGAGGGGGGCAGGAGGCGAGTGTGAGACACAGGCTGGCCTGCCGGACACACTCACCTCTGCCCTCTCTGTCCTACAGCAGCTCCGAGGACGAGCTGGAGGGCAAGCCCAAGGTCACCCAGCAGGAGGAGGGACCGAAGGGTGTGGATGAGCGGAGCGAGAGCAGCGAGGAGAGCGAGGAGGAGAAGCCGCCCGAGGAGGAAAAGGAGGAGGAGGAGGAGAAGAAGGCGCCCACGCCGCAGGAAAAGAAGCGGAGGAGAGGTGGGCGCGGCGTCCGAGGCCCTGCCCTCTGCTCCCTCCCAGACCACCTTACCTGAGACAGAACCGAGGGTGGGCGCAGGGGTTTCCGAGCCCGACGCCCCTTCTCTGGTCCATACAGACAGCAGTGACGAGTCGGACAGCTCGGAGGAGAGTGACATCGACAGTGAGGCCTCCTCGGCCCTCTTCATGGCGGTAAGGCCCAGCCCCGTGGCAGGGGCGGGCAGTGGATGTGCTATCTGATTTCACTCACGTCTCTAATCCCGAAATTCAAAGAAAAAGAAGACGCCCCCCAAGAGGGAGCGGAAGCCGTCGGGCGGCAGCTCCCGGGGCAACAGCCGGCCGGGCACACCCAGCGCCGAGAGTGGCAGCACCTCCTCCACTCTGTGGGCGGCCGCCAGCAAGCTGGAGCAGGGTGAGTGGCCTTCCCGTCCCGCACCACGCGCCGTGGCCTCTTGACCTCCCCATTGAGCATCAGGGTCTGAGGCCGTTTGGGGGCACCTGTCTGCCCCTGAGCCCCCTGTACCTGTGGTCAAGGCATCACCCAGGCTGGGGTCCCCATCACGGGACCAGCCTTCCAGTCTAACCCTCGGCACTGCGTCCCCTCCTGCAGGGAAGCGGACGAACGAGACCACGGCGGCCAAGCGGCTGCGGCTGGACACCGGGCCGCAGAGCCTGTCCGGGAAGTCGACCCCTCAGCCCCAGTCTGGGAAGTCGACCCCCAGCAGTGGGTAAGTTGGCGAGGACGGCAGGGCTGGGGTGGGGGCCACCAGGAGGAAGGCCTCCCGCTCACCTCCTGCTATGTACTTGGCTCCTCAGTGACGTGCAGGTAACTGAGGATGCTGTGCGCCGCTACCTGACACGGAAGCCGATGACCACCAAGGACCTGCTGAAGAAGTTCCAGACTAAGAAGACGGGGCTGAGCAGCGAGCAGACGGTCAACGTGCTCGCTCAGATCCTCAAACGCCTCAACCCTGAGCGCAAGATGATCAACGACAAGATGCACTTCTCCCTCAAGGAGTGAGGGGCTGGCCCCCACCCTTCTGCCCAGCAAAGCTCTCGTCTCCAGAACTTCGTGGGCCTTTGAATTCCACACACTCACTGCCATGGGTCCCACTGCCTATCTGTCACCCTACTCCCTGAATCCCAGGACCCGGCATTAATAAGTCTAGAAAAACCTAATCAGCATTCTCCTCAATTTACTTTTCTTGTTCTCCCCGGCCCCGCCTCCTGGAACCCTGAGAGCCTCTTAGAATGCTGGGTGATTTCTTCAGGTCTGTCTTCCACTTCGCCAATTCTCTCTTAAGCTGTGGCTTATCTGCCACTAACCCATTAAGTACTTAGTTTCTTTTTCAGATCAACTGGTTTTTTGCCCGTTTTTGACCCCTTCTTTCACATTTTTATTTTAAGCGTCCTTGTCTTATATTCTTGGGCAGACACATCAGTACCTGAAGCTCGTGGGGATCCTGTCCTACCTTCTGACTCCCCATCATGATTGGGTCTCGTGTTTTGTAATCTCAGGCGGGGGACTGGTGGCCACCTTGGGGTTCTATCTGTGGGACTCCTGGGTAGTCTGCAGGCACGCCCCTCCAGATGGGTTTTGTTTTTGTTCCCGCCAGGAGTCCCGGCCTGAATCCATTTTGGGTGGTTCTTAGCTCTGTCCTATGTGGCGCCATTTTCGGCAAAAGCCGAAACCCCCTTTATTGCTGATGTGGCTTTTTCAGCTTTCCAGTGTTGTTTCTGGGGCTTCCCTTTTCTTATACGTTGGTTATCCATTTATTTTTTTTTTCCCTGCAGTGCTAGGCGTTCTTTAGTGGGAGGACTTTTCAAGTTCACAGACAGTAACATTGCTGGAAATGGAATTTTGAACACCCGTCCCAAGTGATCCAGCTCAGGGCAGGAAGTTGGCCTTCCATCTTGCCCAAGACTGGAAACTGCAGGTGGAAAATTCTTCCCCACCCAGTTCTACAGGCCCTTGGCCGACGAGTGGGCATGCCTGAGCTGTCAGGCTAATTCTTAGGAATGTCCCAGGTCGGTGCAACCTCCTTCTCCGTGCTTCCGCCAGGCCTTTTCAGGACAGCAGGAAAGAAGCCCTCCCCGCCTGCACTCACTGCCACGTAGACCACAGTCTGAGGCCTCCCCGCCAGGCCAGGTCATGTGGGACCTGGGTTCAAACCCTGCCTGTGTTTCTTAATTCTGGTGACTTTGGACAAGTGACTTTTTCCGTCTGAAAGTAGCCTCAGTAACCACTGCAACCATAACCACCACAGCAAAGTTACTGAAGCAATCCCCCTGGGCAGAGTTTTGCTCATTTAAGATCTTTTGCTGATACAGACAACAAGGCAGCGAGGAGCTCTGGATCATGTCCTCACTCCCCTGTGTAGGACGGGTTCTGAAGCAGGTCGCCAGGACCAAAGGGATGGGATTTAGGTTCCTTAGGAGACGGGCAGCTGCTGCCAGCTTACACTCCTGCCACAGCATGAGAGTGAACCTGTGTTGTCGCGTGTACCCCCGCCTTGTGAAAGCAAACTTCTTGATTTTTGTCAATCATGGATGCAGTCTCACCTGAGTTTTAGCTCGGTCTCACCTGTGTGAGGTCAAGCGTCTCTTCAAATATGCACAAGCTATTTGAATTTCTTTTGCCTCAAAAGCTTTTGCAAGCTCCTCAGGGCGAGGTACCATGCTGAACACTAAATGCACCTCTGTCCTCAGCATTTCACCTGGCTGCATTTCACAGGTGAGGGACGGAGGCTCACTTCCCGGAGGTCACGGGCTGGGTGTAGAAGTCATTGTGACCCACAGCTGCCTCTGTAACCCAGTGGGAGTCGACCTTCCCTCTCGTTCTGATGCTCTGGACACAAAGACAGGGCTGAGGTCTCAGGGAGCCTTCTAGAGACAGGAGTCCCAGCAGGGTGAGCTTGATGCCCCCTGGGTCTCAGCTCTTGGCTGTCCCTGGGCCACTCCTTTTTCCTGTTTTGACACTGGCTCAGCCAGGCCCGGAGATGGGCTTGACATCTTAATCCTCCAGGCAGGAGCCATGATGGAGGAGTCTCCATTAGCTAACCCTCCTGCCAACCCGCCTCCTTCCCGCACACACACCCACTCCGCCTGGCACCCAACATGGGGGCTCCTGAGCCTCAGCACCCTGCCTGCATGGGGAAGGCCCCCACTGGGGGACCCACAGAGACCCCCCCACCTCTCCTTCCAGACAGCAGGTCTGGTGGGGACCCCCGTTGCTTGCCCTGGGCTGGGCCCTGGCTGCCACCGTAACTCTCATAAATCAGGGGGCAGAGGGGGTGTCGGAAATGGGTCTGTGGAATGTCTGGACGAGGGGCGTGCCCTTAACTCTTAGAAGGACGAGATGCAGGGCAGTGGGAGCTGGCCTGCCTGGGTCTGAGGACACAGGAGATGAGCTGGTGGAGAACACGGGGTCCTTCGTGCCCGAGCAGTGGCTGGCAGCGAAGAGGTTATTACCCAGCCCAGATGGGGGATAAAGTGAGGGCACTGGGCATCCCCACCTTCAGGCCCTGCCGTCACAATGGCCCCAGGAAGAGTCCTGCTCTGCTCTCTGCTGCTCCTGTCGCTGCAGCCGGGCCTCGGCAGGGGCCCTGGTGCTCTTGGGTCTCTGTTGGTGGAGGGAGCATTCTCCGGGCCAGCTGCAGGTGAGAGGACCTGGAGGCCACAGCCAGGTAAGGACCCCCAGGACCCTGAGAGACTCCCAGACTCCTTCCTGGCCAGCCCCTGCCTGCCGTCAGCCACGCTTTACCCCTCCCAGGTGCCCGCCTGCGCCGAGCCCCGGCCGGCCCCTGCCAGTTGTGGAGCCTGTCCCTGCCGGTGGCGGAACTGGGCCTGGGCTACACTTCGGAGGAGACGGTCATCTTCCGCTACTGTGCTGGCAGCTGTCCCCGAGGTGCCCTCACCCAGCACGGCCTGACGCTAGCCCGGCTACGGGGCCAGGGCCGAGTGCATGGTGGCCCCTGCTGCCGGCCTACCCGCTATGCCGACGTGGTCTTCCTTGATGACCACCACCGCTGGCAGCGGCTGCCCCAGTTCTCGGCGGCTGCCTGCGGCTGTGGTGGCTGAGGGTTCCCAGCCTGGGGCCCTGCCGCCACACCAGGGGTCTGCTGACTTTAAATTTATTAGCGACTTAGATGCCAAGAGGATGAGAAGGGGGGTGGGCTGGGGCTGTGAGCAAAGAACACAATAAAGGAAATTGCTCCTGGGCCTCGTGACTCTGTGTTCGGTGGGGTGTACCCTGACCTTTGCTACCTTAGCTTTCGGTGGGTGGGCAGGCGGGGTCCCGGGCTTCTGCAGATCCCAGCCCAGGCAAACAGCCAGTGCAAGGAAAGCCGGCTTGTCCATTCTCCAACTTTATTCACAAACATGGGCTCTCTGAGAAGCTGGGGGAAGGGCTTGAGGTCAGCCAGCTGGGGGCAGCTGTTGGGGCTCCCCGGGGCCCATCCCCTCAGGGAGGGAGCGGCAGATCACAGAGATGCGTCGGCCCCGAGGAACTCGACGCTCCCCAAAAAAGGACTCTTCGTCTCGAAGGATCTCGTGGGAGAAGTCATAACGGGCTGAGTCTCTGCAACAGAAAACAGAAGCTGTGGCTGGGTGGGGTGAAGGCACCCCTGTTCCAGGCTGAGCATCTGCTGTGTGGGGGATGGTAGCGTTTGCTCTGAGAGCTGAGCGAAAGAAGGTGCTCAAAGTGTTGGGTGGGGGTCCGACCAGTGACTGGTAGGGTGGGGGCTCCTTGGCTGGGCAGTACCTGAGGATGTACAGAGAGCCTGGCTCCAGCAGGAGTTCCAGCCACTCCCCCGGCTTCTGGGTGTGTACTAGCCGCATGACGCTGGGTGACAGCAGGGACAGGCCGGCAATAGTGGCTCCGCAGAACTGAGGGAGCATGGCGGTGGGTCAGGCTCTGGCCTGGTCAGCCCGATCCCCTGCTGGGAGCTCCAAGGTGCTGGCCTCTGCCCACCTTGATGCTGTCCACGTGTGGTTTGATGTAGCCCCGAGGTTCCAGGTCCAGCACGTGCACCGAGGACAGCAGGGTCTGGCCTGGGCCAAAGGCAGCCGCCTGCATACGCTGCAGGATGGCCCGGCTGGCCTCTGACCAGCGCGATTTTTCTGTCTCTCGGAAGCCGTGGATGGCCTGTGTAGAGAGCTCACGTCAAGACTGGAAACTCCCGGGGGAGACAGAAAAACAGGCGCGGAGAAACGGTACAGAGCAAGGGTCCGGTTTCCCCAGCATACCCTTGAGCTCGCCCGCAGCTCACAAACTTGGTCCTATCTAATCCTGGGTCTCAAACCTCGACCCCTGCCGCATCTAGTCTGGCTTGTCCTTTGTATCCACCCAATTCTGTCTCACATTTCGCCCCAAGACTCAGTTCGGTGTCAGTCTCCGCCCTGTACCGGTGACCCTCCCTCATCTCGCTCCACACCCGTTTCTGCCTCCAACCCGGGTCCTGTCCGCCAAGCCGCCCCTCAGTTCCAGGTCCTGCTTTCAGTTATGGCCCTGCCCTCCTCTCCAAAGTGCTCTGCCTGCCGCCGGCGACCCCACGCCTCGAAGCTCCGCCCCCGCCCGCCGCGGCCCCGCCCACCCGGTCCTCGCTCCCGGCCCCGCCCTCTTCCAGCCGCATCCCCAAGCGCCGGCCTCACCGCGTCCCAGTGGTCGTACTCGTAGCGGCGGCGGCGCAGCTCGGGCTCCAGCTCACGGCTCAGTGTCTCCTCTTCGGCCGCGCTCAGGAAGCCGGGCCGCACCACAGCTGCGTCCCGCAGGCGGCTCAGCACGGCCGGGCCCGAGCCTCGCAGCCAGCCCGGCCCGGGCAAGGTCCGCAGCGCCAGCCGCCCGCTCCCGGCCATGGCTAGGGAGCCGCGGAGTGGAGCCGGCGGGGGGCGGGGCAACGCCCCCGCGCCGTGGCCATTGGCTGCGGCCGCGCCGAGTCCCTCCGGCGATTGGCTTCCTTCGGCGTCCCGCCTCTCGCTCAAGGCCGCCGTCGCCCTCGCAAGCTGTTGGCTTCTCGCAGAGCCCGCCTCCTCTGCCGCGCGATTGGGCACCATCCCTCGGGAGTTTAGACTATTGGCTGTCCCGCAAGTCCGTCCTCCTGGGCACTCAGGCAGGATCGGACCTGGGGTCGCTGATCAGGGGGTCGTAGAATTTGGGCCGAGACTGACGTTATGGAGCCGGCCAGGACTAGAGATTAAAGGTAGAGAGCACAGTCAGACTGAGATGAAGGGGCCGGAGGAGTGACGTCAAGGCCAAGTTTGCAGGGTTAGGGATTGTGGCCAAAGGTCAAAGTGAGGTGTCACCCATTTACCCGTCTGTATGGGCCTATTCCCATTCGCAGACAAACAGGCTGGTTTGCATCTTATAAACAAAACAAAAACGAAAAACGCTTCATGGTAGAATTGTCACATCACCATTTTGCAGCCCTCACTGGAATATTTAGCGGATCTGGACAAGGATTCTCATAGGCTCCTAACGTCAGGAAAAGAGGGACAACTGTGCCTCCTGATGGAAGTACATACCCCCAACCAAGAGGTCGCTTGCCAAAAGGTGGAACCTGAATCCAATCAGATATCTCTAGGTTTATACACCAAGTTACGGGAAACAGCAAGGACAGATGTTACCTACCTCCTTTCCTGCCCCGGTCATCAAAATCCAGACTGAACGTCCACAAGGCATTCATTTGTTTTTCTAACAAATGAATTTCAAGGAAAGAGACTAAAGAAAAAGAGAGCTATTGAGAGACTGAGAGATCTATCAACTAGTTGCAATGTATGCACTTTGTTTAGATCCTGATTTGAACAAACTAAAAAAATAAAGACAACAGGGGAAATTTGGACATGGGTTGAATATTTGACCATAGTAAGTATTGTAATTTTTTTTTTTTTAGTTTAAAATGGTATTGTGGCTTTAGAGATTCCTTGTCCTACTAGAAATACATACTTGAGATATTTACAGATGTAATGAAAATTGGGATTTGCTTTAACGTAATCTAGGGCCGCTGGGGGCCGGGGAGGGATGAATCAGTTGGCTGCAAACTGGTAATTGTTGAATTGGTGTGATGGGTACATGAGGCCTCATTGGCCTATATTTTCTATTTTTGTGTATATTTAAAATTGTCCAGAATGAAAAGTTCAGTCAAATGTAGCCAATGAAGATAGCCAAATTAAAGTCTAAATTTGAAGAAACAAAAAATTTTTTTGTTTCTTCAGTTCTCCCTCCACCCCACCCCCTTGTTCTCTGTTCTCCTTTACAGCAAAATTCCTCGAAAGACTTGTCTAGCTCCAATATTTTCTGGCATATTCTTTATGGGTCCACTCCAAACTGGTGTTTGACCCCCATGGCACCGAGACTGCTGTTTGCTGCTCGTGACTTCCACGATGCCAAATCCGATTCAGTTCTCAGCCTGATCACTAATTCGACAAGCTTGTCTCCAGCCCTGAACTAGACTTACCCATGCCCTGGGATGTCTGAGGCACATCCAGCAATGAACATAAGATGTCCCCAATCAGCTTCTGATTCTGGCCCCCAAACCTGCTCTTCCCCACAGCCTTCCCATTTCGGTTAAAGGCTCTCCGTCTTTCTAGCTGTTCTGGGCCATTCCCTTGGAGTTTATGAAGATTAAGTTCTCAAATCTCACATCCTGTCAGCCTTGCCTTTAAAACCGGGCTGGAATCTGACTTCTCACTGCCAGCCGGGCTGGCAGCCTTCGTCTGGACCGTCGGGTCTCCTGACTGGCTTCCAGGTTTCTGAGCTTGCTGCACTCCCCACTTCTCATCCTTCTTTTTGTTCCTTCTTGTCAAAATCCTCTGTGGTTCCCCCTCCCTCCTTGCTAAGACCTACCAGGCCTTTCGAGACCTGTACTCCTCCCCTTTGTCCTGTGATATCCACTCTCCACATCACTTACTCCACTCCAGCCTCGTGGTTCCTCCCAGGTGCCAGGCACAGTCCTGCCTCAGGGCCTTTGTGCTTCCTATGCCCTCTGCCTGGACTGCAGCCCCAAGACATCATGGCTTCCTCCCTCACCCACCTCCTTCAGGTCTTTGCTCAAGGCCTTCACTGGCCACCCCATCTAAAACTCACACACACAATGCATACTTCTTTCCCTGATTTTGTTTTCTAAACTGCCTGCCTCCACAAGAATAAATTCTTTGAGGACAGGGATATTTGTGTTTTCCTCACAATGTGTCGCAGCCTCTAGAACAGTGCCTGGAATGGTGAATGCGCTCAGTCGAGGATGCTAGAGTTAGGGAGGGCAGAGCCTTGGGGTCAGGCCAGAAGCAGGAGACTGGCGAAGTACATCACATATGCATGGTGGGGAGCAGGAAGGGCAGGCACCACAGGAGGGGGGCAAAGACTACAAAGATTTAATTTAAAATCACAGTGTCGCATCCAAGATACCCGCCCTTAGGGGCACCCCCAAATCCAGAGGTCCTCGAGGGCCCGTCCAGGCTCAGCAGTGAGCGGGGGAGGGGTTGCAGCCCCTGCACCTGACCCCTCACTTTCTTCCAGAAGGTGAGGAGCAGTCAGGTGCTCGCTGGGGCAGGTTCTGCTGTCGTTGCCGCCGTCACCACGGGCTCCTTCTGCACCAGCTCAGGCTCGTCCTCACCGTCCTGCGGTGGGTGCACCAGAACCTTGTCTAAGATGCCAAACTCCTGGGCCTCCATGGGGCTCATGTAGCGATCTCTCTCCATGGCCGACTCTGCGGGTGGGGATGGGGGTGCGGAGGGGAGACAGAGCAGAGACCTGGGCTGGGTTTGGGTCCCTTTCTGCCACTTCTTCCCTGTGTGACCCTGGCGGTCCCCCTTGTGCCTCAGTTTCCCCATTGCTAAAATTCCTATTTCGATTTTTATTTTTTCACTTGTTATCGATGGGCATGGATCATAAGTGAATAATGTGATGAATTTCCGCTGACCACACGCACATGGCCAGCGCCCAGATCAAGAAATGGGACACTGCCAGACCCCGCTAAGACACATTTCCTGTCACTAACTCCTCCTGCCCGAGAGGAACCACTCTCCTAACAGTGGCCTACCGGCACTGATTAGTGGTGCCTGTTTGTCCTTGACCCACGTCGCGTCACAGCGCTACCGTCTTTTCCACTGAGCAGCAGGCTTCTGAGTTTCGCCCGGGGCTGTCGCTGGGCCGTTCCCTCATCCCACTGTGCGAGCGAGCCCCCAGTGACGCGCGCACTCCGTCGCCGTGGACGCCTGCGAGTTTTCCCGTTTTCTCGCTTGGCGCCTGCATGAACAGGACTGCGTTCCCAGTGGACGTGAGCGCTCAGTCCTCTGTTCCGAGCAGAGGAACCCCGCATCTTTCCGCAGGTTTGGCCTCAGCCGGCAGTGGCCGACAGCGGAGGTGGGGGGCTGCAGGCCAGGGCCTCGGTGGCTACGCAGTTTCACTCCGGCCAGCGCGGTCAGCATTCCCGCTGCCCCGCGTCCTCTCGGCCTTAGTCCGGTCGGTATCTCCTGTATTAGCCGTTCTGGTGGACTGAAGCGGTATCTCACTGTGGCTTTAATTTGCCTCTCCCTCATAACTCATGATGTCATGATTAGATAGCATCACTGAAGATGGTGAGCATCTTTTCTTGTGTTTCTTGGCCACTTGGAAAGTTTTGTTGAAGACCCTGCTCACATCTTTTGACCTATCTCAACGAAGTTTTTGTGAAGATTCTGTAAATTGATCTTTTTAAACTGCTTACAACAGGGGTTCTCAACTGGGAGGGAGTCTATGCCACAGAGGACACTGGGCAATGTCTGGCGACTGTTTTGGCTGTTGTAATTGGAGGGTGCTGGCATCGAGTGAGTGGCAGCCAGGGATGCTGCTTAGCACCCTACAAGGTACGGGATGGCCCGGAGTGTCAACAGTGCCGAGGTAGCGAGGCCTGGCTTAGCATAAGGCCTGACTCTTATGTCTGTGTTGGTTCAAATAAAGGGGAGCAGCTGGGGATCGCCTGGGGCAGGGGCACACTCACCGATCACCTGCAGGCTCTGCTTGGTGTGTTTGGCATAGATGCTGTAGAGCTGCTTCTTGAGTTTCATGATCTCTTCTGCCTGAATGGCGATGTCTGTGGCTTGGCCCTGGGGGACGTCCCAAGAGGGAGAAGGTTGGAACCATGTCAGCCACTAACGGGGGGCGGGGGGGGGGTGGCGCTGGAGATGGGTCTCGAGAGCCCCCTCTGGACTTCAGACTGCCAGTGTCCAGGCAGGTGGGACAGGGCTGTGCGAGTCCCTCTACATCTTGCTTCGTCCTCACCACCACCAGGAAGGCTTCCTGGATTAAATATATTTTCTTATTTTCTGTATCTGGGCCTCACTGACCCAGATAAATGGTCCCTCTCAGGGCTAGCTAATTCCTAGAGATAGCACGCAGCTCACCCATGAGCACACCAGCCAGCCCAAAGCCCACACTGCTACCACCTCCTCGAGGGACTCTGGGCCACTGTCCCCACTGTCCCCCTGCCCATCGCCCAGGGCCAGGTGTCAGACAACTGGGCGCAGCTCTCACACCCAGAGCTCAGTGCGATTATTCAAATTAGACAACCTGAAGCCTTTTGCATTTTGACTGGCTAGTTTTTTTCCCCACAGAAACTACAAGAAAGGCTCTTGCCACATTTTCCCCCTGCTCCCTCTGCCTCTTGAGCAGCCCTGGAGCTTTCCCGTGTGGCCCTGCCATGGCCTGGCTGCCCCCTCTTCTTGGAAACTGTGAGTGACAAACTATCTTTTCAGTGGTGAGTGTCATCTGTTGACCTCACTACACCTGCATAATAAACCCTACACTTTAGAACACTAACACCCCCCCAACTCCTGCCCAGTCAGTCCTGTCTAGGCCCCCATGCCTCATCCCCGAAGCACGTCCCAGGGCCTGGCACTCACCCGGGCACCCCCGGACGGCTGGTGGATCATGATGCGTGAGTTGGGGAGCGAGTGGCGCATGCCTGGGGTGCCAGCAGCGAGAAGCAGGGAGCCCATGCTGGCGGCCTGGCCCACGCACCACGTGCAAATGGGGTTCAGGATGTACTGCATTGTGTCGTAGATGGCCAGGCCCGAGGTCACCATGCCACCTGTGGGCAGAGGCATGAGTGAGGGGCTGGGCCAGCTCTCCTACCATCCTTTCCCTATTGCGGCCCTTTAAAGCAGGGATCTGCAAACACCTCCGGGGGTTGGGAGGTGACAGAAACAGGTGACACAGGTGGGGGGTGGGGGGGTGGGCAAAATTAAAGTGCTTGCTCCAGAGTGAGCTGACTGTTGCCACACGTGTACGTGGGCCCAGCGGGACCACACCTGTCAAATTTTCAAGAGATACTAGAAAGCATGAGATATGGCGGCTAAGGTGAAGCCTGGAGGCAGCAGCCTGCCTGAGTCTGAACCCCAGCCAGGCGGCTTATCATCTGTGTGGCCTTGGACAAGTTACCCGGCCTCTCGGAGCTACATGTCTCCTTGTGGACTGTGGTAACTAAATAGTACCTACCAGGTGAGGTTGCAGTGAGGCCCAAATCAATGAAATGTGTATAAAGTGCTTAGAAAAGCATTTGACACAGTAAGCACTTGATCAGGACTGGCTATTGTTTGGGGGCGGGGGGCGTGTGGAGATGGAATCTACCAATTTGAAGATGTCGATAACTCGATCAGGTTGTGTGTGTGACTGAAGAGGCAAGTTCAGCAGAAGGGTTGTGAACCTGGGCTTAAAGCAAGGAATAGGCAGTTTTTGGAGGGTTCAAGACATTGTTGGGATTCTGAAGGAAGCTCCGGACCGTTTCTCCAGAGAGAGAACATCCTTGATGGGGTGGCGTGGGGGTGGGAGTCTCGGTCCTTGAGTCACTCAGTGCCTCCAAGGGGAGCCCCTCACGCTCAGGGAGGCCCGCTCCCCGCTCACCAGGGCTGTTGATGTACATGTGGATGGGCTTCTTGTTGCTTTCGGACTGCAGGAACAGCAGCTGTGCGATAACCAGGCTGGCCACGCCATCATCGATCTGCAAGTGGCGGAGGGCAGAGTAGGGAATGTTTTCAGATGCGAGGTGGGGAGAGGGCCAAGGAGGCCATTATGGGGTGGCTGCGGATGAGTCAGGGAACCAGGATGGCGGTCAGAGCCCAAGTAAGACGAGTCGAGAAGAATTCGGGATCCAGGAGATGTTTGGCGCACAGGAAGGGGTACTTGGTGGGCTTAGGGCACGGGAAGGGAAGGGGTCTGGGGGGTCGGGGAGACGGACTGGAGCCCAGGAATGGGAGGAGATCATAAATCAGGGAGAGAGTCAGATCAGGAAGGGAGAAGAGGGTTTGAAGGAGGGTACTGGGGACCAGGAGGGGGGTCAGAAGCTTATATGCCCAGTAAGGGGACCAGGAGGGGGACCAGGAGGGGGGTCAGAAGCTTATATGCCCAGTAAGGGGAGTGTCAGGTTGGGACTAGAGCGGAGCCTAGGGACGAAAGTCAAGCGGGAGAGATCACGGGGCCGAGGGAGTTCGAGGAGGAGGGGCGCATGGGGTCCAGGCAGGCGCAGGGAAGGATGGGGGCGCAGGGCGCTTACCGGACCCATGACACACACGATGCGTTCCCGCAGCAGCCGCGAGTAGATGTCATAGGCGCGCTCGCCGCGACCCTGGGGGAGAAAAATGTGAGTGAAGATCAGGGGCCGGCGGTGCCCCCAGCCCAGAGCCCTCGAGCCGTGTCCCGGGACGGCCGCCGTACCGTCTGCTCCACCACGATGGGAATGAGCGGGATGGCGCGGGCCGCCGTAGCGTGCAGGCTCCGCTGCAGGACCAGGCCAGTCTTGGGCGTCCGCTGAGGGGAAAGGCGGGAGGCGAGGCGAGGTCCCAACGCGGGGCACCTGCCTGTCGCCACCCGGGTCCCCCCGACCAATATTCCGGGCCACATCCCGCTGCTCGTCCGCCCGGCTTCCGTCCGATGACGGAACTACAACTCCCGGCGTGCTTTGCACCCACGGCGCGTGTGCACCAGCCCGCCCACTTCCGGGAAGCTGGGCGGGCACGTTCAGGGACGGGCGCGGAGTCGGGGAGGAAGGGGCGGAGCCGGGAGGAAGGGGCGGAGCCGGGAGGAAGGGGCGGAGCCGGGAGGAAGGGGCGGAGCCGGGAGGAAGGGGCGGAGCCGGGAGGAAGGGGCGGAGCCGGGAGGAAGGGGCGGAGCCGGGAGGAAGGGGCGGAGCCGGGAGGAAGGGGCGGAGCCGGGAGGAAGGGGCGGAGCCGGGAGGAAGGGGCGGAGCCGGGAGGAAGGGGCGGAGCCGGGAGGAAGGGGCGGAGCCGGGAGGAAGGGGCGGAGCCGGGAGGAAGGGGCGGAGCCGGGAGGAAGGGGCGGAGCCGGGAGGAAGGGGCGCGCGGGCGGAGCTGGTCCGCCCTTGGAGTCTCTCTTGAGTCGAGTCCCTTTTCCGACGAATTCGTCATAATTTAACGCTCTTCGTTACCTATTTGAAAAAACAGCGTCGTTGTGCTCACTGGGCCCCGGCCTCAGAGAGCTTCCGACTCCTACCGAGACCTTCCCGTTCGTCTGTGGTCACGTGTGGGATACCGGGCCGTGGGAACCCAAGCGTGGGCCCTAGCGCTGACCGACTGTGTGCTCTTAGATCCATTGCTTAACCCTTCGGGGTCTGAAGTTTCTCATCTGGAGACGGCAGTGGTTAAACCAGTCTCACAGGGCTGGATTTAAGGATACCTGTTGCAATCTTGGCTCCACTACTTAACTGGTTGTGTGTCCTTGAGCCTCAGTTTCCCATCTGTAAAATGAGGATTATGACAGTAACCTAGTTCTAGGGTCGTTGTGCCTGAGGTCCTCAAAATGAGGCCTGGAACGCAGTAAGAGCTGTTTGTCTTAGCTGTTGACGTGCGTTAGTTATTGATGTAGTAGATCAGGAACCACAGGGTTCCAAGAAGTCCTCCCAAACGAAGGTTCATTCGAAGTGGGTTTCCATGCAAAAGCAGGAGTTCACAGGCAGACGGTGACTGGTGCTGGACTCTAAACGCCATGCTGGGTGCCCTAGATAAGGATAGTTTTGTGCCCTCCATGCCTCCATCCCAGTGTGGTGGGGAGATAAAACAGGACAGACACTTCCCACCTTACGGACTCTGGGGCAAAACCGAAGGAAGGACATGGAAGTGGAAGAGTTTGTCTGCACTGCTGGCAGAAGGCCCAGATCTAGGCCTCGCTGGTGGGGGTCGGCGGGTGGGGGTAGCTGGCATTTGGGCAGTGGGAGTGGTGTTTCCCCAGCGAAGACTGAGGAGGTGGTGGGCAGCTTGGGTGGCCTAGTTTCTGCTGTGAGTCAGGTGGGCGGCCCTGCCCAGCCCATTCCCTTAGGGCCTGAGCTCTGACCCTGACCTGGGAAGAAGGCCCATCAGTTGTCACCACCCCTGCATCCCTCCCCTCAACACTTCTCCACACTCCCTGCCCTCTCTACCTCCTCAAAGATGCCCAGTTCCAACCTGCCTCCTAACCTTTGCCGTGTCCTCTTCCTGAATCTCCACTCAAATGTCGCCTCCTTAGAAAAGACTTTCCTCATCTCCCTGACTATTCCAGACATGCTCTGGAGCATTTGCCTTGCTTTGTTGGCTGAAACAATTCCATCGATTCATTTGTTTCCTCTTCATTGTCTGTAGAGGCGACCTCCGTGAGGTCAGAGGCTCTGTGGTCTTATTCGGCTCTGTGGCCCTGGGAACACTGTTTATCAAAACTTTTTGATTAGGACTCAAGGGGAAATACCATTTTATAAAATGGTATTTATCTTTACTATGAGTAATGTCTTCTGATAGTTTCTATTGTATTTTATTCCATTTCGTTCTTATCAGAGTTTCTAGATCTGGGCCCTGTTGACATTCTGCGCTGAATAATTCCTCGTGGGATCGGGGGAGGCTGTCCTGTGTGTCGTAGGCTGTTGAGTGACATCCCTGGTCTCCACCCACTGGACGCCAATAGCATTCCTCCCTCCGTGACAACAACCAGAAACGCCTCGGACTCTGCCAGCTGTCCCCCCAGATGGCAGAATCGCTCCCAGTTGAAGATCACCGACTTAAAGTAGGTAGTGACTTGAAAATGGGAAATAAAAAGTAACTTCTGAACAGTGCCTGGCCCACTGTAGGCACTCCACTAATATTTAATGTTTATTCCTCCAAACTTTGCTTGGGAGATTCTGAATGAATGAATGAATGAATGAATGATTGAAAAGATATGTCTCGGCTCTTGGCTGCAAATCAGCCCATCCTGCCAGCTTTCGGTTATCACGCCACGATCAGAGAGGAGAGGAGAGGAGCTCTGATCAGCGTTCCCTTTCCTAAGATGAGTGTCAAACAGGCCTATGGAATTGATAGGAACTGAAAGTCACAAAAAAGATGTGGGAACGCAGAGGCCTGAAGAGGCCGTGGGTAAGTAGATACTCCCATAGACGGCTCACGTTGCTACGACTTCTCTGGAAACTAAGTTGACACCAAACTTCAAATTTACATAGTCCATTTCTAGTTACTCATTTTAGGAAATGCTCAAAGGTGAGCCCCAAGATATGGCCACCCAACTGTTTATGGCAGAACTGTTTAAAAATCTGTTGTTTTGGGTAGTTATTGCTATGTCACAAAGCGCCCCTACACTTAGGGGCTTATTATTTCCCAGAATTCTGGCCTGGCCTCAGCAGAGTGACTGTTTTCCACGTGGAGTTGCTGGGGCAGGAGCAGCCACGACGCACACTCCTCAGGAGCATGTCCCGAGCCTCGGCTGGGCTGATGGGGCTTTCTCTCTGTGTGTGGCGGTCTTTACTTCTCACATGGAAACTAACTTCCCAGAGAGAGGAAGCAGGAGCTACCTGTCTTCTTAAAACCTTGTGGCCTGCGAGTCACACGGCCAAACCCAAGTTTAAGCGGAGGGAGAGGGGAGTTAGAGTCTTGGTGTGACGAGTGGCGGGGGCACATGATAGAAGGCGTCGATGGTGGCTGTCTTTAGAGACAATCTCCCACACTCACACTAGCAAAATATTAGAAATAAATGTCCGGTAAAAGGAAAAGGAGACGAATGAAGTCAGTCTCTGTGGAATGTAACCGATGTTTATCGAGTGCCTACTCTGGTCCAGGGTCTGTTCGTTCGGTATGACTCTGAGAGAGGGAAGCCCCAAAGTACCAGTGTCTGAGATAAGGTAGAAGGGCCTTTCTCGCTAAGTAACAGTCTGGAGCTTGGCATCCAGGGTGAGCAGAGAGGCTCTGTACCAGGAATTCTCCGGAGACCTCTCCTTTCTGTTCCTACCTCAGCCATCCCTAGGGTAGAGCCCTACTGGTCTGAAAAATCCAAAGTAGAGCTGGCACATTCCAATCCCAAAAACTGGAGAAAGGAAGAGAACAGGCAAAGGGTGCCTGCCGGCTCGTCTTGAAGGAAGGCTGCCACCTCCACCTCCGCTTCCATCCTGCTGGCCAGAACTTAGTCACACGGCCACACTTTATTGTAAAGGAGGCTGGAAAGTTTGTTTGTTCACGCAAGTGATGTTTCCCGAGTACAACACCAGGATACGTCAGGACCGAAACAAAGCAAACGAGCGAGTACGAAGAAAAACAGATAAAAATCTCGGCCTTTATGGAGTTTACCTGCCGTCCCCATGTCCCTCTTCGAGGAGGGACTTGCCACCCAGATGAGGGAAGTATGGTCAGCAGGAGCCTTCGGCTTCCACCTTTAGGGTCAGTTTCAGTTCAGAGAGCTACCATGCTCAAAGTCCCAGGCAGCCCCTAGCCAGTGCCTAGGCAGAGGAATAGCGTCCGGCATTTCTGACTTGACAGGTGACACCGATGTCAGTATTCACTGCAGTCCCCCACCAGTTGACCAGGCTTTGTCCAGCCTGAATCACAGTTCGACTTCAGAGTTCTCTTTGCCCACGCTTTCTTCCTCTCACCGTGTCAATCTTCAATAAACATCATGCACCCAAAGTTGCATCTCACTGTCTGCTTCTGGAGAACCCAACCTGTGACAAAAAAAGGTCACCATTCTTTTTTATAGCTGTGTAGCATCCATTAGACAGAAGACCCATCATTTATATAGGCCATCCTTTGTTGATGGATGTCTTTATTGTGATGAAAGATTTTTTTTCTCTTGTCAGATTTGACTTCTATTTTTTAATTTTTTTCCAGTCGGGGCTAGAGTTTATTTCTGCCAGAGCTGGAGGCTGGGAGGGCCGGGGAGACTCCTCCAGCCCCATAGGGACGCCAACCAAACTGTGATCACACAAGAGCAGATTTGTCTTTTAAAGGGACTCCTGTGCCTTGGAGAGCCCTGGGCTCAGTCCTTGGTCTCCTTTATCCACACCCCCTCGGTAATCTCATCTGGTCTGCTGGCTTTACATACCTGTGTGCCTGGGTGCCGCCCAGGTTTATCTCTCTCATCCAGGTATGTCAACCCCAGACCTCCCTCCCTCACGTCTCCCCTCGGATGTCTAATTAGGCACCTCAAAATGAACATGTTCGAAATAAATCGGTGATCCTATCCCCCAGCCTGTGCATCCGTCCTCCATCCTCCCACTTGCTCATACTGAACAACGTGGAGTCATCCTTGATTTCTCGCTTTTCATAGAACCTGAAATCCAAACTTTTGGATAATCCGGTTGACTCAGCCTTCCAAGTTAACTCAGACCTCAGCCCCTTTTCACCAGTCCGTGATGCCTCCCTGACTTGAGCCACCATCTCTCGTCTGGGCAATTGCAGTCACCTCCGCCCATCTGTCCCTGCTTCCACCCCTGCTGCTATATTCTCGCAGCAGCCAGAGGAATTCTTTTAAAACTTAACCGAGTCCATGTTATTCTTCTTAGAACCGTCCTGTGACTCCCTGCCACACTCGCCTCAAGTCCTAATAACAGTCTGCAATGCTATAAACAGTCTGATAGGATGCCCCCTCTTGCCCCGTGGTGGTTGGACTTTACCTCCTCCCACTCTGTCCCTCGCTCACTCCGCTGAGGCCACTCTGGCCTCCTTGCTGTTCCGCTCACTCATCGGTCACACGCCGGCCTCAGGACCTTTGCACTGGCTTTCTCCTCTGCCCGGAATGCTCGTCCCTCAGATGCCCACACGGCTCCCTCCTCGCCTTCATTATGGCCATACTCATTATCATCTTCTGACACCCCTGTTTAAAACCACAGCCCCCACTGTTTCCCTGCTTTATTTTTCTCTATAAAACATCGGCACCGCGCCTCCCTACTCAGAATACGCTTTACAGACCAGCAGCATTAGCATCACCTGGCATCTCGTTAATAACACAGACTCTTAGGCTCCACCCAGATGTGCCGAATCAGAATTTGCAGGCGCGCAAGATCCCCAGGTGATCCGTATGCACACTGCAGTTCGAGAAGCACTCCCGTATTATATACTCACTGCTTATTTGTCTGTCGTCTGTCTCCTCTACTGAAGAGGAAGCTCACTAGAGCAAGACCTTTTCTCTACTTTTTCACTCCTATACTTTAGCACCTAGAACAGCGTTCAGCACATTGTAGGCGCTCAGTAAACACTGAATCCGTGAAGGAATGGCTGATGGATGGATGACGGGCGTGCCAGGCAATGGCGGAGGCAGAGTGTGACGATCAGGGTTTTGGTTGAAAGCAACAAAAATTGTCTTAAGCCAAAAGAGAACCTTGTAGACACTAGAGGTTCTCCAGCTTGGGTGGGGGCTGGAAGACCCGCCTTGGAAAAAATAGGCAAAACGTTCTAGAGACTGCGCATTAGGGACAATTTGGCACCTCTGGACAGCACTGCCACCATGCTGGACACCGCTACAGACGATGAAGTCCCCACCCCCAAAAGAAATGGTTTGGATTTTGAAAAGCCAAAAATGATGACAACCAAAAATATGGCCAGTATTGTCTGCAAAGGGGAACCAGCGACAGAGCAGGCATAGCCATATGGAGGAGAAATGTGGGGGCAGCTAGCGTGAGGGGCCACGTAGGGGGGGAGTTGGGTTTGTGAAACGTTCAGAAGGTAGAACACAGGGTTTTCAGACTGCGGGACAAATTCTTCTCCAAAGTCATGCTTCTCCTTTGTAGCAGTTATTGTCACCTAACAAATCACCCCATAATTTAGTGGCTTAAGACTATAACATTAAATATTAACAATAACAATACATTATCATCTCATACAGTTTCTGTGGGTCTGGGGTCCAGGGGCAGCTTAGGCTAGGTGTTCTGACTTAGGGTCTTTCATAAAGTTGGAGTCAAAATGTCAGCCAGGGCTGGCATCCCGTCTAAAGGCTTAACGTGAGTTGAAGGGTGCGCTTCTAAGACGGCTCGTTCGCGTGCCTGGCAGGTTGGAGGCTGGGCAGGTTGGAGGCTCGCTGTCATCAGGAGGCTTCAGCTCTTCTCCGCATGGACCTCTGGATTAATCGTGTGTCCTCACAACATGGCAGCCAGCTCGTCCCTACGGCAAGTGATTCAAGATGGCAGAGCGGAAGCGGTAATGTCTTATACGACCCAGCTTTGGAAGTCACATGCTGTCACTTCCACACTATCCCAGTGGTCACGTGATTCAGTGTGGGACAGGGGACTACACAGGGGCTGAGCACCAAGCGAGGCCATCTTGGAGGGTGGTCACCACGCCCTTCCACCGAAGGACCACACTTCCCAGCGCCACTTGCATCTGGCGAGCCATGTGATGAGTTTTCACCAGCGGAAATGATGTGCGACCCCTCCAAACCACGGGGTTGGGAAGCCAGTGCGACTTTCCACTCCCTGCTTCCACCGCCTCTGGCAGCTGAATGCGTGGTAAAGACGGTGGAATCGTAGAAGATGCCTGGGAAGGGAGTCACCTGCCAATTAGGACACTCATTTTGGATTTTAGTGAGCAGCAAAATTCCATCGTGTTTGAGTCATCAAATATTTTGGGGTTTGTTCATTGCGGCGCCTGGTATTATCTAATTAATTCAGGAATGGACTGAATATGGGGGGTGATGCAGAATGTGAAGATTTCTGGCTGGAGCCATTGGGTGCATGGAGGTGTCTTTTACCAAGATGGGAACATAGGTTTGGGCAGAAGATGCTGAATGACTTTAGGGCAGGGTTTCTCAACCTTGGCACCACGGATATTTGGGGTTGCATAGTTCTTTGTTGTGGGGGGGCTGTCCTGTGCATTGTAGGGTGTTGAGCAGCATCTGGCCTCTACCCATGAGATGCCAGTAGGGGTGACTGCATCAGCCAAGAATGTCTCTAGTCGTTGCCCGCTGTCCCTGTTGAGAACCGCTGGGTTAGGTGCGTTTGGGTGGCCTGTGGATATCCACGTGGAGATTTTCAGGCGGCTGGCGGTTCTATAATTCTGAGTCTCAGGGAACATGGGAGTAGGTGAGATCTACCCTCTGCACCCCACCCCACGAGTGGGTTGGGGTGAGAGATTAAGAAGGGCTAGTCAGAGGAGCAGGAGAGGAGCCAGGAATGTGTGTGGGATGGGGAGTCGCAGGTTCAAGGAAGCAGAAGAGTGAGTCCGGCTGGGGCACGAGGTGCCGAGAGTGGCCATCAGTTTCAGAAGCATCAAATACTTTGAGAAGCCATTTTAGTGGGGAAGAGGAGGGACATATACACAGGGTGTCAGCAATAACAATGACGGTGTGCATTCATTTTTATTGACGTGGAAGAGTCCTTTTTAAAAAAATATGGGGCTATAACATTCAGTAAAATGCACACATCTTCACTGTACAGCTTGATGAATTTTTTTAGGTGAGCGTACACCTGTGTAACCATCACCCCATTCAAGATCTAGAACTTTCCTTCACGCCCCTTCTCAGTCAATACACTCTGGACACCCCAAGACACCACCACTTTGATTCCCTTGGTATAATCTCTAAGAGGGAAAACAAGCGGGTAATAAGACAATGTCGACATCACAGGCTCATTATTGCAAATATACACGTGGGCTGGGAGCATACACTCCCAGCGCTGAGAGTCTGCGCATGGCGAGAGATGGGTCATTTTTACCTTCTTCTTTCTGATTTCTGTGCATCACATCATAAGCATGTCTTGTTTGTTTGTTTGTTTTTCAATTGAAGTGAAATTCTCATAACATAAAATTAACCATTTCGAAGTGTACGGTTCCGTGGCACTTAGCGCATACTCGATGCCGGATGAGCACCACCTCTGCCTAGTTCCAAAACAATTTCTTTCTCCCAAGAGACAGTGCCCACCAGCAGTCCTCCCTGTTTCTGGCAGCCGCAAATTCACTCTCTGTCTCTGTGGACGTACCTTTTCCAGATAGTCCTTATTTGCGCAGCTAGATAACGTGTGACTTTTTGTGTCTGGCTTCTCTTACTGAGCACGGTTTCAAGGTCCGTCCACTTGGCAGCGAGGGTCAGCGCTTCACTCCATTCTGTGGCTGAGTCACACTCCGTCGTGTGGATATCCCACATTTTGGTGACCCATTCATTCGTGGATGGACATTGAGCATGTCTGTGCTTATCACAGGAATGAAGATGGTTTCTATCTTTTAAATTGGAAAGGATTCAATTACTATTTGGTGATAGTTATGGACAGTTAAGGGGCGGTGGAGTAGGAGAGAGAGTCTTGGGTTCAATCTCAACCCCACCTGAGTTCCTGCGACCTTGGGTGAGGATCTGAGTCTTTCACAGCTGCAGGCTCCTCGCCTGCTGAATGGGGAGAATCCTATTCTAGGCACGTGATTAAATGCTTCATAATAATCTCTCTGTGTCACTCCACCCCCTACACACACATACACACACACGCACACGCACACGCACACGCTTTAAAAAAATGCAGTCTATCTGGTAGACCAAGCCTCTTAAAATTCAGTGACTGTGGAAGGAACACAATAAAAAGCATTTGGGAAACCACGATGCTTTCTAAAGTTTCGTCATTCAAGTGCGTGTCCCAGCTATATAATCACAAATCTTTTCCTTTAAATCCCCTCATTTAAAACGTCTAAATATATTTATTTTAAAACGGAAATTTTAAATCGCCAGGTGTCTCAATTTCTGCTATCATATACCAGAAATTGATGGTATCGAGTAAATAAATACCATGATATCAAAGCCCTTTTTAAGTGAGGAGAGAGGAGCCCCACGTCCCCGTATGCTCCTGGTTAAGACACCCAGATGCAGCCTGACTGCCTCCCACTGTCTGTGGAGCCGTCAGCCGGGCCCTTTCTGCCGGTCTCTCATGGAGCCCGGGTCCCACCACCGACATCCACAAGTCTGTCCACCCTTATTTATTTCCTCCTCCCTTCCCTGTCCAACTTGTTTTAAAGCGAACTTAGCGAAGTTTAACATTCATATCATAAAATGTATCCACTTTAAGTGTACAGCTTGATGAATTTCGACAAATCCACGTAAGCGCTACGCCAGTCAAGATAAAGAACATCCTGTCCCTCCCAAAGATCCCTGGGTCCCTCCGCAGTCAACCCCCATTCCATCCTCATCTCCTAACAGCCACCGATCCAATCGCTGTCACTCTAGATTTCCCTGTACTAGAATTTCATGTAAATGGAATCATTCAGTATGTAGTTTTTTGGTGACTGGCTTTTTTCATTCACCATCATGTTTTTCATATTCACCCATGTCTTGTGTATATCCTTTGATTTGTTCCGTTTCGTCGCAGAATAGTACGCCATCCACCAGTTGATGGACATGTAGGTTGTTTCCAGTTTGGGTTTACTACAAATAAAACAACTCTGAATGTTTGTGTATAAGCCTTGTGAGAGCATACCTTTTTGCATCTCTTGGGTAAATACCAAATATTGACTGGCTAGATCATGTGGAAGATGCATATTTAACCTTTGGAGAAACTGCCAGGTCGTTTTCCAAAGCGGCTGCACCCCTTCCCCGCCCACCGGCAATGTCCAGTCGCCCCATATCCTCAGCATCACTTTGTATGGACAGGTGGTTGTTTCAAAACCTTAGTTCTCCCGTGGGTGTCGCAGTCTCTCATCGCAACTTTCATGTTCGTGTCTCTTGGGGTAGGTGGGTGTCTTTGCTTCATCCTCACTTCTTCCCTAAAAAGCTGCAGCTTCAAATCTAAGTGACCAGACAGTGGCCGACAGTGTCGCCCTCTGCTTCATCTACCCGCCCTCAGGTCACGCCCTCTCATTCCTTCCCTATTTTACCTCCTGGCCATTTTCCTTTCTTGAAAACTTCTCTGGTTGTAACTTTTAGTGACTTCCGTGTCCACGTAGACCAGGTTTATCCATCCCAGCACCGTTGACGTTTGGGGCCAGATCGTTCTTGCTTGTGGGGTCTGCCCTGTGCATTGTAGGATGTTGAGCGGCATCTCTGGTCTCGACCCACTCAATGCCAGTAGCATTCCCATCCCCTGAGATGTGACAACCAAAAATGTCTCCGGACATCACCGAGTGTCCCCTGGGGCACTTGGCTGAGAACCACTGAGCTCGATGATCCTTCCAGAATTGTGGCTTTCAGTCCTTCAGCTCTCCCCTCCCACCGATCTCGCCCTCCCCTCTCCCTCGGCTCCCAGGTGTCATGGTCTTTTTTTTAGACCCTGTCATTTCCAGAAACTGCACCCCTTCCCATGTTCTCAAGCACCGTACTCACCAACCCACGCTTCTTTTCTTTCCAGCTCCATATTCCTGTTCAAACAGCTCTGCCAGCACCTGTAGTCCGTGGACACTTGCCCTTTATTCCCTGTCCCCTCACCCAGTTTAGAGCCATGGTCTGTCATTACAATAACTCCTTGACATATGTCCTCAACTCCTTCGTCTGCCTCTTCTCTCGACACGTTTATCTGGCCAGCCTAGCCTGGTTGAAGCCAACCCTCCATCTCCTGCTCACCTGCCCCTGGCAGCCCCATATACAGCTATGCCGACTGGTTTCTCTTGAGATTCTTTCTTTATTTATTTTTTAGGCGAGGCAACCCTTGGTTGACCTCGCAGATTGCAAGGAACCTGTCAGTTTACAATCCCTTATTTTTAAAATTAAAAAAAAATTTTTTTACACCTACAGCACCTCATCTTCCTAGGTGGTCTCCCATCCAAGTACTAATCGGGCCCGACCCTGCTTAGCTTCCGAGATCAGACAGGATCGGGCACGTTCCACGTGGCACGGCCGGAGACTGTCTTGAGATTCCCGACCCTGCTTAGCTTCCGAGATCAAACGGGATCTCATTCAGGGTAGCATGGCCGGAGGCTGTCTTGAGATCCTTGACCACGAATCTACTGATCCTCAATCCCGCTACATCCCCTGGTCCAGTCCATTCACTCGTCCACTCGTCCACATGGGAAGTCTCACCTTCCTCTTCTCCTCAAGCTTCCCCTGATCTCACACCGCCCTCCAGCTGTCGCCCATTTCTTTATCCTCCTTTACAGAAAAAAGATCCTTTTGAGAGTTGGATCTCCCCTTATTTCCTCTCCGTCCATTTTCATCGTCTCTTCAATGCACTCTGATCAGGCTTTCCCCCCACAACTCTACTGAGACGCCGCCTGTCAACGCCCCTGGTGACTTCCAGACGGCGAAGTCCAGTAGTCACACAGGGCAATTAGAAAACACTCTGAGATGAATGAAAACGAAGAGACGACATCAAAATGTGTGTGAAGCAACTAGAGCAGCTTTTAGTGGGAAATGTGTAGCTGTGAACACCTATATGGAAACGGAAGAAAGGTCTCGAACAATGACCTAAAATTACAACAAATTCAATGCTCAATTCATTATGTCGTTAGTCCTGTTAGCACCTTTTGACGCAGTTTATCACTTTCTCCTTTTTTTTTTTATTTCAAGAAAACATACATAACGTGAATTTTACCATTTTAACTAATTTTAAGTGCACAGTTCCGTGGCATTAAGTACATTCATATTGTTTTACAACCATCCCCACCGTCCATCTCCAGAACTTTCTCAACTTTCCAAACTGAAGCAGTACCCCCAGCCCTGAGGACGGCGGCTCACCGGGCTTCATGACACCTGCCCCCTGCTCCCCAGTTGTCTTGGGAGGCAGTGGGAAGGCAGCACGCTGACCCAGCGAGGCCCCCGCGTGACACCTCCCGGGGGCACGCTCTGTCCCGACCCTCCCCCCCGAGACGACCGCTATTCTGGGTGTGGTGGTCACTGCTCCTTTACTTTTTTTTTTAAAGCATTTTTATCACATATGCGTGTCTCCCCCACCTTAGGGCAATATTAAAAGTATTTCCCAGACCTTAACCCTTTAGCTGCTGGGTCGCGAAGCCCATGGCACGACAGAGACAAGGCCGGGGTGGGCGGGGATCACACCAGAGTGACGGAGGCATGAGGCAGCAGCCAGTTACAGGGCAGTATTGCCGTATTTTAATAGCTGACACATCCTGACAGGTGTATGACTGCCTAGGAGAGGCCCCGCCCCCGGCGCTGTTCGTTAAATGGAACCTGGTTTTCTACCATTCCATGGACAGATGTGCCGCTCGTGACATTTTAACTTTTTCATCCAGCATTATCTTGTTGAGAGCCATTCTCATTAGCGCGTGTCCCTGCTGTCTGTTTATTTACATGTATTCCATTGAATGAACGCACTGCCACTTATTCCACAAAGCTATGATGCAGGAATATTCGGGGTAATTCTAGGGTTTCGCTATGGCCGGCAGGGCTGATCTGAATAATCTCGCACACGGATCCTGGGTCCACCTGTGAGGGTTTCTCAGGGGGACGTAAATCTGGGAGGGGAGTTCCCGATTGCAGGATATGGTCAATCAATCGAATGTGGCAGAGGCAGCCCACTCTGTCGCAAAATCCTGGCTCCCTTTCTGGAAGGTACAGCTAAGGAGCAGCTACTCTGCCACAGATTGCCTTTCCCGGATCCCCTTGCATCTAATTGAGGTCATGTGACTCGTTTTGACCAAGAGAAAGTAGGCCAAAGTGAGGAGCATCCTTCTGGACTGAGGTGGTTAAGGATCCAGTGTGCCTTCCATATGCTCCCCTGTCCTACGAGGACCGCCCCGAAAGCTCACATTGGGGGTGGGAAGCCACGATGTGGGCATGGAAATCACACGGAGGCATCACAAGACAGAAGGAGCACGGACCACTTGACAGACAGCCTTCCAGGGTGGACACATGCACTCAGTGGACCTCGCTTATGTGAGAAATAAACTTTTAAGACATTAGGATTTGCTGTGTTTTTGTATTCTAGCAATTGGCCTACCCTGCCCAAGAATATGCTAGATAGTGTCAAATCGTTTTCCAGAATCCTCTCCTGGACCATTTCTCATTTCTACCAGTCAAGGATGGAAGTTTCCTTGCTTCTCATCCTCACCAGTACTTTTTGTTAGCCAACTTTTTTCGACTTTTCATTTTGAAATATGTCAAGTGCGACAGAAATGCCATGTTTCTTTCACCCATATTTACCAGTCATTAACATTTTGCCATTCTCTCTCTCTCTCTCCCCCGCCATTTTCGTACAACTATTTCAAAGCAAGTTGCAGACATCATGTCCCTTTATCCCTAAATATTTAAGCGTGAATCTCCTAAGAACTAGGATACTCTGTTATATGACCAATTCGTTTATCCAATTCAAAAATCTTATGCAATGCTGTTATCCAGTGTAAAGTCCATATTCAAATTTCACCGGTTGCCCAGTCACGTCCTTCATAGCCCCTTCCTGAACCCCTTTTCCACCCCAACCCCACCTTCCTCTCCATTCCCACATCCCACCCCAAACCCCATTCCAACTATGTCTCCAGGCTCAACTCCGTCCTTATCCCGGTCTCGTCCCATTCCATCTTCATGTCCATCGCAAACCCCGTCCATTTCGTCCCCGTTCTCAGCCCCCAACCCCGCTATGTTGCCACGGAAGGCAACATAGTCCCAAGATTCAAGAATGAGATCATGGACATCTGGAGGGAACCATGGGTCTCCAGGCCCACCTGCTTCCCCTTCCATAAGGAGAGCATAATGTCCTTGGGGCTCGCCCATATTGTAGCATGTGTCAGAATCTCCTTCCTTTTGAAGGCTGAATAATATTCCAGTATGTGAAGATACCACATTTTGTTGCTATACTCATCTGCCAATGAAAGATCTAAATCAATTCCTTAAAAACATTATGTATTTTGGAATAATTATCCACTCATGGGAAGTTGCCAGACTCGTACAGAGAGGTCTTGTGTACCCTTTACAGTGGTATATCTTATGTAACTGTGTAATTTCAAAACCAGGAAATTTACATTGATATGATTTACAGACCTTATTTCAACAGCTTTTACGTTCATTCCTGTGTGTGTCTATGCGATTTCTTCACTTGTGTAGATTTATGCAACCGCCTCCAGCTTAAATGAATTTATTTTTTAAAAGAAGCCTTGTAGCTCCGCCGTGAATGGCAAGTGGATGTGACCAGCCATAAGACAAGCTTATTTAAAAATTAATACGATGTAAATGACGTCACAACTTTCCAACTGGATACTGTTGTCCGTTGAAGGCTTTTCGTCAAACCCAAGAATTAAGTGAAGAGGCGTAAACATGGACTAGAACCAACCGAACCCCTCTCCTCCCACTGTTGAGAACCGAAGAGGGAATGGATCGCTTGCCACACAGTTCAGTCGTTCTGAACGCGGGTCCACACATCACCCAAAATGATCTTCCTTGGGAAATGCTGTATCAGCTCGTTAAGTCTTCGCAGCAGCCCCGAGAAGGTTGGGTGCTACGATGATCCCCGTCTTACGGGTGAGGAAACCGAGGCTCAGGGATGAGAAGCGGCTGGCCGCACTGTCGTGTTCTAGCTGTGTGACCTTGGATAGACCGCTTAATTTCTCTGGGCTTCTGCTTCCTCCTAGTGACCTGGAGATAACTTGTTCTTCCCTGTTAGGGTCGTTAAGAACATTAAACGAGAGAATACTGAATGGTGAGCCCTTAGAAAAGAGCCTGGCACTGATAAGTAGTTGGTAAAATTGCCATTGTTACTATTCCTATAAGTTTGCCCTAAAGTTTAAAGTCAGCTACAGTAAGAAAGCCCATGACCGTTTACGCGGGGCCCACTCTGAGCCAGGCAGTGAGCTCGGCCCTTCACCTGTTTTACCTGTGTGTGCCTTTGTGACAGTTGGATCTACCTCTATCCTTCCCTTATTGCAGATGAACGAACAGAGGCACAGAGAGGTGAATTCACTTGCCCAAGGCCACAGAGCTTAGGATGAGGAGCCGGGGGTCTGGACCCAGCCGGCCAGTTTTCATTCACATCTCCGCTTTACCACCTTTCATGTCCTTGGGCAAGTCATTTTGTTCTCTCTGCCTCAGTTTGCTCACCTGTACGGTGGGGACAGCAAGGACACTCACCTCAACGGGCTCAGTGTTATTATTTTAAATTGCACTGTGTGCTGACACAGTTCCTCTGACGCCTACTCCTAGCGGGCGGGGATGGGGGGCCCACACTGGCCCACCCCTGCCCCACCTGGACGGTGCCAACCCCTCCGCTTATGCCCAGGGCACCCGCCACCACACTGCCAGACAGCTCTGGCGCAGCCGGGGAGCCGCTCAGCAGGTTTTTCCTCTCGGCGTGCCGTGGGGCACCAAGCTGTCCTTTCCCTGCCTCGCCTGAGCCCGGCCCTGCTAGGCTCGCAGGCTGCTCCCTGCCAGACGCACCGGTGGGTGGTGGGCCTGTGTCACCATGCCCAGCATCTTTGCCTACCAGAGCTCCGAGGTGGACTGGTGTGAGACCAACTTCCAGCACTCAGAGCTGGTGGCCGAGTTCTACAACACGGTGAGGGCCGGCCGGCCGGGGGGGTGGCTGGGGGTGGCACAGTCACCAGACCTGAGTCCAAAGCCTGGCTCCTCCTCGTCCTCGCTGGGGGATCCTGTCTGAGCAGTTCGCCTCTCTGAGCCTCAGTTTGCTTATCTGCCAGGTGAGGAGCGCTGGCTTTCATTCATTATTTGTCTTTACTTGTCATCGGGCTTTGTAGTAGGTTTTGGGATGGCAGCAGAGACTAGGAAGAGTGACTTGGGAAGGCATTCACGACCCAAGGCGATAGTGCCATCACGGGGGAGGGTAGAGGTGACCCCTGAGGCAGCGGTGGGGTAGGTTGGGGGATGGAGCAGGGAGGGCTTCTTGGAGGAGGTGAATGCATCTCCTTCGTTCTCAGCTGTACCCCCAACCCAGGGTGACCAACTCATCCTGGTTTGCTGGGGACCGTTCTGGTTTTGGCATTGAAAGTCTCATGTACCAGGAGACCCCTCCGTTCCAGCACACCGGGGCAGTTGGCCATCCTTCCCCAGCCCCTGCTATAGGGCCACACTGGAAGGGTCCCCAAATCTTGGATGCCTATATGGCAATGGCATTTAACTAAAGCCTGAGAGATGCAAGCAGCCAAAGATACATGTGACTGTGCTATCCTTGTGTGGGGTGCTGGGGACACCATGGTGAACGAGGCAGGGCGCTTGCCTTCCTGGACTCCTGGGGTGCTGGGTAACACAGGCAGCGTGCTGTGCTCTGGGCCTTTCGCATAGTAGGTGATCAATAAATGGCGAATGATGGAATCATGCGAATAATGGCCTTTATCAAGTGCTTACTGTGTGCCAGACATTGAACTAACCATTTCACCTGAAAAATCTCATTTAACCTTCACAAGGACATTGGGAGTTCGGCACTGTATATTGTATGTAGAGTTAATCTCCTTTCCCAGGTGAGGAACCAGGCATCCAGGGAGGTCGGGGATCCGCCCAGGGTCACCCTGGCACTTAGAGTTGGGGTTTAAACACGGTAGGTCCAGGAGAAGTCTATCAAAAAGGCTCTGACGAAACAGATTAGAGCACGAAGAATTGAGTTATATTATAAAGGCTTTTGCCACAATTCCCTCCTCCCAAACCTGTATCCCAAACCTGTCGCCATAGTTAATAACTCCTATAGTTCGCGGCTTTGGCCAACCTTTGGTGTAAAGGCCAGATAGCCGATATTTTTGGCTTTTTGGGCTGTAAGGTCTCTGCAGAAATGACTCAACTCTACCACCGTGGCTGGAAAGCAGCCACAGGTGACATGCTAATAAATAAGCGTAGCCATGTGCCAATAAAACTTTATCTGTGGACACCAAAATGTAAATTTCATATAACTTTCACACGCCATGAGATATTCTTCTTCTTTTAATGTTTTTGACCTTTTAAAAACGTCAATATCATTCTTAGTTCATCGATCGCACAAAGCAAGACAGGTCGTCAGCCTCTGATTTAGCTTTATATATGTTAATAACCGATCAAACAGAAAATGATAAGATCTTTCTTTCTAGTCTCTCGAATCAGGAGTTAAAAATGAGTTTATGTTTTAGCGAACGTGGGCCCACATTTTGCAGTTTTCCAATAGACGGCGGGATTGGTATACAAAGTCTTCTGTGAGTCATTCGTAATTGCAATAAATAGATGCATAAATCAAAAGAAAGCCAATACATTTTCACGACTCTGAGTAGGGTTGAATACATTCTGCTGAAAGACAATGCAGCTATTTAAAAGTATGCTTTCGATCCAGGGTTGTAAACGAAAGACAAAACATGTAGCAGAAATTTTTAAAAACCTGTTCACATGGGTTTCTGCCTGATCCACTTACAAGCCACAGCTCACAGTGAGAAAGCTCTGTTCTCTGCAGAATCTTTGGCCTCTTTTCTGCTCTGCTCCCAGGGAGCTCTGAGCCCGGGCACGGGGGAGCCGGCCCCACGTGGTCAGGGCATGGGAGAAGGCAGCTCGAGAGGACTCCGCCTCAGAGACGAGGGCGCCTAAGAGTTGGGTTTTGAAAGACGGATAGGAGCTTGCCGAGTGGGGTAGGAGGCGGGAAAAGAGTTGAGGAGAAAAAAAAGATGTACTAAGTCCTGGAAGTAAAAGACGGATTGGCCAGTTTGGGAAAGAGAAAGTATGTTTTTGTGTCTGGAATCTGGGTAGAGATGAAAATGAGCAAGTTTTGAATGCTGGGTCGGAGTGTTTGAAATGCATCCTGTATTCATTGATGGACTCACTCATTCAACAAAAATTCTGTAAACCAACCTGTGCCGGGTACCAGGATCTGGGGTACCAGGATGTGGAGGGGGCTTGGGAACTACCAGTGAGTCCCCCAGCCTCACGGCTAGTGTGTGGCGAAGGGAGAAAGGGATGGGGTGGCGGGAGCCGTGGGGGTGCGGCACGAGGTGGAGAGGGAGCTTCAGCACTTAACGATAAGTAAATGATCCCTAAGGCATGCGGGGTGAATGTAACGGCAGCCTCAAAGCACCTGGTTGAGTTCGCAGCCCACCAGGAGAGCCGAGAAAGGCCATCTGCCAGGAGCAGAGGTCAGGGGTGTGAGAGGGGCTGGATCGGGTGGGGCTGGGGCAGAAGTCAAGGTGTGGGCTGTTCCAGTTTGCACCTATTTGCTTTGGCCTGGTGGCCTCCAGGCGTGGCCTCCTTCTGCACCACTGGCATCTTAGGAAAGTTTCAAGTGGTGTGGGAGGGAGTTTTAAGGCCCTCGGCTCCCAGCGGCAGCTGTGCTGCTGAATTCTTCCTGGGCCCCTGCCAAGGATGCAGAAGCTCCGAGTCTCATCCTCTGCAGAAAGCTCCCTCTCAGGTGCTTGGATACAGAACAGAGGGACGCGTGGCTGGGGCGGGAACCGCACAGGCGAAGGCGGGGCGGGGGAGGGGATCGGGGTGGGGGAAGAGTGGGGGGCAGTGGGAATAAGAAGAGGAGTCAGGTGGGGGCGAGGAGCGGGAAGGGTTGTAGGGGCGGAGATGACGGTGCCCACACCTCCGACAGCCTTCCCACCTCCTCCTCTGATGGAGCCGTCTCTGCAGCTGGCCTCTGCGGTGCGGTGCTTCTAGTCCCTCTCTTCCCTGAGTGCTATTGTGACTCAGGGGGAGACCCGCCTCTCTCCAAGCCCCTGGCTGTGACTGGCAAGTCCCATGAGCCCTGAACCAATCCTCCCTCCTCATCAACATTCACAGCAAAAGCAATTAATTTCAGGCACCTCTGGTCTGCCAGGCCCTGCGGAAGCCGGGAGGGCATGGTGCCTGCCCTCGGGGAGGACAGATGCCATTAACTGAATAATTACACACATGAAACTGGTGACTATGCCCATGACACACCCAGGCCTAGACTCAATAGGTCCCTGTGGACCTCTTTTCTCCTTTGGAAGAACAGGCATTGGTGATCCCCACTCTGCGGGCTTCTGGGAGCAGACAGAGGGGTCTGATCTGAGGAGACAATGACCCCTCACTAGGCCTGTCCCTCAACAAGAATTTATTGAGCCAGGCACTGTTTCAGACTCTGGGGACACGGTGGTGATCGAAGCAGACAATAATGCCTGCCCTCGGGAGGCTGGTATCCTGTGGGAAGCGGGAGACAGCTAACAGACAGAAGTGAAGGGCCCAGGATAGGGGGATGTGCTAGCGAAGAAAAACTCATGCAGTTAGTTTTGTTATTCAGCAAATATTTACTGAGTACACATTCAAAGAAGGGGGCAACTGTGGAGTGCTGACAACCCTTAACTCACAGAACCACGGAGAGGATGGAACAGCTATTGGACAGATGAGTGGATGAGCACCATGGCGTCCACTCGCTGTGACGTGGACGGACCGTGAACGCAGCACGCCCAGTGAAAAGCCAGACGTAGGGGCCGCACGGTGTGTGCGTCCGTTGATATGAAAAGTCCAGAACGGGCAGATCCACAGAGGCCGGCAATGGGTTAGTGGTTGTCAGGGACTGGGGAAGGAGAAGTGGCTGCTAATGGGGACGGCGCTTATTTTTTGGGTGATGGAATGTCCTGGAATTAGACAGCGGTGGTGGGCGCACAACCTTGTGAATAGACTAAGACTCGCTGACTTGCACACTTTGAAAGAGCGAATTGAATAGCGTACGAGTATCTCAATTTAAAAAATAGAGATTAAGAAAACTCACAGTTCTTGGCACAACCTAAGCATTGAATAAATTGAAGCTATTATTATTGGAGGTAAACGCAGCCCAGAGAGATGCGAAAGTGTTCATGTGTTCATTTGATTTGAAATTCATAAATTTCAGATTTTATTTAATGTTATTTAAATACATTTCATTTCATCCTCGTAACGATGCTGCGAAGGAGGTCATTTTAGCCTCCCCATTTTGCGGACAGGTAAATGAGGGCTCGAGAGCGCTGGCGACCTTTCCCAACGTTGCACTGCATGTAAATTGCAAGCACACGAAAGAAAGTCGCAGTGAAACCCAGGCCACCTGACCCCAGTCTCTCCCTTAACCACAGCGTCGTGAGGCCACTCGGTTACTGAGTGATGAACAATCAATGCGTGTGTCTTAATCTGTGCAAGTGAGTCTGCTTGGGGAGGGACCGTGGCCAGCACTGTCGCCTCCCAGCCCCCACCCAGCACCCACATTCGTGCGCACCTGCTGGGTGGATGCGGAGCTGAGTCCCGGACAGGTGACAGAGCCAGGTGTGGGCGGTGGGAGTTTGAGCTTTGGGAGTGGGGAGATAGAGCGAGGAGTCTTGGCCATGTTTATCGATTTGGTTGATTCGACCAACTTTTCATGAGTGCTTGCTGGCTGCCCAGCGTAACAGGTGTTGAGGACACAGCTAAAGATGAAACAGGTGTGTTTCCGGTCCTCACGGAAGTCACAATCCCGTGGGGAGGCACAGACAATAAAGGCATCAAGAATGGGAGACGATGCATCAGCGGGGAAGCCGTTTGTGGGGAGGCGGGTTGTGGGGGCTGCAGTTTTAGCCCGGGTGGTCGCAGTGAGAAAGGGGTGGCCTCTCTGCCTCTTCCCAAGGCCGAGGTGGGCGGTCGGTTTTGGTTAATCTCTCTACCTCCCTCCTTCTCTCCCTCCTTTCTCTCACTCCTTCCTTCCCTCCTTCTTCCTTCTCTTCTTCCTTCCCTCCTTCCTTTTCTTCTTCCCTTTTCCTCTTCTCCTTCTCTCCCTGTCTCCCTCCCTTCCTTTCTCTCTCTACCTCTCCTTTTCTTCTTCTAGCTCTAAAGTATCCAGCCACATCTCCTTACCTGACGCCCTGCTGGGGACTCATGATAAAAGAACCAATCTTCTAGAATAACAGCAACACCGCTGCACGCGAACGTCATAGCGCCTGTGCCAGGCCCGTGCATGCATCGTTGACATGCCTCGGCATGCATCATTCTCTACAAAAAGTTACCGAGTACCTACTGTGTGCCAGGCACTGTTCTAGACACTGGAGAGTTCTCAGCAGTGAACAAATCAGCCAAACTCCTGGCCCCGTGGCACTTGGTTCTCTAATCCTTACCGCAGCGCTTGGAGGTAGAGGAGGAAATTGGGGCACAGACTGTCCCCCAGCCCTGACCGGACACACCTCACGAAGCTAAGGATTGCATTTTCAGGTAGTGCTAAGGTCATCGAGAACATAGTAGGAACTGAAGGGATGGTTGTTGAGCAAATGAATGAATGAATGAGGGAATGAACGAGTGAATGAATGGCAGGGCACCTACTGGGGCCGTGACCTAGAGAATCCAGCTCACGAATGTCCAGAGCCAAGGGCCGGGCTGGCTCTGGACGTGATCCCAGGTGGCACGTCTCCCGCCTTGCCCTGGGTGGGGCGGGTGGTTGGGAAATGTGGGGGCCCAGCCCTAGAGGGTGGGGAGGAGACCCTGGCACCCTCTCTGATGCTATCAGACTCCGGAGCCAGTTGGAACTCATTAGTCATAGGCTCCGCCCGTCGCTCTGCCCTCATTCTGCACACTTGGGCATCATCAAAAACTCCTGTGTCAGACCTGTTGGCCTCTGCTCTTGGAGCAGCTATCCCACTGATAAACCCGTCCTTGCCGACTTCCCCGACGACAGCAGCGGCCCCTGCCGTTTACTGAAATGGGGGGCCCCCTCTTCATCATTGCCACCTGTCTAGTCCTCCTTCTTTCTCGACAGAGGTAAATCAAACTTCTGGGTCCCCCAGAGCTGTGTGACCTCAGAGAAGTCACTCTACCTTTCCGAGACTCGATTTTCTCATTGCCAAACAAGAACTAGACAGCTGGACGTTGGGGTGTGTGCAAGGGTTAAAAACAATCTCTGTAAAGGTGTGCGGTCAAAAGATGGGCAAGTAACACTCGCAGTGCCTTCTATCCAGAACTTTCTAGGTGCAAGACCCTCTGTCAAGTGTTTTCTTGCACGACAGGCAAGCTACCTGAATCCGTTTTGAGGTCTCGTCCAGAAGCAATATTGATTGAGCACCTACTACGTGCTGGTTTTTGAGGTTACAGTGGAGAATGGAGAAGACGCAGCCTCTGTTCCCAAGGCCACGTTTAGCGGGAGAGCCAGATAGGTCCAGAGCAGCTGGACAGGTGCCAGGAACGTGGATGGCTTTGGGCACAAAGGAAGGCCACCTGGCCCTGCCTTGGGGGATTGGGAAGTCTTTACGAGACAGTGACCCCCGGGCGAGAGGCAGAGTAGTAGTTGGCGCGGTGAAGGGGGGCGAGTGGGGAGCAAGAGCGTTCCAGGCAGTGGGAACGGCATGTACAAGCTCTTGGAGGTAAGAGTAGGCATGGCTCCTTTAGAAGAACTGAGTCATTCTTTCCACCCAGATTACAAAGGTAAATGTGCACAGCGGTGAGTGACGGAGCGGGTTTATAAGCCAAGTTTAAGACTTTGGATTTTACTTATGGGAATGACAGATGTGTTTTAAGTGGAGGTGTTAGAGTTTGGGAGATTGGTTGGCTCAGCATCTTCAGGTGTGTGTTGATACGCCCAAGGGCTGGTGTTTGGTTGAAGGCCAGAGGGGACATCAAGTTTGAGAGTTTGCCCACTCGGTGTCCACAGCCCCATTTTCCCTGAGACGGCTAGCTGCCCCCCCCCCCTATTGCTTATGGTCTCGATGGCATGGTCCATCAAGGTGCCCTCCCATTTCTGGCCAAGGCTGGGCTGTGGCCCAGGGTATACCCTCCAGAATTTAGATCTTGGCGTGGACGTAAGGACTGAACACAGTTATTGTCATTCTTGCCCAAAGTTCCCCTATGAAGAGATTGTCCATTCACGGGCCAGAGCTGTTCTGGTCTCTGGTTTTCCTTGTCTGTAATTCATTTGATTCAATTCCCCATAATAAATTAATTAATGAATAAGTTAACCATACACAAACACATTCACATATATTTATATTTACAGTGTAAGTTCACCAGAATCATTTTCTGAAGCTCGCTACCAGAGAACCCTAGCTAATATACTAATAGCAATGGTTTTATAGGAAGCTAGCTTAAGCAAAGAAACCAAACCAAACAAACACACCAAAAAAAAAAGGGGGGGGCATTATAAAAATACTGAAATATTTTAGAAAATGTAAAGATGAGTTGCTTGGAAGGCTAGGGTCTAGTGCGGGTCTAGAGGATTCAGCAGTGTTTGCTTTTATTCTCAGCCTCATCTCTTCATGGTGGCGAAATGGCTGCCATATCGTAAACATCACGACAATATCCCAAGGCCTTTCTAGAGATTAGTCAATGGTGCAGCTCAGTTTTGGAGACTCCCGGGCTCTGTGTCTTCTTCAAGTTTCAAACTCCCAAAAGAGAAAATCTGATAGGTCTGGTTTGGGGTAGGTGTCTGCTCCAGTGGTGTGGGGTCATGATACAGACAAGGCCTGTGTGGGGGAAGTACCTCTCTGTTCGAGGGTAGCCATTGTGGATTGGTGGCTGTCCTGGAGACGTGTTTGACCTTGTCCATTGATGGGCACCAGAGAGACCTTGGCATGCAAAAGAAGGACGTGGGTGGGACCAGGAGCTGGGAAACCAGTTTGCCAAGACTGGGTCCTCAAATTGTGGAATTTGAGCTGGTTCCACCATGACCCAAGGAGACCCATGGGCTTCCCTAGAATCAGAAGGGCGCCTGCCTTGGGGACCCGCATGGGTTTCCAAGACCTAGGCTCAGAGGCGGTGACATCGGGTCAGGTGAATGATTCCCTCACACCCACCACTGCGCTCCGCGTTCTTGGGGTGGCGTCCTGAGAACTAAGTGAGCGCCCCAGTTAGCAGGGCACGATTCCCTCGCCAAGAAGGGAACACGGGCAGCAGAGGAGACCTTTACAAGAGGAAGATTTTATTGGGCAGGGAAGGGCGGAATTGAGCGAGCGAGCTGGCTGACTTCAAGTTGGCAGGTCAAGAAGACACTTGTTTCTGAGCTTGTGAGATAGTTACCGTGGCCTCGACATATGTGGGGGAGACTTGGAGGGACATCAAAGTCCTACGTCAGCAGCTAGGGACTTTGAGCCACTGGAATTCTGGGGGAGAGGTTCTCATGACCTTAATTGTGCTCATGAGGGCTGGAGACTTTTGGGTCAACAGCACAAAGAGGCAGGTGACATTATGCCTGTGTCACAGATGCAGAGATAAAGGGTTAGGGCGTTGAAGTTCCCTTCTCGAGGCCCCACAATTAGTGGAGGAGCATGGATTCAATCTCATATCACTTGGATCTCAAAGCCCATTAATGGGAAAGCTTTGGTTTCAAACAAAACGTCCGACTGAAAACAGCTTAAATAGAAAGGTCAATAATTATTTTAAAAACTAGAAGTCTGGACGCAGATGGTTTTGGAGTAGGTGACTCAGCAGCTCAACGTCGTCAAAATACGTGGTTCTCGTCTTTCTGCTCTGCCGTTGCTGGAGCAGCAGTCTCGAAACACTGTCCTGGGACCCCCGGGGTCTCTGAGGCCCTGTCAGAAGTTTAGCGAGGCCTGGAGTGTTCTCGTAATAATATGAAGATATCGTCTGCCTTTTTAAAATCTGATTGTCTCATGAGGATACAAATAGAATCTTCCAGTGGCTACTCAATATGTGAGGGCATCATGTCTCTGGTGACCAAGGGGAGGTCTGCGGGTGTACTCATATGTTTTGAAAGCTTCTTGGGTCCAGTTTCTAGTGCAGCCAGTCTCGATCGATGTAGCTCACGCAAACCAAGGTCTTTGACGTCCTCGGTAATGTTTAAGAATAAGAGGTCTTGAGACCGAAAAGTTTGGGAACCGCTGTTCCTATTTGTTTTTGCTCCCAGACTAGTTTCCTCATGGTCACAAAACGGCTACCACATCTTAAACATCACAACAATGTCCAAATGCCTGATTCACTGGGCCTGGTTTCGATCAAGAGAACTTTCCCAGAAGTTTCTCATCAGACTTTCCATCATGTCTCAGAGCCAGAATCATCACACATTTATTCCTTGACCAGTTATTGACCACGGGGATGACCCATGCCCTGGGGCTAAATCCTGCTTTCCTAAGGCCATGTCCTCCTGACGCTTGAACACAGATTGGGTGTGTTCAGCAAGCAAGAAAGGGGTGATCTATAACTTAAAATACAGGTTCATCTGCGTTTTGGTCCACAGGAAGTGAAAGGCAAGCCTTAAGCGGCTTATTAAGAACTGACCTGGGAGTAATAGATTCATTTACACTGCCATCCCATCGGCCAGGCCAAGACGCAAAGGCACACACAGTACAGTGCAAGAAAGGCCATGTAGTCTTCAGCTGAGGAGCTATGTGCCGAGCTAAAATTTGGGGGAGACTATTTCTATGAGGAAAAGGGGGCGATTGTATGTGGAAGGCTAGTAGATAGTCTTTTCCACACTCATCGAATGAATGAGCCCGCAGGATAATGGGTGGAATCATCGGTCCTTCCGAGGACCAGTGGGATGCCTGTTGAGATCAGCTGAAACGCTGACAAACTCTGGGTCGGTTCATTGCCTGATTGGCTAATGACTGAGGATTTGGATGTAGGTGCTGCCCTCCCTCGCCTCCCCTGTCTGACCCGCCCCCCGCCCCACGTCCTCCTATTTCCAGGTCAGCAATGTCTCCTTCTTCATCTTTGGGCCTCTCATGATGTTCCTGATGCACCCCTACGCCCAGAAACGCTCCCTCTTCGTTCACGGCATCTGCCTCCTCTTCACAGTCATAGGTAGGCAGGGGCGGAGACAGTGGGCGGCGGTGGTGGGAAGGGCCACCCCCTTGATCACCCGCCTTTGTCTCTTGCTCTAGGCCTGTTCTCCATGTACTTCCACATGACGCTCAGCTTCTTGGGCCAGCTGCTGGACGAGCTCTCCATTCTGTGGCTGCTGGCCAGTGGCTACAGCATCTGGTTGCCTCGCTGCTACTTTCCCGCCTTCGTAGGGGGCAACAGGTGGGGCGGGGGCTGGCCCTCTGGGCTCCTGGGACCTTGGAATTCCTCCCCTGACCACTCCAGGACTTTCTCCTGACCCTGCTTGACTTAACTGGGCTCTGTTGAATATACTTGGAACTCCTGGCGTTCCCCCCGCCCCCCAGATCCCAGCTGGGTAGCCTGGGACCTTCTCCAGACCTTGCCCGAGCCCACTGGGGGCAGGGGTCCCAGGACGCTACACATGAGCTTACCTGGGCCCCTGAGCCTCTCGCTTGAGGTCCCTGGAATCTTTTATCGGTTCCCCCAGGCACATCGCATGCCCGAGACCACTCTGAAACTCCTCCTGACCCTGCTCGACTCATAGGAGCCTTCAAACGCCCCTCCTGAGAGCCTGTGGGGCCCCTGTGATTCCCCACTGAATCCTCCCTGCGCCCCCCGGATCCTCTTGTCTGCCCCCTGGGGCCCTGGCACCCTCAGACCCCTGAGCCTCGGGGCTGTCAGGCGAGTCCACTGGGGTGCTTTTTGCGGAGCCCAGCAGGGTTCCCTGGAACCCTTTCCCTTTCTCATCCGCCTCTGCCACAAGCGCCACGTGACCCTGCCTAGTGCCCCCAGGAGCCTCTCCGGACGCCCCCCAGCCAAGCCCTTCTCCCCACAGGCTCCAGTTCTCCTGCTTGGTCGTCCTCACCACCATGGTCAGCACCTTCCTGTCCTTCCTGAGGCCGACGGTCAACGCGTACGCCCTCAACAGCATCGCCGTGCACATCCTCTACATCGTGTTCCGGGAGTACAAGAAGTGGGTGCTGGCTGCGGGTGCCCGGGACGGCGGCGCGGCCCCGTACCCAACAGGACCCCCCTGCTCATCGGGCACGGAGGTCTTGTTGACTCCGCGCTCCAGACCACCTGCTAACGAGGAGTGGAGCCAGGCTTTGAACCTAAGGCTGTCCGACTGCAGAGCTTGTCCCTTTTTATTAGGGACACCCCCCCCCAACATACATACAAGTAGAGAATGTGGTACCGTAAACCCCCATCCGCCCACTACCAGCCCCGACAGCCATCGGCATTTCGTCAACCTCCATTACATATTCATCTCAGATTTCATATCATGGCTCCCATTCATTTTTCAGGATTTCACTCTCCCGGGAAAGAATTATTATTTTTAACCCATACCAAATCTTAGCAGGATAGAGAGGGAACTGTCAAATGGGGCCAATTTGAGGAGAGTTGAATAGAAGCGTTATTTACAAAGGAGAGGAAAGGGTGTGGGAAAATCCCCAGAGATCACTGAGAATCCCTCTGCTAGTGCCAGTGGGATGCTCTGACCGTCAGGTCAGGAGACCTGCGGGAGAGGTGATGGGAGGGAGTGAGCGCGAGAAGCCCAGGGGAAGAGGCTGCATAGAGGGTCTTCTTGGCAAGAGCTGTGACTTCCAGTTGCTGCTTGCAGTCAGCCTGAGCCAACCCCGCAGGAGAGGAAGTAAATCTAACGACACCCTCTCCCCTTGGTTTCTTGCTGGGGCTCCCTATTGGCCAACCCGACTGGAAGCCTGAGGGCAAGGGAGCCCTCGGATTTTGTCCACTCGGCTCAGGCCCCCTCCCCCTCATAGGGCAGAGTGAAGAAGGGGAAGGAAGGATCCAGAGGGACAGACGGAAGATGCGGCACACACGCTTTTAACAAAATTAACGACACTTCCTTAAAATAGTATCTAATACCTGGTTCTTACCGGCGTTTGCTCGGTGTCTCAAAGACGTTTTCTTACATTTCGTCTTATTTTTACTGGGATCCAAACACAGTCTCTTAGGTCTTTATTTCATAACGGTCCCTCCCTCCCCCTTTGTTCATGACTCTGATGCGATGACAGACACTCGGTCGTTTGTCCTGAAGAGCATCCTGCATTCTGGATTTGACCAGAATGCTTCCTGTGGCATCTTTCAATGTGTTTCCTTATTATTATTATTATTATTTTTGTATTTCTGGAAAATTAATAGTCAGATCTAGATTTAGGTTTAAATTTTATTAGCTCAGAATATCTCATGTGTGATGCTGGATGCTTCTTGTTCCATCCCGTTAGGACGCCAGGTTGTCCCACATTTAGTGCTGTTAAGGTTAATCAGGGGATTCGGATGGTGTCACCCGATAACTTCATTGTAAAGCTTTCCACTGACCTTTCACCTAATGACTTCAGCAGCCACTGATGCCCCTGCCTCCAACCATTACGTGTTCCCAAAGGGCGATTTGCAGATTCTGTTCCTCCTTCTGCGATGGTTAGCTGGAGTTCTTCCATCAAGAAGGACTTTTCACTCATCAGCTTTGAAATACAGTTGGAACAGGAAGGTCGGGAGAGATTGTTGGTTCCTGCTCTTTGCCGGTTCCTGGAGTAATGAGTTGGTGCCTTAGCCATCGCTAGTAGGGACTGGCGAAGTTGCTTTTGTTTTTAAGTTTTATTATGAACTCAAGGATGTTTACATCTCTGAAGTGTTTTAATCCATTTCAGTCACTATGCTGTATTTTTCACTTTTTATTTTGAAATAATTACAGACTCTCAGCAAGTTGCAAAATCGGCAGAGTCCCGTGTACCCTCCCCCAGTTTCCCCCAGCCTTTCTCAGTGGCAGCATCTTATGGGATAATAGTACAACCTCAAGAAGAGGACATTGGCAGTGAGATAACATTGCTGACTAGACCACAGACTTTATTCAGATTTTACTAGTTCTTACTCATTGTGCTGCTTTTGATGTCAGACCATGTCATTTTAGGCTAGCGGGCAGGATCTGTGCTTTCAGCCATAAAAGAGTCACTGCTTTATGAATACCGGATGTGCCCTTTTCTAAGGGACACAGGGTTGGCTCTGCCGTTGGGGAAACACAGATTCTGGTCCCGAGTTGTCCCAAGACACGGCCATCGGAGAGTCACCTTCCCACACGCAGATACGCACCTTCTCAGCACACAGACAAAGATTTTCGAGTGCTGCCTCACAGGCACCCCACAACACACACACACACACACTCATGCACACGCCTGCACACCCACCCCCATGCACCCAGCCACCCACATGCAACCAGCCCCTCCCCCTCATGCACACACACACACAGAAGGGCTCGTTGGTTAAGAGTTCTGCAATCTGATAATGCTGGTTCAGGCACGGCTCTGCCCCTCACTAACTATGTAACTGGGTGGGGTCGGGACATAACTTACTCTCACGGGCCTCAGTTTTCTCACCTGCAAAATGGGAATATTAGTGTTGTGAGGACCGAGTTTCTAATCGAAGGACTTTTGGAACAGCACCTGGCATCCCGTAAGTGCTAGGCAAGTGTTAGTGGTAAGCACAGATGAGACCCCTCTTCACAGCCTCATCTCCTTGATGGAGGAATTTCCCATCAGCCCCTGCGAGCTCTCTTTGAGTCAGGTTCTGATCTCCCTTCTTCCCTCCCTAGGACCAGCAATAAGGAGCTCCAGCATCTCATTGAGGTCTCTGTGGTTTTATGGGCTTTCGCATTTACCAGCTGGATTAGTGACCTCCTCCTTTGCAGTTTCTGGCGGCAGATTAATTTTTCCTACATGCACAGCATCTGGTAAGCATGTACCCTTTGGTCTGGGGCTGGAGAACCAGAATGCCAGAGCTTGGAGCAGTAGCCTGGGAACAGAGAGGGGAGGCACAGATACTGGGTCTTGCGTATGTATAATGGTTGCAGTAATGCGGTCAGTTCCAGAAGGTTCCTTTGGATGATGAGGGTCCATAAGAAGTAAGAAAAGGATCCAGGTGGGGCGGGGGGCATCCAGCTGTCTGTAGGGGCGTGTTGCACCCTCATCACCCTCTCTCTCTGCATCCCACAGGCATGTGCTCATCAGCATCACCTTCCCTTACGGCATGGTCACCATGGCCTTGGTGGACGCCAGGTATGAAATGCCAGACCAAACCCTCAAAGTTCGCTACTGGCCTCGGGACACTTGGCCCGTGGGGCTGCCTTATGTGGAAATCATTGGTGACCACAAGAACTGCTGAATGCCCGTTTCTCGACCGCCCAACAACCTGCCAACTCACCGGTGTCTTGAGGAGAGAGGCCTGGATCAGAGTCAGAGACACTCCCAGCTCCTTCCTGCAGCCCTTTCCCCATTCCCCCGCCCTGCGTGGCCTCACCCCAAGGCAGGGGATGGACTTCACGACCACTCTGCGCAGCAGGCTGGTGACGGGGGCTGCCGGCCGCGGCTCCCCTCCATGATCTGCCCCTGTTCTCTTTCATTTCCTCTTGTGTGTTCTCTGCTTTCCTGTTGTCTCACTAACTGGTGAGGCTGGATCATCATGTGCTGTGATTACGTGGCATCTACTGGGAATGACCTCGGGCTGGGGTTTGGTCCATGGGCATTTTACTAATAGCGGTGGTCACTACCAGACTCTTCGGACCTTTCTATGGCCATTTAATGTCTCTGGTACTTGGGGGCCCTCCCAGAGGAGGAACATGTTTTCCAGTCACCCCGTTCTACCCTCGCTTATGCCTATAGAGAGCTTGCGGGCCCTCACGCACTCACACACGGACTTCTGCGGCCATCTCACTCATTGACGGTGGAGAAACATGGACACCTGAATGGGCAATCTGGGTGCTGTTGGGCATGGGCATAAGAAGGGGAGCCGGGGTGGCCAACACAGGCTGTCAAGTGAGGGGAGGAGGGAGGATGTTTTTATGGTGGTTAAGAGCACATGGAGTCAAGAGACCTAAGTTTTTATGATCCACCATTTCCTAGTTGTGTAATCTGGGCGAAGTGATTTTTCCTAGTGATCTTTCTGAAGCTCAAGTACCTTGTCTGTAAAATGGAAATATTTCTTCCTTCATGAGATTTCTACGTGGATAAAACAAGATGATGTGTGTAAAGTGTTTAGCATGGAATCTGGCAAACATCCATCCACCCATCCATCCAACCATTGATCTTTAGGACCCTACCTACTCTTTAAAATACTCATCCATTAATTTATTCATTCATTCCTTCATCTTTTCATGTTATCTATTTTTACCTACCTGTTCATTTATTAATGGATCCATCCAATCACTGAGTCATTCATTGAAACATCCATTCATCCATCCACTTATCCATCCATTTATCCATCTATCCATTATTCATCCATCATCCATTACCTATTATCCTTCCATCCAACCATTCAACTGTTATCCATTCCTCATCCTCCATTAATCCATACATCTATAGTTAGCCATCCATTTGCGTTCATTTATCCATCCAAATCATGTCATCATTCTTCCATTCTTCCCACCTATTCATTCATTCATCCATTCATCCATCTATCTCTTTAACAAATATATGTTGAGTGTCTACTATATGTCTTACGCCAGCACCTGGGGATACAAGACAACAAAGGTATGCAAAGTTCTTGCCTTAATGAGGAGACACACACTGGACAAGTAAAATGACACACCAATAAGGCAATTCCAAGCACCGATGAGTGCTGCCTAAAAGATAAAGTACGGTGATGTTTTAGAGAACCTCAGGGCGGTCGAGCGACCCTTTTAAATGGAAGGTGAATGGGGATTGCACTTTCCAGCTGTCATTTCCTCAATGAGAAGAGGAAACAGGCCATCTAAAGAGCTGGGAAAGGCCATTCTGGGCAGAGGAAATGGCAGATGTGAAACTCCTGGGGGTGGGGATGCACTGGAGCAGCAGAAAGAAAGCTGTCGCTGGAGCTTAGTAAGCAAGGGAGAGCTCGGAGTCGAGGTTCCTAACCTGGGGGCCTTGGCTGGGTTTTAATACCTATGGACCATTTGGTATTCTCTGTAAAAGATGGGTGTTGGGGCATGTTATCTGGGCCCCAGGAGTGCCTCACTCCAAAAGAGTAGAGGCAAGCCCATTTGGAGAAATGGTGAAATTAAAGGGTAGTGGCCACTCATATTTACTGAGTGTCTCCCATGTGCTCTATGCCCACGACAAACACATCATTGAACCTAATACCCTCCCATACCCCTTCAGACAGACAGGAATGTTCTCATTTTATATAGGTGGCTCAGAGAGGGCAAGCAACTTGCCCAGGGCCACATAGCCTGATATGATCCAGCAACTCCATTCCTAGGTGTATACCCGAAAGAATGGAAAACAGGTATTCAGACAAATACTTGTACAAAAATGTTTATAGAAGCACTGCTGATAATAGGCAAAGGGTGGAAACAATATAAATGTCCAACGACAGGTGAATGGAGTGAAGCGCTGACATAGCAACATGGATGAATCTTGGACACATGATGCTCGGAGAGAGAAGCAAGGTGCTGAAGGCCAGCTGTGGCATGATTCCACTCATAGGAAATGTCCAGACATAGGCAAATTCATAGAGGCAGAAAGCAGATTAGAAGTAGCTGAGCTGAGAGCAGGGAGTGGGGAGCGACGACGAGGGGCATGGGATTTCCTTCTGGGGGGAAGAACACATCCTGGGACTGGATGCAGGTGGAGGCCGCACACAGTGGGAACCTTCTAAATGCCACTGTGTTGTACATGGTGATATGGTTACTGGTTAGTTTTATGTTGTGTGAATTTTACTTCACTTAAAATGTAGTAAAGTTCTCAGAGTCACCCTCCCGCTGGTCTTAGGTCACGCCCCTGCTGCCAACCAATCCCAGCAGCCAAAAGGATGCAGTCCTTTGATTGGCCAGGCCCGGTCATGTGCTTCCTAGGGGTGGCAGGTGAATGGATGAGTGGTCAAGAGCCCCATTCCGACTTTGGGTTTGAGAGGGAAAAGAGTGAGCACTTGGGGGCCCGATGTCCTTCCTCAAGCCTTGTGCCCTGTCATGAATTGAGATTCTCCAGAAGGGCTGCCATTTAAAAATTCTTGCAAAGGTAACTTACAGGCTCATATTTTCCCTGGGAGGATCCCCCAGATCAGGGACCGTTACCAGGAAAAAAAGGGGGGAGAATGATGCTAAGAGAGAGAAAAATTGCAATGTCCAGTGTACTGCCCTTTCCTGGGGAAATACTTCTTACACATAGTTTTGGTCAGTGCCAAATGCCTTCATGACTCCCCATTGCCTGTAGGTTAAGGGTCCAAAGCCCCAGTGGAACAGTCAAGGTCTGCTCTGAATTGAAGTTAATCTGAGGTACATCTCTAGCTGGCCACTGGGCTCTGCTCCAGCTTGGTCATATTCAATATCGCCATGAGTGGCCGTGTGTACATTTGTGGCTGGCAAGAAACTCGGAGGTACAGGGAACATACTGGAGGCCAGAAAGAGGATTCCAAAAAAGAAAAAAAAATCTTGAAGGGTTGGACCATCTACAAGGTAAAAGGGGGGATACATGCTGAAGTCCTCCCTTTGGGTGCAAATAAACGGGACCTCTGGAGGGCGATACAGACTTAACATAGCAGCAGTTCACTTACAGACAGGAAGTTAAACTCCCTAGGTTCAAAACGTTACTTTCTGGCTGTGGGACTTGGGTCCACTTATAGCCCTCTCCGTGTATCAATTTTATTTTTTATAACATGGAGATAACATGTAGCAGTCGTGAATTCTGCCAAATGCTCAGATTACTATTTGCATTATGTTTCTCTTTAACTCTACTCCCTTTGCTCACTCTGATGTACTTAAACAGGAAACATTGTGTCACTTCAAGAAGTCACTTGTCCTAGATCAAAAATAACCGTAAAACTAGATACAGTAACAAGTTATCTACTGCAGCTCTGTGATTCTTAACCCAGTCTTCATTAGAATCTCCAGCTGAACTTTAAAAAAGGGGGCTCTTTGCAACAATTGTAGTTTAAAGGTTCTTTACTGCAAGCTTCCTTAAGAGACAAATTGCTACTCCCCCCCCCCCATTTTTGTCCCTTTACCTGGGGCAGTGGCTTTGAAAGGTGAGTCTCAGGATCATGTGAAGAACTGGTTAAACCAAAACTCTGGGTGCGTGCTCAGCGTTTCTGATTCCATAAATACAAAGACACCAGAAATGGTATTTCTAACAAAGTTCTCAGGTGACGCTGAGCCTGCTGGTTCAAGGACCACATAGAACCACTGATTTACTTATATTCAGCTCCATAAATAAAAAAGTTAAAGTTGTATTAACATTAAAGTTGGTGCTTTTTTTCTTAGTATGACCTCCATTCTCTCCCGCCGCGCCCTCCGCCCCACCCCGCGCCAGCTGGCACAGTCCTGCCCTAAATTAAAAAGCACAGTGTTATCCTGATAGCCATCTGATCTTCTTCAGGGTTTTTGTCTGAATCTATTGACAATCCAGTTACTGATTTTCCGGTGCTGTTCTTTAACGCAAAGTATCAGCCACGCCACCTAATGAATATTTGGCTGATACTTAAATGAAAAGTGAAGGGGGATGGGGAAACAAAATGGTTTTTAAGAAGGAATTTTAATAACTGCACAAGGGTCCCGAAATAATAGGAGGAAGTCCTAACGTCTGAGAGACAAGTGGTTTACAGGATCCCGAAAAAGATAGAGGGATGTGTCTATGTTCACTAAATACAGTTTATATAAGTCGCTGTGAAATCCTGGGATCGCAGGTAAATTCAAAGATCGTTTTTTGGCGCACTTAGCATTATAAACTTCGTGAATAAAACGAGACGCTTTGGTCATTTTAATGGAGCACTATATCAAATTTGCATCATTCAAATTAGCATCAACTAGTATCACACCGTTCTCTGACTGTCCCCATTCCACAGATGCTCAAGCTGAGACTCAGGGGGAGATGCCAGTTGACCAGACTTGCCATGATGCAGAACCAGGATCGGAAAATCAACCTGCAGTTCCAGAGCCCGGGGCTCATTCCATCACAGAGCAACACGCTGCCAGGAACCAAAGGTGTCCTGGAGCTCCCGCCAACCCGGGGCGGCTGGGGCCCCAGCGGCTCCCCGAG
>NW_006429782.1:3900835-3915904 GCF_000325575.1 Pteropus alecto | reverse complement strand
CCGCCCCGCTTTGTGCGCGCCCACCGCTCCCGGGCCTTTATGCGGGGCCGGGGGCGCCCCTCCCCCATCCGCGACCCCGGCCGGCCGGCGCGCCTTGGACCCTCCTGGGGACCTCGGGCCAGCCCGGCACGGAGCCCCCGGGGGCGCAGCTCGGGGTCCCAGTCCGGCCCAGAATCCACTGGGACACCCCTCGGAGACCCGGCTTAGCCGAGAGTCCCCACCGGCGGCCCAGACCCCCCTGGTCTCCTTTTATGACCCCTACTCCGACCTAGAGCCCCCTGCGACATCGATTGGGACCCCAGCCCAGCGTCCCCCCAGGCGCCCCTGGGGACCCCTCGGATTCCTCGATCTGGCCTGTACCTCCTTTCCCCTTTGGGCCTGTGGCTCCCTTCTTCCCTGGACCCTCGGCCCTGAGTGCCCTCGGACTCCCTGAGCGCGCAGCCTTCAACCTGGGCGGGGATGCGCGGCCCCCAGAACCCCGGGACCGCAGTCTGCCGCTCTCTCCCTCACACCGAGCCTTCTTGCCTCTCGTCCTCTTCCAGGCCTGAGCCCCCTCTCCCCTCTGATCCCGCCCCTGCCTCAGCCCCGATGTTCCTTTCCCCTCAGACCCCGGCTGGGTCCTGGATCTTTTCCCACCAGGACCCAGGCCTGCGTTGAGCGTCCCCGTCTTTGGACCTGGGTTCGCGTCCTCAGACTCCTTTGACCCACTGTGCTACCTCAGCCCCCTCTGGTTTTAAGCTCTGGTCACCTTCCCTGCGGCCCCAGTGCCCCTGGGGCTGCGGTCTTTCACCTTCTGCTCTCACCTGGAGCTCGCAGCCTTCCCACGCCAGATGCCTCACCCCGCTCAGCCGGCGCCTCTTCGCCCTGGGACCTTGGTTTACTCTTCCCCACATTTCCCTCTAATCTGATCTCTCTCATTCGTCTGCTTCCTCTGACCTCCGTCGGGCTCCCCTCACCGACCTGCAGTCTCCCCAGAAGCCCAGGGCCTCCTTTCCTTACTTTCAGGGTCTCCCACGTCATTCCCCCGTCCCCCAGCCTAACGCTGTGACTTTGAGCCACTACCCTCTCCTTCCAACACACCCTGTTTTCTCTGCCCTCGCCAGCATCTTAGCCCCTCCATCAAGAGCCTGGCTCCAAACCCCCGGTGGTTCCCGCCCCTCCATAAACTCCCCACGGCCCCACTTCCTTTTCTGGAAATGGAGCCAACCTGTCGGTTCTGTAAGCCTGAAGCCTTTTGGGCCTCTGGCCCCCACTTCACCAGCTCCGCGCGCTCTCCTCTTCAGTACGCAGGCCCCTTCCCTTCAAGCCCAGGGCCACTGCGGCCCCCAGCAGAGGATCATGCATTTCCTCATCCTCCCCTCCTGCCCCTGGCTTCCAGGGGCACAAGGCCAAGAAAAGTGGTGTGGGGCTTTGGGGGTGGCAGCTGAAATCTCCCCGCTAGCGAGGGCAGGTTGGGGCGTCTCTGGCTGCTGGCCCATGGAGGCAGCTCTGTCTGGTAAGGTGCTTCGTGGCTGTGAGGTTTCAGGGGTGTGGGGCAGGAGGTCTCCCCCCGCCCATCCCAGCTGCCCGTGGTGACACGGGATCATTGAGGCTTGTGTTTGTGGCACCCTCTCACCATGGTTTCCCTTGTGGCTTTGGTGTTACTGTCTTCTCTGAGAGGTAAAGAAGAGTTTATAGTGGTTGAATGGTGGGTTTCTACAGCGTGGCGCGAGTTCGTTTCCTGTGAATGGACGCACCTTATTGTCTCCATTTTGAGTTCAAAACAAAAAAGATACCTCAGTCTCCCCTTTCAGCAGAGCTCACCTCTGGGAAGGGCTTGTTGGGTACCACACAGGCATAGAACGCCATTCCCGCCTCTCACCCCCGCCCCCCGCTAGTCCCCTGGGGAGATGTCTTAGGCTCAAGTGTGTCCATTCCCCTTGTGACGTGCTGAGCCCTGGCTCCCTGGACGGTTGTCATTTGTGTAAGTGGAATGGTGAGAATAGGTGACATTCTTGGTCAGTGACAGAGATAACGGCCTGGCTTGGTGGACTGGGCCCAAGGCTGCGCTGCCCAACGCTGTGGTCACTAGCCCCTGCGGCTCTTTGAATGCAGGTGAACCAGAATGAAAATGCCAGTTTCTCAGTTGCACCAGCCACACCTTAAGGGTTCAGTAACCCCCCTTTTTGAGCAGTTGGCCTCCCCCGTCAGGCAGCATGGAGAGGTGGCAGAAAGTTCCATCGGACTGTGCTTGTCCAGGTCCTTGTAGAAGTATTTGTAAGTGAAACTGGGCCCAAAGGAAAGTATGTGTCACCCCGTAGACTGATTCTCCATCCCTGGCTCTGTTTTCATGAAAATTTGGGCGCGACCCAGGAACTCTGACAGGGATGGCAGCCCCTGGGGAGGCGGAAGAGAATGGTGTCTTGTGCCCAGCTAGGCGAAGTTGGCTGTCAGTGTTCCAGAATGCCTTCTGGTGCGCGGCAAAGCCTTTGAAGCCAGCGGAATCTCAGCCTTCTCTTTCTCCCCTAGGATGTCCCAAGCCCGTAGGTGCCTCAGTCCGATGGGGGACAACAGGACTGGCCCGGAAGGGCCTGCTGGCTTTGGGAGGCTTTGTTCCCATTTACCTTCCTCTTGTGTTCTCTAGAACCTTCAGTCCAGCTGGGGAGGGGGATCCTGCATATGCTCTGGGCTCCCAACTTCTCAGCGGTGAAACCTTCCCCCATGGGAAGGAAAAAGGAAAAGCCTCTCTGGTTTCCTCCACCCATACCCCAAGTCTGGAAGATGTTATTTTAGGGGCGAAAGGGTGATGTACTTTGGAGAGCAGGTCTTTGCTCACTTAGGGGTCATGTCTGGGAGGTATGAGATTTATCTCCAAGGCCCGGAGAAGGGACGGGCGTGGCTAAAGGCTGTGAGCAGATGCTGACAAGTCCCGGAGAGAAGGCTGGGGAGGGGTCTGGCACAGGGATGCCTGGTGAGCTAGACACGGAGTCGGCACCTGGCGGCCGTGTTCTCCGATGGCAGTCAGCCCGCTGAGTCCCACACTTGATGCTGGTCTCTCAGAAGGTCTCTCGAGTTTGAGTTTGGAAGCAGCCGCTGCGACTGCCCTCTTCCGGAAGGGGAGGTTCGTCTCCAGCAGCGATGGCCCATTCTACAGACGTGGAAGCGCAGGCCCAGGGGGGCCCCGGGAGGAGGCGCTGCCGGCAGGGTCTCCTAGGTAGCTCGCTCTGTCCCTGAGACCTTGCGGGCACGCTGCCGCGCGGGTGGCCACCTCCTCTCCCACCCGGCTCTGAGACGGGTGCTTGGAAAGTTGGCCTGCCAACCTTTTTGTCCTGAAGTTAGCATGTTGCAGAGTGCCCGAGAGCAGGGGCCCGAGTCCTGCCCGCCTGACGTCTGTCTCGTCTGCCTCGTCTGCAGCAGGGTTTCGCCTGAGCTTTGCCCACCGTCAGTTAAATAAAAGCCCCTCGTGACCAGGGGCCGGCCACGGATGCGCGCGGCACAGCGCCTCTGCGTCTTGGGCACCTCGGGAAGCACGTGCCCTGTTTCAGGTCCCGTGGCAGGCCGGTGAGGCTCTGTCTCCCAGGAACCCGAAAATGAAGGGTCGCAGGTGTGTCCGCACGCTGCCCCTGGGAGCCCCCACAGAGCATTTGTCGAGTCCTTTCTCATCCATTTGTCAGTAATTTGTGCTCTGGGTGAAAGGGACAAGGCCAGACAGGATCAGAGAGGAGTGACGTGCGGGTGCTGCCGCCAGCCCCCTGTGTGCCAGTGATTAGGAGACCAGGGCCTCGTGCAGCGGTCGCTGAGAGGTTTCCGCCCTTGCTTCTGTCCCCAGCTCGGGGCAGGCTGCCCTCCACTCAAGAGAGCTGTTGCAGAGGGACAGCCTTCGTCTCCCTGCCTTTCTCACGGTCTCGCTCGGTGGCTGCTCCTGAGAGCCCACCCTGGGACTGGAGGGAACAAGTTCTTCGAAGTGTTTTACTTGGGCCTGTGTCGCCATGCTCGGGGGACCGGCCCCTTCTCCCACGTCCGTGTGTGTGTGGGCCACGGCGCCCGCAGTCCGCTGCGTGCAGTGGGACTTGGCAACTCACCCCGACTGACAGGAGAAGATGCTCTTGGAGCTCTCTCCTCCCGGGAGGGGACCGAATTGTCACATCTGAGGGAATTAGATGCAGTGGCCAAACCCCAAGCATAATTATGCCGCTTGGTAAAGTGCAGATTCCCAGGAGAAAAGGCATCTGTTGAAGAGAATTCCCACCAGAAGATCAGGGGAATCTTACAGATAAACTGGTGGTTAAAGATCTGCCTTCTGGGGCCCAGGCTGAGGGCAGGGCTCGTGGGTCAATGGAGAGAGGACACCAAAGGGACCAGCTTGCTCTTTCTCTTTGCCAGGTGTGCGTCTGGGAGCTCTGTGCTCCAGGGAAGAAGCACCTGGAGAACTGCAGGCTCTGTTCACCTGGCTTACAGGACTCGGGAGTCTGGCCCTTGGGTTCCAGACGCCCTCTTCCATTTGGCCTGGAGGGAGGGCAGTGCCCAGCTGAGGCCCTCTGCCCGAGGTTAACTGTCCCCAGATGGCCCGCAGAGCCCTTATGTTGCTCCCTCTCCATCTGCAGGTTTTCGGGATGATGCCCCAGAAGTAAAATAGTTAACTCTTTCCAGGGCAGGCCTGGAATACTTTTCTTTGCACCAGGCGTTGGTTGGGGGAGTGGGTGGCAAAGTGGCCCCTAAGATGCTGGGACATGGCAGTAACTGGGACTGGGTCCCAGGGCCACTTCCAGCTACCCACTTTGGAGGCTCCACAAAGGGCACCTATGCAGCTGGAACAGTGAGATTCTTCATTCCAAGGCAGTCCTGAGCTTAGCCTAACCTTGCTGTCCTTGTGGGCACTTCCTCTTGGAAAGGCAGTCCTCTTTCCTAGAGGAAAAGCAAAAGCTGGTTCTGATGGACAGTGGAGAGGGCCAGGTAGAGTGAGGAAGGAGCGGGGCGGGACCCCTGAGGTTGACTTGGCTTAGCTGCGCTAACAGTGTCGTGACAGGTCATAGTCATTGGCCAGGGCTCAGCTTCTTGCTTGCCTCTAGTTCATTGTAGCTTGAATGTCTTACTGAATCAATGACTTCTAACAGTGGCCCAGAATCTATGTCATTCCACCATCTTTATTTCTTAGAGGATTCCACGTTCGGGGGAGTACACCAGTGTAATAAAGCGGTCGCTGGCACCTAGAACCTAGGGGTGTGGAGGCTGATTGGCGCCAGCCCCCCAGGCACAGGTGCCGCCTGGCGAGCTTTGGGTCTGGCCTGCCAGCTGCAGAAGTGACCCAAAGCTGCTTCAGACCCTTCCTGTTACCTTTGGCCTCTGGAGCATGTGTTCGGTGCTTCCATTTCCCCCACCGATGGAACTGTGGTCTCCATTTTTTCAGTTACTGCTCTGCCACCCATGTGCCCTGGGTAGGAGCCCCACGTCATCAGACATGCCGGGAGGGCGCTGGATCGGTGGATCACAGAATCCGGGGAGATATCTCGTTACGCAGGCGTTAACCCCAGGGGACGAGAAGTCATCCGCCAGTGCATCACCGTCGTGATTACATGTATTTAGTTTTCCACCTGTAACTATCCCAGCGCTCCAAGGATTGCTTCGCGATTGCTCAGTGTGAAAAGGTTGGAGAGAAAGGCAGTTTCTTACACACACGGGCGTGTGCGTGGTGATCACAGCTTCTCAGGATGATGTAAATACCGCTCGGGTCTGATCATGCTGGACGTGGTCCGTGCGCGGCACGCTGCAGACAGTCTCTTGTGCTTGATTTGAACATTCCGTGTTTATCCAGACGTTCAGTCCCTCGTCTCTGGCGTTTCGTGGGGTACTTCCATTTCCCCTGAATGTCCCCAGTACCCCGACTCACCACTACTGGGCATCACAGCATCCCAGCTACCTGGCTCTCCTGCTCCATCCACTCAGAGCTCTTGCAGGTTCTCACATTTCAGGCTGAAAGGCTCGTCCTTGATTCCTGTGCCAGCCACGCCCTCTGGTTGCCTCCGTGCAGGCTTGCTTGCTTGCTTATTTGTCCTTTTCTGCCTTCAGCCCAGACTCCACAGCTTGCCTGACCCTTTTACTCACATACTGTGCCCTCGCACCTGTCACTCACTTAAAATTGGCTGTCATTTCTGTTATGTCGAATCTAAAGGCTCCCCCCAAACGATGCCTGCCCTTCCCTCCAGCGAGTCCCTGCTCTTTTCCCAAGGCACCCCATGGGGACTGCCCTTTGCCTGGGGAACTCCTGCCCGGTTTAGGGTTTTCGAGTTTTACAGCTGCTCTCTAAGTGCCCAGAGCCTCCGTCAGCTCTTAGTGCGTGGGGACCTTGCTGTCCTTGTGGGCACTTCCTCTTGGAAAGCACCACTTGGAACTCGCTGATCTAGGAAGGCCCTCTACTTTGATTCATCAAGTATTGTTGGTGGCTCATTACCGTGGTTCCAAGATAGAGATTAAGAGGACGACGGAGATGTGGCCCCTCGGGGGCAGCAGTGGCCAGCCCAGGAGCAGCGGCGGGAGGAAGTGGGCGCCATGGAGATGGCTGTACACAGACCGCCATGGAGACTGAGAGGTGCGATGGCGTCCACTGCCGTAGGCTCTGGAGAGAGTAGCACTTTTTACGCTGGGGCTTAAGGGATGGGTGGAATTCGATCAGCAGAGAAATGTGAGTAGGGCACCGCAGGCTGCGGGCCAGAAGAGCCGAGGCAGACAGGAGTGGTGTTCTCGGTATGTTTCAGGGCGGCCGGTGTCTGAGCTGGAGCAGAGGGTGTGTGCTCTTCCTGCGCGTCCTCCGTTCTGAGCGTCCCAGGCACGCCGCGGACTCTGTGATCGCTTTGTGTGTGCGCGCGCACAGGCATGCGCACGGACGCACGCGTGAACCGGATAAGGTACACTTTGACCTCAGAAGGGTTAAAAAGTGAAAAATGATGAGCATCTCAGACTCGAGGAAGCACAGAGGTGGGAGCGGGGTGTGTGTTTGGACTTTATTCTGAGGGCGCGGTGAGCGTGGAAAGCTGTGGAACAGGGCGAGAGAGATCTGTCTGCTGTGCCTTCATCTGTAACTGAGCAGCCAGAGGAAGGCGAGGACGGAGGGAGGATGCTGGTAGCAGGGCCCGAACGGGTTGCTGGGTCACAGAGAGGAGGCAGGTATGGAGGGACTGGCCGTAGGGACACACGTGGTCAGTGGCTTGGGTGAGGAAGGGTGGAATGCGCCGAGTGGGAGGTTTCTGGGCAGGGAGGGCTGGGGACCCTGGCGCGGGGGAGCGTCCTTTGGGAAGTGTGGCAGCCACGCCACCCACTGCTTGCTCCTGGTTATCTCAGCACTTAGGAACAAGTGTCCACTTGGCCCTGTTTTCTTCGCACTGTTCTTGCATTTGATACTAGGTGTCGGGCTGTGTCTGGGGGAGGTCTGGCAGCATGGCACCCAGGAGAGCGGCTGCTGGTGCTGGGTTCCCTGGCGGTTTCTGACGTCCTAGGTGCTGCAGGCTTTGAAGTTTCGTGACTTTGTGTCCAGTGGAGTGGAACTGGCAGGAGCCGCCTTGTGTTTGAGGGTAGAGTGTCAAACACGTGCGTAGTGCAGGGACTCTGACTGTTGGGCTGCAGGTCCACCTATGACCTGTCCCCAGGTGGCTTGGAGCTCACCCCTCGCCATTCTGCTTTTAAAACCGAGCCAGCATTTGTGTGGATGACTCAGGTGACCTTGAGGGTCTCTGTTTTCCGGGAGGCTTTCTGTAAGACGAAGAATGAAATGCTTTAATCAAGGAGCGTGGGCGGCTTGGCCAGGGAGGCAAGCTGGCCGGGTGGCTAAGGGCGCCAGGCCCTTGGATGACAGGCACCTGGGCTGGAGTCTGGGCCCTGCTTCCTACCAGCTGGGCCCCCTGTCGTGTGCCATGGACAGCTCTCTCATGGAGCCTCAGACTCCTCCATAAGTGGAGGTAACTGCACCCCGGGTTGCGCCGTTGTATTCCATGAGATCTGGGTGAGGCTGCTGGCTCCGGACAGGAGCCCCCCGGGGAGCCGACATTAGAGTGGAGCAGATGAGTCATTAGCAGGTTGAGTTCTGATATTGAACAATGCCGAGAAGACAGACGATGTGGTGGGTGCTTTCCTATTGGGTGGCCAGGGAAGGCCTCCCTGACAAGATGACAGTCCAGCCTAGACCTCAGTACAAGCAGGATCTTGCCATGGGAAGGCCTAGGGGCAGAGCACCTGAGGCAGAAGGAACCGCGGGCGCTGAGGCCCTGAGGCAGGAACAAGAGGCCGAGGGGGAGGGTGGCGAGGGGACGTGGGGCCTGGCCTGGGCTTGCCGGGGACAGAAGCACGGAAAGCACGTGCACAGTGCCCGGGCCTCTGGAAGCTCCCGGAAGCTCCCGGAAGCTGTTCATGCTCTCGTCGTGGTCCGCGAGCCCACAGGCCCACTTGGTGTTTGTTTTTACCGTGGGCAGCGAGGAGCGTGCTCTGAGCGCGACGAGGCGGGACAGCGGGCAGTGCGCTGCTCTGGGCTTTGCGCTGCCCCTCTGCCTCTTTCCCTCCCCCAGTGCACTGTCCAGGTGAAGTTAGAGCTGGGGCACCGGGCCCAGCTGCGCAAGAAGCCCACCACGGAGGGCTTCACGCACGACTGGATGGTGTTCGTCCGCGGCCCGGAGCAGTGTGAGATCCAGCACTTCGTGGAGAAGGTGGTCTTCCGCCTGCACGACAGCTTCCCCAAGCCCAAGCGTGGTGAGCGCCCCCGACCCCCAGCCCGCGGCCGGGCACCTCCCATTGGATGTCACTTCTCGCAAGGCTGGTGCTCACCTTTTCCCCGGGCACAGCTGGGCCCACGTCGTGAGGTTCTGGCTCGCACCCCTCCGCATGCCCGGCCCGGATGTGGCCCTTCCCTGACCCCGTGAAGGCCCCCCTCCCTCCCCGTGTCTTTCCTTCAGCTGTCGCCTTCATCGTAGGGAAAACGCAAAGCGATGACTGTCTCATGTCACTGTTTAGACTCGGGCTGTGAGAATCCTCCAGAGAACGTGGTCAGTGGCCAGTGGGTAGGAAGGGCGACTTACTCCCACTCGGTGAGTGATCAGGAAATGGCTTATTGGGTTTGATGAGAGATGCAGTTTTCAGGGCTCCTGCTATTTGCAGCAGAGAGCATAAGAGGCGCCCATTTCACCACTGTCCTGTTTCCTGTGTCTTCGTGGCAGTCCACAGACTGATGTCCGATAAGCATGAATGCCTCGTTCGTGTTTTCCGCAAAGAGCTTGATTTCCTGTGACCTGGTCGTCTGACAGGGCAGAGAGGGGGGAACTCACCAGTTTACGGGGATTGGAGAACACTTCCCGGGGATTTGGGGGAGAAGTTGGGAACAAAAGTGGTAGCCATCTTATGAGCTCTGGGGGGGCCACGTCTGCTTCTCGCCTGGAGTCCCCACGGTAAAGCCTGGCATGTCACAGGAGTCCAGTACATCCCCTCGCTCCCTGCCTGCCGAAGTGTGCTCTACTGAAAACCCAGAGGAGGTGGTTTTCAGTAGAAAGACGAGACTGGATTTGCTAGAAGGAGTTAACGTTTGAGATGGGTATTTGACACCACTAAATACTTCTCAATGGATGTGTTGATATAGGCAGAAGGACTTTTTGCCAGCAAAGTGCTGCAGGGCGGGGGAGTCCCTGCTGGGCCGCTGACCCCTCCGCCTGCAGGGTTCCGGGCCCAGGAGCTGAGCTGGGAGCCGTGGACAGGACAGCCTCAGACAGGAGCAGGAGCACACTCCTGCAGGGACCACTGGGGGCCTGGGCCAGCAGCTTACTGTCCGGTTGGGGAAATGACGTATATTACAGAAACAGAAACTTCTGGTTCAGAAGGGGCGGCGACTCAAGATTCCTAGTGGCTTCGTGGCCATTCCTTTTCCTGTCCGCTTTCAGCTGTTCCTTTCCCTCATTTCTCCTTTCCTGAGTCTTCCCCTTCCCTTCCCGTCTCCCTTCCCTCCCTTGCCCCCTTCTCCCCTTTCCCCCTCCCTCCCTTCTTCTCTGAGCGTCTTCTTGTTACTGACAATAGATATCTATAAAGCACCTCATAATAATAATAATTATTATGGTAACATAATGCATGCCACTGATCAAGCACTCCAGCGGGGTCTCCGCCCATTCTTCCCACAACCCGTTTACAGATGGAGAAGCAGGCTCAAGGGGGCCTGGTAAGCTGCCTGAGCTTTGAAGGAGGGGTCCACACACTGGCCTGGAGGCCAGAGAGGGGCGGGGGGGCATTTGGCACCGCCTGTTTTGTTGGCATCAGCCACGCCCATTATTCAGGTGTCCTCCGTGGCTGCTTTCCAGCAGAGTCGAAGCTGCGGCTGCCTTTCTCTTGGGCCCTCCTTGTTTCTCCGGCAGCTTCCGCCCCGGGCTCTTCCCCCCTCCATCACTGGTCCCTTTCCCTTCTCTCTGGATGGACCCAGCATGATGATTCCATTCACCTTCACACTGCTTATTTCGTCTTCGTCCCCACAGGGTCAGTAACCAAGTGGTTACTGGAAGTGGTAGTAGCAGTCTATGTGTGTTCTGCACTCAGCCGGTCTGTGCGCTGTGCTCATGACAGCCCTGCGACATAAGACCTCCCAGAAACCCTGCCAGCTAGATAGGGAAAGTGAGGTTCAGAGAGGCCCAGTAACCTGCTTGTGGTCACATGGAAGTGCAGAGTCTCTGAGTTCCTAGTGCCTGGAAGATGAGTGGTGAGCGAGGCCCACTTTCTTACGGTGTCAGTTTGCAGGCAGAGTTTAAATTAGTAGTCGAATGAATGACACATGTTGCAAAGTCTGCACAAAATGTATCAAATAGTAAATGGTAGGATAGCTGTTTGCCTTGAACAAAACTCACTGGGATTATACCTTGCCAGTTGTCAATGAAAAATGGATGAGTAAAGAGCTAGCGACTTTTTACAGGACTCTAGCCTTTGAAATCATACGTAATGTGCTTAAAAAGTGTCTTTAAAATCATGTATGCACATAGCAGACCCGACAGAGAGGTGCCAGGTGGAGAGTTTTCCATGTCCCATCTCGTCGCCGGTCATACCACCTCGGGAGCACCTCTCTAGCCCTTTCTGGATCGTGTCCTTCCTGAACGCTTTAAATTAGTGAAAGCGAATCTACTTCTTATTTCTTGATCCTTCAGATTAAAAAGATATGTATTAATTTACCAGCATGTAATGCTAGACCTTACACTAAACCCCAACCCCTTATCCACATCCGCTCTAAATGGTTTAGAGTTTCGTGCTTCGTTTTATGGAGATTGTCTTTGTGGCTGTGAATGAAGAGCAAACCTGCTTACCTTTCGGTTCCTCCGCAGAGGCTCCCTGTCACCTTCGTTTGGGGAAGTCCTCTGGCCACTAGCTGTATGTAACTCGGAGTTTCTTTGCTCAAAACACCTAAACAGCCTCACGCTTCTAGCTTTTTTTTCTGTTCTTTTTAAAGTGTCTTTTTAAAGTTTCCTCCTTCACACCATCTTAACATACTCGTCGCTTCTCTGGTTCGTCCCCTCACCCCTTCCGAGTGGGAGATTCGTGTCTTGCTGTGTTTTGCTGCTGTGTCCTTGGTGCTGACGGGGCAGAGTGGCTCCCTCCTAGATATTTGTTGAGTGAACAAATGGATTCTTCAACTCCGTCAACTTGGTCAGTGTCTTCTGACTTTCCACTCAGGAAGAGGAGGACACGAGCAACCCACCTCTGCCTCGCACCCCTCATTTTGGGAGCCGTGCTTGATGTGGTCGTGGCTGTCGAACTGAGACCGAGGCCCCCCCAGATCTGCAGGTGCCGAGAGTTGTGAGCCAGTGAGCAGGCTTGGCTTTACTGGCTGGTCGCTGTCGGGCCGTCAAGGGGGCTGGGATCTCATTCGTCTTCTCTGCGAGCTGTGTGCCACGCAGAGGACACCAAGGTCATGTCAAGGTCACAGGGTTCTTTCCTTACTATTCTTGGTTAAAATTCAACCCTGTTTATTTTGCTTCATGTTTGGGCCCTGACTTCGTGACTTCTCTTTGCTTCTCCCTTTTCCCCCACTGTATGGTGTTTGTACCATGCCTTCACCCTCCCGCCCCCCGTCCGCAATCATCTCATTAGGTGTTGGATTCCGCCCCCCCGCCCCCCCACATATTTCCTTCTGGCTCTCTTGTTCTTCTCTAATCAGGACTGGCCCCTCTGGAGACCACCTTTTTAGCCATCCCCCTGGGACATTCCTTTACTGTTCTCTTGGGGGGATTTATTCGTTATCCTCTGTTTTGGTTTATTTTCTTGTTTTTCTGGAGTAATTTTTCAAATAATGTCCCAAGAGGTTAGTAACTTAGGAAATTCCGAAGAAATGTGTGTGGGAAATGAACTCTGACTCCTAGTATATTTGAAAGGGCCATTCTGTTCTCACACTAGAATGATAGTCTGGTTGGGCATAATATTCTAGTGAGAGAAATACTGTCACTTAGAGCTTTGAAAATGTTTGCTGCTTCGTCTTTTGAAAAGTCTTGACGCAATTGGGTTCTATTGCAAATTAGCTTTTTTTTAACCCCCCTCTGGGAGCATTTAGGATATTTTTAATGATGTTTTTTTAGGATCTTGTTTCTGCGGTGTTTTCTGACTGTGTTCCTTGTGCTGGATGTTTGGTGCTCTCCATTTAGTCCTGGAAAGTCTTCTATTTCTTTGGCAGTTTCTTTCCATCTATTTATTATCTTTTTCTAGGTTGCTAATTACTTAACTTCTGTATGATTAAATCTTTCGTCTGTAAAATGGGAACAGTTGTATCTGCCTGAAGGTTGAAAGGGTGAAATGAATTAATATGTACTAAGTTCTGAGAGTAGTGCTGCACACAGTAGGTGCTTTATAAATATCAGTTGCTGTTAGCATTTGTTTAACCTGCCGAATCGTTTCTTCGTGTCTCACTTTAAAAGTAAAACCTTTTTGCTCTACATTCTGGGAGATTTCCTTGGCTTTATTATCTAGTCTTTGCACTGAATTAAAGAATTGTAAGTACTGTGTGCGTAATATCTGAGAGCCCTTTCTTAGTCTCTCATTTTCCTTTTTAAAAATACCTCGTTTTTATTCGTCGGGCAAATCTTGGATCTAAGGACAATGACTCTGGTTTCTGTTTCGTCTTTTCTTGTTCCCGAGTTCTCTCGTGGGCTTTCAATCATCCCTGTCCCTTCCTTCAGGCGGGAGCTCTCCTCCCGCACTGGTAAGCAGCAGGCTTCTGCTTCGGGACACGGGCTCCCAGTTTCCTAAACGTGGAGGGCTTTACCCTGAGTCCACTTTCATCCCATAGGCTTTAGCTTCCTCCAGACAGCTTTTTCCCCTGAGACCTGGAACCACCCGGATTTCCCCAGAGAGAAGCTTGAAACTGCTTGTGCCTGGAGTGGGGGTGGGCGGCGGTGGGCGGCAGGAGGGGTCCAGGCTGTCATTCAGATACAACCTCTCGCTCAGTTGGGCTTTTTTTTGTTTTTTTTTTTAAATAACTGCTTTCCTGAGATAAAAGCCACACATGATAAAAGTCACCCTTCAAACATGCCCAGCGCTTTTGGCGTATTCACGAAGTGTGCGGCCATCATTCTAGAACGTTTCACCCGGCAGACGCTCAGCTCCTGGCCACCGTTAGCCGTCACCCCTCTCATCTTCCCTTTCCTCTCCCGGCTTCCCTCCTGCCCTTCACCGAGCCTGTAGATGCCACACCTCTGACCTTTCGCGGTTCTGGCACCAGCCGGGCCTGCCTGCCCCGCAGCGCCCCATGGCATGTTCTGGGCTGCAGCTTCCTTTTCCCGTTCTCTTGCCCAGCATGCCCTCATCCACTTTTTGCCTTCCAGAGATTTCCCCACAGCTCACATCACCTGCCTCCGCTCTTCACTCCGCAGCTTTATGTCCCTTCGTGTCTGCCGCTGGTTGCCGTGGGGCTCCGAGGCGGGAAGGCAGGCCAGGGTGTGGCGCTTGGTCTCCCGCGCTGGCCCGGAAGCCTGTGCTCCCTGTTCCCCATCTCTGAAAGGATGGACAGGTTTCAGCCTTGGAGGGCCTGTCACGTGATAGGCCTTTGGCGAGAGGTTGAGAAAACGCACAGCAGAATCTCTTTCCTTCAAGGTTTATCGTCTGGTAGGGACATGGAGATCAGATGTGACATATAATGTACTCTTGGAAAGATAACCGCCCTCAGCGGAAGTAAGTGACCTGGAGGTCAGAGGCCAATGGAAGCCGCTAGGAGGCGGGCCCCGACTTGGCCTCGATGGCTGCCTGGACTTAGATTGGGGCTGGGTCGGGAGGACGCGGGCGGCGGGCGGAGTTGGGAGCAAGTCCACAGGCCTCTCCTTTGCCTCTGCCTCTCGCGTCCCTCCGCCCTTGGGGATTTTGCAGCAAGGACAGGCCACCTTCCCCTCTGCTTCGCTTCCACTTTCCTTCCTGGGTTCAGATTAATGCTTCAGGCGGGCGTTCGGGTGTCTGCCAGGCACCCGGCCCTGTGCTAGACTTGGGCGCAGAGGGCAGACTGCAGGGCGCTCACGGCGGACGGGCGTGGGCAGAGCACGAGGCGGGCAGCGTTCCTGTAGCTGGAGAGCCCTCACTTCTTCTCTCAGTCCGCCCAGACAGGATCAAGGGGCTCCGAGAGATGCAGGCCTTGACCTGGCCTCCCAGTCCAGGTTACTTCCGCTCCGGCTCCGTCTCCTTTGGCGGAGGACCTGGGGGAGGCATGGCGTGGGGCGGGCTCAGCAGTATTCGACAGATGCTTATTGAACGTTTTTGAAAGGTCCGGCCCTGGGGATGTGACACTGAGTGAGACAGAGCTGATATAGGGATTGAGTAAGACAGCCGGGGTAAGCACAAGAAAGCCTCTGATGAAGTGACAAAGGCTGCTGGTGGCCTGTGGGAGGGAACCAGGACCTGGAAATGGGGGGAACGCAGAGCCGGGTGCCTGGCTGAAGTACTCTGAGATCTGAGGTTCATCGGGGCTGGACCTGAGGACCTGAGGCCAGGCTGGCGAGAGAGCAGTCTAGGGGTGATGAGGCTCCACGCAGGCCCCCTCGGGGCTGGAGGCTGGTCCCGGGGTAGGTGGGGAGCCACCAGGGGCACGGGTGGGGTGTGCAGAACTACCAT
>NW_006429782.1:3892184-3900817 GCF_000325575.1 Pteropus alecto | reverse complement strand
GCAGGCAGTCCCTGGGAGCAAGCTTGAGGCAGGATGGCTAGTGGGGCCCCGGGCAGTGACCCACGTTGGAGCCACAGGGCGCTGGGCAGCAGTGCATCCCAGAGCAGTCTGCAGGTGGGTCTGATAGTGCTTGGTGACAGGCGAGCCATGGGAGAGGGAGGAGTCGGGGCGTCCTCAATCCTCGGGCGAGTGGTGGACAGCCCGGGTCCCGAGCCGTGGGATCCTGGGGAAGGCGTGGGTTTGCGAGGGGATGAGGAGCTGCTTTGGGGCAGGCTGCATCTGAAGTGCCCATCCAGCACCCCATATGTGTGTGTCCCAGGAGCAGGAGACTGGCTGCAATAGAGATTTGGGGTGGAAGTCACCTGTGACACTCCCATCTGTGAGGCAAAGGGGTTTCCCCAAGCCTGAGCCATGAGCCCTGCCCCCGCTCCCCTGGAGTTTGCAGACTGGGCCTGTGGAAGGCTGTCCAGCCAGCCCTGTCCCGGAGGGTTGCGAGGGACGCCAAGCCCACCTGCCCACCAGTTTTGTTTGCATAGATGAGATACGTGAGATATTTGATGAGATTTTCGAGAGCTGAAAATTGTTAAAGAAAAAAAATTTTAATTTTCAAAAGCTGTCTTTCATTATATTCCATGTACTGGTTTTTAGTAATTTCTGGCCCACTTAAAAATTATCTGACTGATACATATTTGCATAAAGATTTTAACAATTGGCAGGAGTTTTTCTGTCCATGCCAGTTGCCTCTGGGGAGGGTGGGGTGGAGGGCAAGGGGGATTTGATCTGTATTGTTCTGATTTTTTTTAAAATGGGAGAATAATATTTTCATGTAACTTGCATAATGAAAGCGTATGTGTCAAACATTGACTACATTCTGGAGAGTGAGATTGTGGGAGATTGTTTTACCTGTATTTTGCTGTTCTTAAGGTTTTTTTTGTTTTTTTCTTAAACTCTGGGGTCAATGAGTGTTTGTGTCACTTGGGAATGCTTTTATTAGGTGCTAAAATGGGCCCAGGAGAGAGTCCCAGCTGAGTCAAAGTCCTGGCCATCTCCTGGCATGAGGACACACGGTCGAGTGAGCGGTGGAAGGTCACTGACGCCGTAGCGGGAGACCGCGGCCCCCTGGCTCTGGCACCTCAGCCCTGCCATGCTCACTGCCCTGAGCGGGTTGCACTTGAGCTGCCTGTGGCCGAACCGGCTGCTCTGCCTTAGTTGGTGCCACGCCCTCCCGCCACGCTGCGCTGGGGGCACCTTCCTGGAGGCCAGAGAGGGGCCAGAGCGACCCGCTCTGCCCTTTGAACCCTGCGACCCGTTTGGTATGGAGTTCAGCATTCGCGCGGGATCTGGGTCCTGAAAAGCCAGGACTCTTTGAGGCCGGCGAGCCCCAGAGAGGAGGCTCGGGGTGGCGGGCTTCCTGCTGCTGGTGGCGGGGCCTTTGGACAGGCAGGACACTGACGAAGTGTTTTCCCTTTCTCTTTAGTGTGCAAGGAGCCCCCCTACAAAGTGGAGGAGTCGGGATACGCTGGCTTCATCATGCCCATTGAGGTGTACTTCAAAAACAAGGTAGGGTCCCTGAGCGGCGGTCAGGGGCGCGCAGTCCACAAGAGAGGAAGTAGAGCTGGTGACACGTGGGTGATGGATGCCGTGAGCCCTGGCGGCAGAGCCGTCCGCGTGGGAGTGCTGCGGGGACGTCGTGTCCATCCATCTGGAAGGTGGGGGCCGGGAGGGCGGGCTCGCCGCCTTGCGGGTGGGAATGCGAGTGGGGGCCATCTCTCCGGGTCACACGGCCACGTCCCGTGGTCTGGCCGTGCGTGACGGGGCCAGACGGTGCAGCTGGTCCTGCCGGGCTCGTCACTGGGCTGGGCATCACGGCAAGGACCTGGACGTGGCCGGGTGTCCAGCAGCAGGCGGCTAGTTACGTGAGTTGAGCCGCGCCTCTGAGTAGCGTCTTCGGTGGCCTGGCGCGGGGAGGGGGTGGGTCATGTTACTGAATGAAAAGGCGACGTATAGGTATGCTTTCTGCAGGAAAAATGTCAGCAGGGGTGGTCTGGGGGGTGGGATTCCAAGTGGTTTTTGTTTTATTTTCCTCCACGTGTAGTTTCTAAATCTTTACAATGAACATATTGATATCTGTTGTATTAGCTATGAGGCCGCTATGACGAAATAGCACAGCCTGGATGGCTTACAGGCAGTAGAAGTTTATTGCTCACGGTTCTAGAGGCTGGACCAAGGTCAGGGTGCCAGCCCCTCTTCCCAGTCACAGCCTCCTTGCTGTGTCCTCACACAGCGGAAGGGCGAGAGATCGGTGGGATCTCTTACGAGGGCACTAATCCCGTTTTTGGGGCTCACCCCAACGAGGGCCCACCTCCTCACAGCACCACCTTCGGGGCTTAGGGTTTCAGCATGTGAATTTTGGGGGAACACATTCAGACCATGGCTTTTTTTTTAAAGCCTATTAATTAAAATTGAAAAAGCTTTCCTGGCAGCCTGCCTCTGTTCCTCCTCACAGATGCCACCAAGAGGCCATGGTGACCTTCCCTGTCTCAAAGGCGGCTTGGCCTTGGCTGGGCGCTTTTCTCCCAGTGCAAGCAGCTGGGCTGTCTGTCAGGAAGGGGACTCTCTGGGAGGCCTGCGGATGCTGCAGCCCCCTCACGAGTCCCTTGTTTGTTCCTGGCTCTCACGCAGACCACCTGGTATCAAGGACCTCTGGGGATGGTGTTCAGGTGTGCTGCCCCACTAGGGACTGAGTGACATTCCAGCAAGTACCACGCAGCGGGATTCAGCTCTGGGGCTTTCTGGAGCCCAGTTCCCAGAAGCCTGGGTCACCTGAAGCTTTTATGGACTCAGAGCTTGAGAGCCCTGGTGCCTGTTGAGGGCAGAGCTCAGCCCGTCTGCAGGGCGGAGGCTCGTGCGTTTTTGGGAGGGGCTGGGGGAGATGCACGGGGGCCGCCGTGCCCTGCAGGGCCATCGTCCCACCACCTGCTTCGGGAGGCCGGGCCAGGGAGGCCTCTTGCTGCGCTGGGAGTGGGGAGAAAGGGGGCAGGGATTTTGGAGGCACAGGGACCCACACTGGGGACTCAGGCTGGGGGCAGGTGTCACTGGTCTCTGCAGTCCCTGTGGGGAGCCTGTGGAGGGCATGATGAGGGTAGTTCCCTGGGTGGGCGGGAACACAGTCCGTCTGCAGAAAGTGCCAGCGTCCCTGTGCGCTGGTGTCTGGGAGGCGGGCAGTGGTGGCGGAATTCTTTGAAGCTCCTCTGTGGTTTATGAATATATTTCTTTGAGGCTCAGAAGCGTCTTTGGGCCCCACTGGTCAGCAAGGGTTTGTGTTCTCTGAGACTTAACTGGTCCCTGACTTCTCGCTTGACTTCTCGCTGTCCCCAGGGGTCTGCTAGTAGGCCCTGGCTTACCCCAGGGGGGAGGGGCACTGCTGGGGCCGGACAGTAACATGGTGTGACTGCTGTGTTTTAGTGCCTTCCTGGCCCGGCGGTCCTTGCCGGGCTCCGGATTGAAAGAGGCAGGGGCACTTGGTGCTTGCGACTCAAATCCCAGCTCGGACCTTTCCCTGTGGTGGCCTCTGCAACCTTTGTGCCTCAGACCTTTCACGGGGTGGCAGTGAGGCGCACAGGGTCTCCCTCTAAAGGGGCACCTGTGGGGGGAAGCGGGAACTGTTTGGGGCGGCCCCTCTCTTGGCCCCCACCTGAGCAGCGGTCCCCTGGGCCTCGTGTCCAGACTTCAGGGCCTGTACTGAGTCCTTGAGGATACACCCGTATGTCCTGGCACCGGCAGGGAAGGGACCGCGTGGCGCTCTGACCGCAGGACTCGTGTGCAGGCACAGCGTCCTCACCTACACCGTGGCATCGAGGGGCAGAGGAGGCTTCTCAGAGCCTGTCCTGAGTCCCTGTGTGCTGTTCTGGGGCCTGCGGGCTTGCTTCCTCCGGGGGGCTGCGAGTATGCGTGGGCGGTACCCTGTACGCCTCTTTAATTGCCCCGTCTCTTTACGAGGCTCTGAGTTGCTGGCCCCAGCGGTTGCCACTTCTCCAGGTGCCCCCTCAGAGGGGCATGCGTGCACCTCACCGCCCCACGCATCGAGCAGGCATGGCAGCAGCTGGTGCAGGGTGGAGGGTTTTTGTTCTGGTCCAGTTTTTTGAGGTGTAATTTAATATAGAAAACACTTTCTCATCTTAGGTGTAGTAGGTTTTTTAGATTTCATCATGTGTTTTCCTTTGAATCCTGTTGGCGGATGGTTGTTTTTTTTTGTGACAGAAAGGTCACATTCTTTAGGATTTACCTGTCTGACCAGTTCCCGCAGAGGCCCCATGAGCCTGTTCTCAGAACTGCAGCGTGGTGTCGCTCGGGACAGACACCGAACTCAGGACAGACACCGAACTCGGCTGCACGCCAGTCACGGACTCGTCGTGGTCCTTAGCTCACGCTGCTGGGCGGGTAGGCGGGCACTTGGTCTCCAGAGGCGCTCTGGAGGAAGGTGCTCTCCCCAGTCTGTGGACGAAGGAGCTCTTGGATGCGCAGGCACCTGCTCGGGGCCACTCAGTAAGTGGCGGTGCTGGGATTTGAACCAGCGGAGCGTGTGGTCCTCTACGCACCCCCAGGACAGGCTTGATCTAGAACAGTAGCTGTTCATGAATTCTGGGCTTTGCTGACATCTGGGTGATAGGCAAAGTTTGATTTTTCTGTGCTGTGTTCTGCAGATGTTGTCTGAATGTGTCCCTGCTTTAGAAGTTTTGCGAAGACCAGACAGCTGTGGAAAAGTGAATGCCGGGTCCCATGCAGCGGCTCGTGCAGGGTTGGACACAGCAGGGTCATCACGAGTAGGTGCTCTGATGGCCGCTCCACCCTGGTGTGGGAAGGGTCGCACTTGCCTTTTGGCCGCAACGTTGTCCTCTGCCATCAGTGTGGGAGGCGAGTGTTTGAGGCAGGAAGCACAGGACAAAGCGGCTGTGTCCTCGTTACTTCTCCCGGTCTCAGCCCGTCTCTCTGTACAGCGGGCCCCCGGGCTGCCTGCTCCTCGGGGCTGTCAGGAAGGGCCGCCGAGGGAGCCGGTAAAGCCGGGCGGGTGCCCAGTGCGGACAAGGCGTTCCGCAGGGCTCTTACTGTTGCTGCTGAGGTGGCGTCGCCTCTTCCCAGTTGGTCCGGGTGAGAAGCCAGTGGACAGAGCAGCCGTGGAGGCTCTAGAGGTGAAGAAAGGTGACCTTGTCTTCTCTGGTGGGGCTGGGTCTGCACCTCGAACAGAAAGAGCACTTGCTCAGATGCGGGACGTTGTCTCGTTGAAGCATGAGGTGTTCTTAGCCGCACTTGACCCTGAACACGGCGTCGTCTGCGAGATGAAGTTCTGTTTTACGTGCTGTTTGGCACTGGATCTTCTCTGAGGCCACCTTCTGTTTGATCTCTTGGCAGGATGCTCTTTTATGGATAAACCATTACTTTCCCCCAGGGGAAAAAATGGGGGCGCTTTGTGTGAGGGGTCACATTCGTGCATGGTCCTGCTGTTTTCACTCTTGCCAAATGACACCAAAGGAGAGGTTTTTCCTCTTTCCGAAACCAAGCGCCCAGTGCCTTTCACAGCCCCTCTTCTCCAGACTCTCCGGGTCTCCAGACACCGGTACCGGTCCGTGGCTTGTTAGGAACCCGGCTGCACTGCAGGAGGTGAGCGAGCGAAGCTTCATCTGCATTTGCAGCCGCTCCCCCGCACCGGCATCACTGCCGCAGCTCCGCCTCAGATCATCAGGCGTTAGATTCTCATAGGAGCACCGGTCCCTGGTGTCCAGAATGTTGGGGACTGCTGTTACAGGGCACACAACTCAGGACCAGCCAGGTGGAAGAGATGCATGGGGCAAGATATGTGGCAGGGGTTGTGGGGCTTCCAGGTGCACCAGCCCCAGCACCTCCAGCTCGCCTCGCTGGAAGTGCTCCGAACCCTGTCAGTTGGGGGTTTTCACCAAGGCGTCATGATGTAGGCATGGTTGATTAGGTCAGCGGCCCTAGGTGATTAACTCAGCCACCAGCCTGTCTCCCCTCCCTGGAGGTGGAAGGTGGAGATGGAAGTTCCAAGCTTCTGATCGAGGCTTGGTCTTTCTGGGGACCAGGCCCCATCCTGGGGCTAGCTAGGGGCCCACCAGAAGTCACCTCATCAAAACAAAAGATGCTCCTGTCATCCCTATCAGGAAATTCCAAGGGTTTTAGGAGATCTGTGGGAGGAAACGGGGACAAAGACAAAATATCTTTCCATGCGACCACAATTGTTTGAAAAAAATTTATTGAGGTGGAATTCACATAACATACAATTACCCATTTTAGAGTGTATTCGCTGGCATAGAGTGTAGTCTCGATGTGCAACCACGCCTCTAGTCTCAAATTTAAAAAAAATTTTTTTTTAGGCGAGGCAACCCTTGGTTGACCTCACAGATTACAAGGACTTTGTCAGCTTACAATCCCTTATTTTTCTATTTTTCATGCCTATAGCACCTGGTCTCCCTGGGTGGTCTCCCATCCAAGTACTAGCCAGGCCCGACCCTGCTTAGCTTCCGAGATCAGACGGGATCGGGCACGTTCAGGGTGGCCTGGCTGTAGACTAGTCTCAAATTTCTTGTCTCCTCGTTCTCCCTGCCCCCACCTTCTGGCAGCCTCTAATCTGCCTTCTGTTCTACGGATTGCCTCTTCTAGACATTTCATAGAAAGGAATCGTAAACTGCACGTCCTGCTGCGTCGGCTTCTTTCACTTAGCGAAATGTTTTCGAGGGTCATCCATGTCGTCGCGTGTCAGGGCTTCATTCCTCCTTCATTCCAGTCATACTCTGTTGTATAGATAACACTTGATTCACATTACTCACAATAGTTCTCTTCTGTAAAGTCACCACGAACGCAGAATTACTGAAAACTGGACCATTGCTACGAGGGGGAATACAGTGTTTGGTTCCCGCAAGCCTCTGGCCACGAAGCTTTCATCAGCTGGTCGTGCATAACCTGTGCCGCGTGCGTTTCTGTGTGCAGGCGGCTTATTTAATATACATCGTTGATTCATTGACATCGAACTCACAGCCAGCAGCTCTGTAACTCCTGCCCCAACCAAGCTTTCTTTGTAAGGCACGTCCCAGCCTTCCCATGCTTAGGAACCGTTTCAAATAGCCAGAACACCAGCAAAAAGCACATACATGTCAGAAACAGGGCACTCGCCAGACCAGGACACTGTTAGAGTTTGAGAGCTGAACTCAGAAGGCAGAGCGCCGCCTGGGGCGATGTCAGCCGGGAACGGTGTGTCGGGCCGCTCAGCGCTCCCACCCCCCTGTGCATGTCTGTGAACGAGTGTGAGAACCTTGAGTACTGGATTTGGGTTATAAATCAGTTCTGGTGAATAGGTGAACCTGCAAGCATGGAACCCACGCGTGATGACGATGCGCTGCCCCACAGTTCACTCGTCCACCCGCCTGCGGGTAGACACTCGGGCTGTTTCCGCCCGCCTGCTGCTGTGAACACGCTTGTATGTGTACACGTTCGCGGTCCAGTTTTCACTTCCTTTGGGTGGATACCTACAAGTGCAATTGCTGGGTCATCTGGTCGTCTGTGTTTGCCCGTGAGGAACCGGCGGGCTGTTTCCTGCAGCTGCTTCACCACGTTCCATTCCCGCTAGCAGTGCGCGAAAGTTTCTGCTTCTCCGCGTTCCTCTTCAGTGCTAGTGCCTTTCTTCTGTGTTTCATTTTGTTACGGGTATTCCGGTAGGTGTGGAGGTTCGTCCACATTGTGGCGTGGGGCAGCGTTTCATTCCTTTTTTAAGGCCGAATAATATTCCATTGTGCGGGCGGACCACATTTGCTTACCCGCCCATCTCTGTGGACACTTGGGCTGCTCCCACATTTTAAATATCGTGAATAATGATGCTTCGAACGTGAGGATGCAAATGTCTCTTTGAGACCCTGCTTTCAGTTCTTTTGGGTACATGCAAGTGCTGGATAGTAAGGTAAATCTGTTTTTAGTTTTTCACGGCAGCTGTCGCATTTTCCGCAGTTATTAACGGTGGACAGCTGGTGTAACTTTTCCACATCCTTGTCAACACTTGTTGTTCTTTCGAATGCTTTTCATAAGAGTGGGTGTGAGATGGTATCTCATTGTGGTTTTGACGCCTTTCTCTAATGATTAGTTAGCATCTTTTCATGTGCTTATTGGGCATTTGTATATATATTTTGGAGAAATGTCTGTTAGACTCTTGCCTAGTTTTGAATTGGGTTGTTGAATTTTAGGAGTTATTTAGACATTCTAGGTATTGAATCCTGTATCAGATACATAATTTGTAAACATTTTCTCCCATTCTGTGGGTTGCCTTTTCTCTCTGTTGATCATGCCCTTTGATAAGTAAACGTTTTTAATTTTCACAAAGCCCAATTGACTTATTTTTCATTTGCTTACCTGTGCCTTGCCTATGCCATATCCAAGAAATCATTACCAAATTCAGTGTCTGCAGCTTTTGCCCTGTGTTTTCTTCTAAGAGTTTTATAATCTTAACTCTTAAGTATTTGGTTCACTCTGAGTTAATTTTTGGATATGGCGTTAGGTAAGGGTTGAACTTCAGTCTTCTAGATGTGGCTGTCCAGTGTCCCCAGCACCATTTGTTGACAGACTATTCTTTC
>NW_006429782.1:3887527-3892170 GCF_000325575.1 Pteropus alecto | reverse complement strand
ATCTTGCCTCCCTTGTTGAAAATCGTTTTACCATGTATATGAGGATTTATGTGTGAGCTTTCTAGTCCATTCCATTGGTCTGTATGCTGCTACCACAGTGTCTCAATGACCATAGCTTTATAGTAAGTTTTGAAATCAGGAAGTGTGAGTCCTCTAATTTTTCTCTTTTTTTCCCCAAGGTTTTTGTGTGTGTGTGTTGGGGGCGGGGGGGCATCTGGAGTCCTTTGAGACTTCATATTAATTTCAGGATGGGTTTTTCTATTTCTGCAAAAAACCATCATTGCTTTTTTTGATGAAGAGTGCATTGAATCTGTAGCTACCTTTGGATAATACCGACATTTTAGCTGTTTTTCCATTTAGGTCTTCTTTAATTTCAGCAGTGTTTTGTAGTTTTCATTGACAAATTTTTTATCTCTTTGGTTAATTCCTAAGTATTGTATTCTTTTTGATATTGTAAGTGGAATTGTGTTCTTAATTTTTTTCACATGCTCATTGTTAATGTATAGAAATGGAACTGATCTTTTGTGTGTGTTGATTTTGTATCCTGCAACTTTGTTTTGCGCGTGTGCGTGCGTGTGTGTGCGCGTGTGTGTGTACTCTTAGGATTTTTTACATATACGAATTTATCATCTGTGATAAATTTACTTCTTCCTTTCTAATTTGGTTGCCCGTTTTTTTTTTCCTTTTTTTTTTTTCCTTTCTAATGCACCGGCTAAGATTTCCAGTACCGTATTGTTTAGAAGTGGTGAGAGTGGGCATCCTTGCCTTGTTCCTGATCCCAGAGGAAGGGCTTTGTCCTTCACCACTGAGTGTGATGGTCGCTGTAGGCTTTTCATGTATGGCTTTTATTATGTTGAGGTAGTTTCCTTCTGTTTCTAGTTCGTTGAGTGTTTTTATCACAAAAGGGTGTTGGATTTTGTCAAATGCTTTTTCTGCTTTTGAGATAATCACGTAGTTTTAGTTTTTATAATATCGCATATGTCAATTTTAATCCTAGGAGCGAAGTATTTGCTGATAAGCTGGGTCAGGGGCTATGTTAGGCATTTAACATGGTGGTTCCCGTAATCCTCACACAGCCCCACAGAGGGGTAGGTCCCATTTTATGGGTGGGAAAATGAAAAATTAGAGAAGTTAACCTTCCCAAGATTTCCGATTCTGGTGGGGGAGAGCCCAGAGCGATCCGCTCTGATCTTCCCATCCGAATGTGGTCCCTTCCATTCTTTCCCCTTGCACGCCGTTTCGTCCTTTCTCACAGTGCTTAAGCGGACATGTGCTTACTCGTCTGACGTCTGCTCTACCACTAGAATGTACGAGCTTCAGGGCAGGGCCCTGTCCGCTTTGTTCTCTGTGTACTGGCCCTTAGCAGATGTTGAACAAGTGACTACATGGATGAACCAGGTTGATTCTGGAGGGGGCAGCTGTTGTCTGTCAGGAAACCGTGTGACACAACCGCTGTGTAGCGTACCCTCCACCTTTTTAAAAATTGAGGTGAAATTCACAGAACATAAAATTAACTTTTTAGGTGAACAGTTCAGTGGCATTTAGTGCATTCATAGTGCTCTGCAGTGACCACCTCTGTCTAGTTTCAAAATATCTTCACCCCAAAAGGAAACCTTGTCCCCATTCTCAGTTGTTCCCCGTATGTGACCTCGTGCGTCTGGTGTCTTTCACTCAGGATGTTTATGCGTTCAGCCACCTTGCAGCAGGTGTCAGAATTTCCTTCCTTTTCCTGGTTTTCCGCTGTGCGCCGATACCACTCTGTCTTGTGCACTCACCTGTTGATGGGCACTTGGGCTGTTTCCACCTTTTGGCCGTTATGTATCGTCTGCTGCTGTGACGCAGTCCTGCTGTGCACTTGTTTGAGTACCACCTTCAGCTCCTTTGGGTACGCACATGACTCTGGGCCTGGAATTACCATCGTTACGGTAATTCTATGTTTAACTTTTTGATGGACCGCCATAATTTTCCACAATGGCTGAACCATTTTACATTCCTGCCAGCAGTATATGAGGGTTCCAGTTTCTTCACATCCTCCCCAACACATGTTATTTCCTATTTTTGCTTATTAATGTTTAAAATTACAGCTATCTTAGTAGGTGAATGAGATGGTTTCTCATTTTGGTTTTGATTTGCTTTTCCTAGTGACTGACGATGCCGAGCATCTTCTCGCGCTCGCTGACCATGTGTTGTCTCCTTGAAGACATGTCTATTCAGATCCTTTGCCCACGTTTGAATTGGCTAGTTTGTCTTTTTGTCGTTGTGTCGTAACAGTTCCTTGCGTATTCTGGTTAGGTGCCGTTCTTGAATGCTGACAGTAAAGCACAGTGCTGGGCAGAATGAATATGTCATCACGTGAACTTGCCTCAGTTGGGAGCTCAAGGTCATTGAGCGGGGAGCCAGAGGGTCGCCCTCTGATTACGTGTCCACCCAGAAGCCGCTGCGTGCTCTGGCTGAGTTGTTCCTTTGGAAGGTGGACTGAGCGTTGGGTGTGGCCTGGGAGAGGGAGTTCCCATGCTGGTGCTGCCCCAGGACAAGGCAGTGTGCTCAGGTGAGCACATTGGTTCCCAGGTGCCCTAGGACGGATCACGTGACTGGAGTCTTGCTGAAATGCTCCCTTTCTGTCTGCTTCTTGTCTGAGAATTGGCCAGAGATATATGAAGCCCTCTTGTTTCAACCAGTAAATTAAATCTTGTGCCCTGGTTGTCCACTAGAAATACTCAATTAAAAATTTTATAGTAGCTACATCAAAAAAGGTTAAAAGATACAGGTGAAACTAATTTTAATAATGTAACTTCTTTAACCCAGCGTATCAAAAACATTATCATTTCAACACGTCATCAGTATTTTTAAATTACCAAGCTAATTTACACTCGCTTTTTCGTACTGTCTTTACAGAGGTGCGTGGGCTACACTTTCTGTGCGTCTGAGTTTGATTGCTAGGTGTTATCACAATGACTTGGTCTGCATTTTCGGTTCCACAAAATTCAGAGTCGGAGAAGTAGATTCACAGACCCAAGTTGCTCCAAGTGTATGTAAAAATCTAGTAACAGCCGAATAGGGGTTGTCTCGTAGTCACGATTTCTTTCTCGCTTTGAATTTTGAAAGAATTTTAGACGCGCAGAAGAGTTACAAAGACCGTACAGAGTTCCCTTATACCCTGCATCCTGCTTCCCTCACGTTAGCACCTGGCATGGCCACGACACGTGGCCAGGACACAGCGGCTGGCATGTCCAGTGCTCGCCACGAACAGACACTGGTCGGAGCGCCCATTTCTTGCTAATGTTCATTTTCTGTTCTGGAATTCGCTCCAGGACACTCCATTGAGTCTAGCCGTCACGTCTCTTTAACCTCCTCCAGTCTGTGACAGTTTCTGTTTTCCCTTACCTTTTACGACCTTGACGTTTTCGAAATGTGCTAGTCAGGCATTTTATAGACTGCCTACCACCTTGGATTTGTCTGGTGTTTTCTCCTGATTAGACCGGGGTTGTAGATTTTGGTAAGGTAACTGCAGAGGTCAAGAGCGCCCTTACCACATCTTAGTGGGGTGGACCTGATACTGACTGACTGCAGGGGATGTTAACCTTGATCTCTGGGTTAGGGTGGTGTCTGCTAGGTTTCTCTGCTGTAAAGTTACTACCTGCCCCTTTCCATACTTGGTTAGTTAGGAGTAGTCACCCAAGTCCAGCCCGCACTCGGTGAGCATATTTAAAATCACCAGAGCAGCTAACGTCCATCTGTCGGGGGGTGGGGGAGGACGCTTTGAAACTCTACAGATCTCCTATTTCTTTCCTGCGTTTCATCCACCAGTTTTAGTATCCATCAGCGTTCTGTGGTCATTTCCATTTCCTTCATGCCTTCTACATTTATTAGTTGGGATTTATCTGGAAAGAATGGTTGTCCTCCCCCATTTATTTATTCAGTCATTGATTTATATCAGTGTGCATTTGTTGGTATTGGGTCCCCCCCCGCCTTGGGGTTATAATCCAGTCCTGTTGTTATTTATTTTGTTGCTCAAATCGTTCTCTCTCTGGCAGATGGGAACTCCCTCAGATTTGCCCCTGTGCCTTTCATCATGTTCCCATGTGTTTTGGGGTGCTTCTTCACTTCCTGGCACCAGAAGGACCCCAAGCTCATCTTGGTCCTCTTCCTGAGCCCTAGAATCAGCCATTTCTCCCAGGAGCCCTTGTCCCTCTAGTTAGAGAATGGAATTTAAAAGCCAAGGTCTGGGGGCAAAGTGTGCTCATTGCTACCGGGGTGTCACTGTGTCCTAGCCCCTCGTGTGACAGAGCTGGGAAACGTATGCGCATATACTGACTGCCCCCTTCTGTGTTTATTCCTCTGTCTGTCTGTGTATGAAAATAAACATCAGCCCGTGCCGACGCCCCCAGCGCCGGCCCGGCAGCTCCGTGCTCGTTCTGGCGTTCCTCTGTGGCTTATTTTAAGCTGCTCTGAGGGAAAGAAGCTGGCTGCCATTCCCCACAGTGTCCTTGCTGACTGGTTTAACTCAAGTGTACCCCGAGCGCTTCCCGAACTGCCGAGCAGCACCCCTGTGAGCAGCGCGCCGACCAGCTCGAGTCGGCGTCTGGGTGCCGTTCTCTGTGTCTCTGGCGCCAGTGTCCAGTTAAACCCTGCTCTGCAGTTAT
>NW_006429782.1:3874140-3887476 GCF_000325575.1 Pteropus alecto | reverse complement strand
GGCCGTGTCCCGCATTTGCATGCAGTTGGATTTGTCAGCCACGGCCCGCACCTGCCTCGGGTGCCCTGTCTCCCTGCCCGCCTGGTTGCTGTTATTTTAGTTGTATTCAGTGAAACTCGCTCTGGGTCTTGCTCTGCATAGTCATGCCTGCCGCACGACAGAACCGCACGGGACAGTTTCATCCCCCAGGCCCAGTCCCTTTGAAGGCAGCCCCTCCCGCCACCCTCAGTCCCCCGAAACCACTCAGCTGTTTCCCGTCTTGTCATTTTTGCCTTTTCCAGAGTGTCATAGAAGTAGACGCGCACAGCATCCAGCCCTTTGTGTCTGGTGTCTTTCACTTAGCAGGATGCACCCACGCTGTTGGCGTGAGTGAACAGGCCTTTCCTGGGGACTGCCTGCACGAGCTGCTGTGCCTTTACCCTTTCCCGCCGCTGGGGGCGCACCTGAGCGCTCCCAGTTTGCTGATGACGAGTGTTCGCATACAGCTTTTCCCTGTGAACGAGAGTTCTCAGTTCGCTCGGTAAATATCCAGGAGTGGGATTGCTGGGTCTGGGACAGGTATGTTTAACGTTGTAAGAAGCTGCCCGACAGCCGTCTGCAGTGGCCGGTGAGGGCTCTTGCTGCTCTGTGTTCCTGCCGGCGCTCAATGAGGTCGATGGTTTTCTTTTTGCCTTCCTAATGGATGTGTGGTGGCAGCTTACTTTACAAAAAATAGTTTTATTCATGTACAATTTATATACCATATAATTCATTCACTTAAAGTGTACATGTCATTGGTTTTTAGTATATTCAGAGTTGGCGCAGCCATCACTAATTCTAGAACATTCTCATTATCCTAAAAAGAGAAACTGTTCCCATGAGCAGTCACTCCCCAACCCCCCCGCTTCCCAGCCCCCCCGGCAACCACTCATCCACTTTCTGTCTCTGTGGATGCGCCTGTTCCAGATTGAGCAGTCACTCCCCAACCCCCCCGCTCCCCAGCCCCCCGGCAACCACTCATCCACTTTCTGTCTCCGTGGATGCGCCTGTTCCAGACGTTTCACATAGATGGAATCACACGCTATGTGGCCTTTTGTGACTGGCTTCCTTTATTAAGTGTAATGTTTTAAGGTCCATTCACTCTTTTTTATGGCTGAATTCTATTTCTTTCTATAGATGGACCACTTTTTTATGTTCATTCTTCAGTTGATGGGCGTTTGTGTGGGTTGTTTCCACCGATGAGCTATTTTGTATGCAGTGTGTGTGTGCATGCGTGTGCGCGCGCACTTCTCCTGGGCGTGGACCTGGGAGTAGAACCGCTGGGTCTCGGCAGTCCTGTGATAGACTCTTCAGCAACCTCCGGACCATCTTCCACAGCAGCTGCACTAGTTTACATTCCCACAGCTGCGTGCAAGGCTTCCAGTTTCTCTACATCCTCACCAAGATTTTTTCCTTTTGATTGTAACTGTCCTGGTGGATATGAAGTGGTATCATTAGGTTTCGATTTTTGCATTTCCCTGATGGCTGATGACATTGGGCATCTTTTCATGTGTTTTTTTTTTTGTTTTTTTTTTTTGCTGTTCATATATTTTCTTTGGTGAAGTGTCTTTTCAGAATGTTGTCTTTTTTCATTGGGGTAGGTATTTTCTTACTATCAAATTTAAATAGTTCTTTATACACTTTGGATGCAAGTGCTTTGTGCAGTATATGATTTGCAAATAATTTTCCAAGTGGCTTGTTTTTCATTTTCTCAACAGTATCTTTTGCCCAGCAAAACCTTTGATTTTTTTTTTTCTCCTTAGCAAGCTTCTTTATATGCTCCTCAGGGGGAGTTGGGACAGATTCGTGGGCAAGTGCCTGTTGATGCTGGGAGCAGGGTGCACTGTGTTTCCTTAACAAGCGGGTTGGGACACCTCAGCCAGGCCTCCCCTGTCCAGCCTGTAGGGAAGAAGCAGTGGGGGTGCCCTGGACTTAGACTTTCCCGTCCTTGACTAGCTGTCACTGAGCTGGCAGAGTTGGGCCAGGAAACCATCACTGGGGCCGATCTCACGGCTCTGCCTTACGATGTCAGGGCAGACTTGACATCCACCTTCTGACCCATCACGAGGTCCAAGATAACTAGAGTTGGGGAGCGGCTGTCACCTTCGCAGCTGCGGACAAGCTCACGGCTGTGCTTTTGAGCCGAGGCCTGGTTGATGAAGTCTGCAGCCCTTTCAGTGTAGACGCTAAAGTTGAACTCCTACGTGCTGTTGGCCTTGAGGCCCAGGCACGTGATGCCAGAGCCCTCGTAGAAGCTGGCGTTGATGTTGACGCACATGAAAGACCTGCCCAGAGCAGCATTCAGGACGTGGGTGATGCCCACTTTCTGCAGCTTGGGGATGTCCTGAGCCACAGATTGGTTTCCCATGTAGGTCCTGGGGGTGACCTTGTTGCAGGGCTGGCCCGGGAGGCTGTAGCAGCTGCTGTCATCCGAGGGCAGGTCATCGAGATCCTGCACCGAGAGCTTGAGCAGGCCAGACGTGGAGGCAGCCGGGCCCTGCACACCGGGGCAGCAGCCAGCAAGGCGAGAGCGGCCAAATTTTGAATTTTGATAGTCCAGTTCATCATTGCTTTTTTCTTTTCTGGATGGTGCTTCCGATGTTATAGCTGAAGACCCTGTGCCGGACCCCAGGCCCACGAGTTTCTGCCACCCACCGGCGCCTCATGCCAAAACCGCTATTTAGCGGCAGGGAGAGATCGCCAGTAGGAGGGTGGTACCCTGTAGGAGGATGCCGCCGTCACTGATTCTTTGCAGTTGAGGGTTTTTTAGAAAAATTTATTTACCATGAGGAGGAGGAATCGCTTTTCTTCTTTCCTTTGCTTCAGTTTCATTGATTGATTCAGGCAGCAGATTCTAGGACACACTGGGGATCAAAGTGGACACAATCTCCTGTCTCGTGGAGGGGCGACAGATAGAAATCAAACAGTAACGAATGTGGCTGCGCGGGCAGAACTCATCAGTGGGCTGAGGCGGCAGCGGGCGCTGTGTGTGTGTCACAGGGGCAGCAGGAGGGGCGGGGGCAGGGTGTCGGGCACGGCTTCCCTTAGAAAGCGAGGTTTGCTCAGGGACTTGTGGGTGAGGAAGGGTCAGCCAGGCAGAGAGGATGGGGAGACCCCCTTCCCACAGAGTCGGGGACTTCGGGTTGCAGAAGGGAGTCTGGGGGAGGGCAAGCGAGGTCGGCAAGGCCACTCATCCCCAGCACACTGGGGAACCATCGGGGAGTTAAGCTTGGGCGGGGGAGGTGTGAGCTGGTCACACTTGCTTTATAAAAAGACCTCTTGGCCTGCGTGTGGCGAGGGGCTGTGCCATCAGACCCTCCACGAAGGGACGAGCCCTCTGCTCCCTCCGAGCGCGTCTGCCTCTTCGGGCGTGCCGTCGATGGCCACGGCTTCGGAATCCCTGCCAGGCACCGTCTGTGTGTGTCTCAGATTGTTTTGTGGTAGCACAGTCACTTTATGAAGCCTTTTCAAGAAGGAAGTCAGTGGCTGCCAAACAGGAAATACTTGTGTGAGTTCTGGGGTCCGTTAAAGCATAAGAAACAGGGTCGGTGCGCCGGGGTGGGGGGCTCCCAGGCGGACCTGGAGGGCTTGGTCTTGGGTGGGAGCAGGTGTGCGGGAGCTGATCTGATTTTTTTATTCTTCACATTAGAGTCGCCTGCCCCTTAACTCTGAGCTCCCCCGGCTTGTGGTCGGCGACACGGGGAAGAGAGGAGACAGGCAGCTGGAGCAGGGGACGGGAATGCAAAGAAACCCGCTCTGTCATTTCTCACGCCCGCCTTGGCCCTGTGGACGTGTGTCGGTGCAGACGCTGGTCTGGGCACGTGTCGGTATCAGGGCCAAAGCTCTACTGTTTAGCGCACAAAAAATCCCCTGCAGCTGACCCCGTTTCGTCTGGTCTGTGCCTCCCTTCGTTTTGAGGTGTACCGTCAACAACATACTTTTTGGGCGGAGGAAAAGAAACGTCAAGTGTGTGCGCTAACTTTAAGAGACAGCCCAACTTTCAGAAAAGGCAAAATATGAAGAAGTTGAGCTTGGTTATTTGCCGCTAACATCAGGCAGCCCCCTGCCCTCCCCCCGCCCCCCACAATAAGCTGTTATTGGGCAGGGAGCCCTTACTCAGAGGCTGCTACCTGAAGTCCCAGAAAGGGCATTTCGGTACATTTTATTAGGAGGTTAGTGGGTTTTTTTTTTTTTTTTTTTCCCTCTCCCAGAAAGTGTTTTTTAAAACAGCGGTGGTTTCCGAGCCTTAAGCCCTCAGAGGCATCTTGGACACAAGCTGGCTGACTTGTGTTCGGTGGGGGGAGACAGTTTGCGTGGGCAGTGTGGCAGGTCCTGTGACATGCTGTCGAGGTCCCAGGGCCACCGGATCCCCTGCCCCTCCCCACCCTTTAGCGTGGAAGTGACTCTGGGCTGCAGACAGCCACTCGTGCTGGGCTCAGGCGGGCTTTTCCCACCTGCCCTCACTTTAAATTGAGACTCAGCGAGAGTTGGTCTTGGGCAATTAAGCGGGGAACCGGGCCCCCTGTTCAGTACTCCCCTTCTGGGGTAGCCATCGTCTAGTTCCCTTGCTTTCCCTCAGGTGGGCGGGTGGAAGAGCCATCCGTCCTGCAGACTCCTTGGGGCTTCCCAGAGCTCAGGAGGTGGGCAGCCCTCCATGGAGCCAGCTGCCCTGGTGGACAGTGGCTGCGGGGACCGGCCCTCACTGGCGGATGGCCGAGGAGCCTGAACAGAAGGGACATTGTGCAACGAGATCCAGGGAAAGGTCAGAGGGCTGCCGCGTTGTGACAAGCCGTGTGAATGTGGAGGGCTGTGTGGCTCGGTTTCTTTCTACTCCTCGGAGCGTCTCTCCCTGGAGCATCTTTCTGCTCCTCAGTGTGGGGCCTGGAAGCATCTGTGCTTCCTCGAGGGCAGTCAGTGTCCAGGCCACGCAGAAAGCACCTCGAAAGCGTGACCGTGCAGGGAAGAGCCACGGCTGATCACCGTCACCTCAGGACCAGGGGAGGCGGCCACCCCCTCTCGTGCCTGCACACAAAGGGGCGGAGGCACTGGCCTGCGTCAGCTTGCCTGAGGACCTCTCCTCACTGACGGTTTCCCAGTAACTCAGGCATTTGCACCGTTAGCCCCCAAAGTGAAGGAGGGGTGCAGCTGAGTAGGGGTGAGGCAGGGAGTACTGTGGGGTGCTCATCTGCACAGCTCAGCCCCACGCTGTCTGTGGGGTCGGGGCTGCAGGTCGTTCACCCTCGGCCAGGGTTGGACAGGCCTTCCCTTCCCGTGTTTCGCATCCCTGGCTCTTGTGTCTTTGTTTTACAGCCACCGTGGGGGGTGGGAGTGGTGGTCTCTCTTAGACGTGGGGGCCAGTGAGGTTCAGGTGGAGACTGACCATTCGCAGGTCCCCTCAGCTCCAAGCTTTCATGGGCTCATCCTAGGGACACCACATCCTTTCCTCCTTTTTGTCTGTTTTGGTCCAGGTTTCTTTGTCAAATTGCTGTTGCAGGCTTTCTCACTCTTTCTGGTGTTTTATTGGGAACTACTCATTAAGTTAGGGCTCCAGGTACCGGAAGCTTACTTTAAGCTGAAAAGCGTTCGTCTGTTTCAACGGCAAGGTCTTTAAAATGTAGCGTGTTCCTTTCTGCCTTCTCGTTTCAGTTTCTGATTGCTTGTCAGTGCATGGATATATTCAGGTTGTCATAAATTCAAATGATGTGGAAGCGTGCAGAGTAGAAAAATGGGACTCTTTCCTTCCCATCTCTTTCCCATCCCCTCCCAATCTTTTGGATCTCTCAAGAGGTGAATAACTGAGTGTCTGTCACGCGGCACGGTCCCTGTGTTTTCCACTGATGCAGCAGTGAAGTGTATGTGCTCTGGAAGCCACGGGGTCCGTTCCGGTCGCCCCCAGTTTTCACCGCCTTCCGCTGCCCGCAGGCTGCGGCGCTCCTTCCATGCCCGTGGTGGAGGTGACCAGCGTTTTTGAGCGCTCTTACGTGGGTGGGGTCCGTTATTCCATTTCACAGGTGAGGAAGCTGAGGCACAAACAGGTGACATGCCCTGCTCGAGGCGACGCAGTAAGTGCAGAGCGCGCTTAGCTCTAGAGCCTGCCCCTCGGTCGCTGCGCCCCGAGGCTGCCCTCCGCGCACGTGTTCCATCTTGTCGGAATTCGAAGGCGCAGAAAGCACGTGTTCTTGTGCCCCTGACCTCCAGAGACAGCGCCTTCCTGATGCGCGTCTCAGTGGGCCGCCTCTCGCCATCGCTGCACCTGGCGGGCCCTGAGCGCGCCTGCGAGGGGCCCCACCTGGCCTTCCTGAGGGCCCTGCCAGCCAGAGTCACAGTCTTTTCTCCCTCCTTGTCACCCAGAGCCCTGGGGGTTTATTTCCTCCTCTCGCCGAGACTCAGAGAGGTGGCGAGTCACACAGAGAGGCGCTAGCAGAGCTGCTTTGGCATCCAGGTCTCAGACCCCAAACCAACAGTTTTTAGCCCACATTGCACTGTCCTCCTTACGCTTTCTAAAAGCTTTTCTTCTGCTTATAACTACAGAGGTGGTATATTTCAGTTGCAACGACTCGAAGCCCTCTCCAGCTTACGTCCTTGAAGTAACTACTCGAACCGTTAGTTGCTGAAGTCCTTCCAGAAACATTTGTTCTGTGGCACATGTGTGTGTGCACGCACATTTTAAAACTAAATAGCCGTGGACCGACGTGCCAGCGCACACACCCCTACCTCATTCTCTGCGACGTCCGCCTAGCGCGCCCTAGACCAGCTGTGATGCCCCAGCGCCCCTGCTGAGGGCTCTCCTGTCCCATCTCCGGGCCCCTCACCGCTGCAGCGGCCTCAGTGACCCTCAGACATTGGTTCTCAAGCTCCGTCGGTAGCATCGGATCCCGAAAGTGGGATTTCAGATTCGGTGGTGTTTGCTTCGGGACGTTTTTCCCGTGTCACTTCCTTTGCTCTCCCTACCAGGCGGTTGGCAGTTAATTCTTGCCACCCTGGAGCAGTCTGGTTCCGGTTCTCTGGTTCTCCGTGGGCTGGGCACTCCGTGGGCTGGGCAGCTGCCGGGCTGGGCGGGTTAGCACTGCATGCACAGGAAGATGCCAGAGGCCTCCATGCTCAGACCCTCAGGTCTGGCTCTTACTGGTTCCCTGTGGCTTTGGCAAATAAATAAATGCCGTGAAACCTCGGTTTCCTCTGCTGACACGTCGTGAGAATGAGAAGACATCTCGGATTATTTGTGAGGATGAGCTAAGGTGCTAGGTAGGCCTGTAGCACAGCGCCTGGCCCGGGGAGGGCTGCCTCCGTGCCGCTGGTGGCCAGCAGCTGCTTGAACACGAGAGCAGGGCATTTGCCTGGTGGCCACGGAGGATCCAGGGGACCCGGGGGGCGGAGGGTTCTATTGGGCTCCTCCCGGCGCCTTGGGGGCTTGCCCTGTCTGCTCTTTCACTCCGGTTCCAGGATAGAGCCTGCTCACAGTAGGTGGTTGGTAGGCACTCAGATGCAGCACCTCCAGCAAGGCTGCGGATGGAGCCACGCATATGTATTTAAACTTATTTAGTGTACAAAACTTGGAAGTACACACAGAAGTAGGGGGAATAGCAGAGCAAACCATCGCCCCACCCCGTACCGCCCGGCTTCAGCAGCGCCTTGGCAAAATGTCGCTTTCATCTCTGCCCCCAGGGTTATTTTGAACCAGGTCTTAGATACCCTAGCTTTCACTCTGTAAATATTTCGGTCTGTGTCCATAAAAGGTCTCTTAAAAAAAAAAACACTAACCACAACATCATCATAACTAGAAATTAATAAATTAATAATCCTTTAATATTAAATATCTAAATGTCAGTTTTGAGTCTATGGCCATGCCACCCTGAACGTGCCCGATCCCGTCTGATCTCGGAAGCTAAGCAGGGTCGGGCCTGGTTAGTGCGTGGATGGGAGACCACCTAGGAAAACCAGGTGCTGTAAGCATAAAAAGTTTTTAAAAAATAAAGGATTGTAAGCCAACAAGGTCCATGTAATCTGTGAGGTCAACCAAGGGTTGCCTTGCCTAAAAAAAACTAAAAACAATAATAATGTCAATTTCCCTAATTGTTATGTATATATGTATGTATATATACATACACACATAAAATGTTTATTTAAATCAAGATTCAAATAAGGTCAGAGCATCGTTATTGCTGTGTCTCTTGTGCTTCTTTAACTCTTTTTTTCTCTCTCCAGCTTCTCTCCCTTTCTCATTTTTTCTTTCCTTGCAAAGCATTTTAAGGAGTCATGTCATTTGTCCCGTAGGGACGTCGTGGTTAGATGTAGGGCTGTGAGCAGATTCAAGTTTGACCTTTTTTAAGCCTGGAATCTGCGAGTGAACCCCAGGGCCTCTCATAGGGGAGAGTCAGGCTCCAGGTGAGCGTGGGCCGGGCAGAGGTGGCAAGGTGACAGCCTGGTCCTGAGGAGCCAGGTGTCCTCCTGCGGACTGCCGGGAGTCTGAGGGTTGGTGACTCTTAACATTTGTACCCAGGGTGGGGCAGTCAACCTGGGGGTCCTCTGGGGCCAGGCCTACCAGCTGCGCTGGAGATGGCCCAGGGGAGGGGCGTCCTCAGGTGGTGGAGGGACAGCGTTGCGGGCTCCTGGCTCAATCGGCTAGCCCCGTGTGCCTGGGTGTGCCCCATGCCAGGGCCGGTGGCCCACTCGGACTCCCGCAGCTTGGCCTCCCTGTGCACCGTGTGCACTGTGTGCACCATGGGTGGGAGCCCACGCTGCTGGCTTCGACGCTGGCCCGTCTAGCCAGTTCCTCCGCATATTACTTTGCTGAGGCTGGAGGAGCCTCTGGCCCATGGCCAGTGGCCCGGGGAGTGGGTGGCCACCCATGACCTGGTCTGAGAACGCTCGAGGCCGGCCCAGCTGCCTTTGCTGAGAGCAGTGCGTATGTAGGGGTCTGGCTGGACCGCCTGGGGATGTCACTGTTGGGAGGGCTGGTGCAGCATACCTCGGCGAGGGTGCTGCTGGCTCTCAGCACCGCGGTGCTAGCTGTGTGTCCCCTTTCTCTAGGCTGGTTCCCCCCGGGCTGGGCAGGGAGCGGTCTGTTGCCTGCCTGGAGGTTCCCAAGCTTCTCAGGCCTAAGGTCTCGTCCAGAGGACGCTCCAGTCAGCCATTCTGTGTGCTCTGACGCACGCACCAGTGCAGGGCACACGCCAGTCCCCCGGGAGGCCTCCGCCTGACCTCCGGGAGTCGGGCAGAACTCTTGCCCTGCCCTGCTGGGCTTCGTGGGCCTGAAAACCTCCCCAGGGGTCCTGGAGAACACCTGCCTGAGTGAATCTCGGCTCCCCACCGACCAGCCAGCCATGTGGCACCAAGCAGGTTGCTGCCTCTGTTTGTTTCTTCATCTGTGAAATGGGGACAGTAAGGGCACCTGTGTTTTGGGCTTTGAAGCATTCGTACATATTAAGTGCTTGGCAAAGTGCCTGGCTTCACAAGTGTGACGTTACATAGTATGGTCAGCTCAGTATTGCTGCCTCCGTGACCGCTTTACCTACAGACCCCAAGTATTCATGAGGTTAGAGATCCCTCCTCTGTCTCGGTCACTGCTGTGAGCACATGACAGGCACCCATTACGTTTTTGTCGGGTAAAGGAGGATGTGGGCACATTGAACAGACACAGGTGCTTGGTCAGTGCCAGGCCCATCAGGGACAGAAAAGGGTCCCTTTGTTCTTGATGCTCACAGTCCAGTGGGGTTGGTGGACAGAAAACAGGCATCATCCTCTGGACCTTGATGAGTGAGTTCTACTTGTGAGAGCGAACTGCACACTGTGACTGGAGACAGTGGTCCGAGAAGGCCACTGCGGGGCGAGTGCCAGCCCAGGGGAGAGCCGGGGGCAGGGAGTGGAAGATGGCCGCAGGACATGGGGGCAGTGGCCCGAGCTGGCCCGGCCACTCTAGCTGTGGTGGTGCTTTGCATTTTGCTCAAGGCTCAGGAAGGCCATGGGCAGGTTTTGAAGGAGTGGGTTGAGAGTGAGCCGGGAGCCATTTTAAACTCCGTGGATTAAGAGGGGGCTCTCGTGGGAGCAGCCGGAAGGTTAGGAGGTGATGAGTGGTCCAGGGAGACAAAGAGGAGGGGCTGGCCGAGGAGCCAGGGAGAGGTGGCCAGACTGCCGTGCGGCCAGAGCATCAGCCTGGGGTCAGCCTGGGGTCAGCCGGGGAGGGTGGGGAGGAGAGGAAGTCCTCCTGAGCCCCGGGGCGCCCCTGCGTCTGGCAGAGCTGCGGAGTGCCCTTCCAGTGTCCCTGTTCCCCTCTGTCGGCCGCATCTCCCAGGCACCCTCCTCTGGCCCAGATCTTTCTGGAAAAAGCAGTAGCTTTCATTTGTTAATGGCACCGAGCCAAGCGCCATGGCTGCGTCATCTCATCGGATGCTCCCAGTGTTACAGGTGACGAAACCAAGGCTCCAGAGGGCAAGCCAGGGACCGAGGCCGGTGAGCTGGTGAGCGACGAGCCCCAGCCTCCCACCCCGCTCCAGCTGCCTGCCAACCTCCTGCTGGTGCCCCTGGGCTCCGGTTGCCTCCCCGCCGCCACGTCCCCTGAGCGGAGCTCCTCCAGATGTGCAGCTTTGCTGCTTGCTGTGTCCACTCAGAAGGTCGCGGGGAAAGGCCGCAGCAGCTGCAGAGGAGACACGGGGGTGGGAGGAGCCCGCTCGAGCCACCAGCTAGGTCCAGCGTTCCCGCACGCCGCCACATCCGGCCTGGCCCCGGCCCAGCTCTCCCCAGCCTGTGTCATTTGGAGCAAGCCCCAGACACCAACATTTCAGGTGTTGATATTCCAGAATGTTCTCTCAAAGATAAGCATTGCTTTTTAATAGTAATACTATTATAATAAAAGTGGTAGCACACCTATAAATTAATAATTACTTAATACCCAGGGTTTCTTTCTTTTTTTTTTTCTGTTCGAATCAGGGTCTAGGTAAGATCCACACATTGTGATTCATGGGTTTGTCTCTTAAATCCCTTTTCATCTATAGAGTCTCCCTCTTTGCCATTTGTTGAAGAAACTGGGTCATTTGTCCTGTAGAGTTTGGTACCATCTGGCTTTTTGCTGCTTCTGTCCCTGTGGTATTAATTTAGCACAGTCTTCTGGTTTGTGTATTCCCTGTCAACTTGAACTTGAATCTGGAGGTGAGATCTGCCTGGGAAGGTGGCAGGGGGTCCCATCTGGTGGTGTGTGTTTGTGAAGTAGGCAGCTGTTGATGGGCAGCGCCTCGATGGCTTTGAGGAGTCACCGAACAGTGACGCCGTCATCCCTTCTCCACGCGTGCCTTTCGCCTGTCGCCTCCTGCGTGGTTACCCCCGGAAAGGCAGCCCCGGCGCTTGGTCCTCCCTCTCCTTTACGTGCCAGTTTCAGACCCCACAGCAGTCGCCGCGTCTTGCAGGCGGAGGACATGGGTCTGGCTTTGCTCTTCTGAGCCTAAGTCCCTCTGCCCAGGACGCAGTTCGCCCTCCCAGGGCCCACGGCCTTTCTCTCTGAGTCGCTGCTGCCACCGCTCTCTGGCCCATCCCCAGCTGCTGCCACGCGGGCCCTCGGGGCTCCCATGGGAACGCACTTCTCCCTGTCCCCCTGACACTTCTTGACTTGACCGACTCACAGCCATTCAATTCTCCTAGCCTGTCACAGCGTCCAGGGCCTTCTGACCCCTTCCCCGCCCCTGCTGTGGGCTCAGGCTCTTCTCTTCTCCATCCTCTGATTTCATTTTTTTGGCAAATATGGAGTGCCTCCCATGTGCCAGCACCTGGGGGGTACAGGACAGGGGTCCCCAGAGCCCCTGCCTCCAAGGGCTTCCCAGTCTGGTGGAGAGACACGCCCTGTGACAAATGCCTCATTAAGGGCAGTCATGGGGCAGTTTGGGCAGGGAGGAGGGACACTGGCCATGTTTACGGGCATTACAGTGGCTCACTACAGGGCGTCCTTCCCTTGACAGGACTGGGAAGCAGCTAAGGGCCTCAGGGCAGTGGCTGCCTCCTGGGACTCTCCTGGCTTCCTCCACGGCCTTTCTGTGGTTGACGGTGCCCTGCGAAGCGTCACATCACACGGATAAGCAGGAAGAGAGGTGCCGAGGCTTTCTCTCCGCACGTTTGTGTTTGATTTGGGAAGGAAAGCCCTCCCTGGGCGTAGCTACCCTATGCCTTTGCATCTCAGCACCCCGCCTCGGCCAGGGGACGTCTCCGTGTCTGGTTTAGACGGGCGGGCCGAGTGAGACACCCTCGCTGCCTGAGACTAGGGGCAGCGGGGAGGGGCGAGGCCGGTGTCGCCTTGGAAGCCGGCAGTGGCCCGAGAAGGACTGCTTGCTTGTCTTCTCACCAGACCTGGGGCTCCCAGAAGGCAGAGTCTTCGGCTTTTACACGTGGCAGGCATGTCCGAAAGTGGGGACAGGGCCATCCACATGGACCGCCGGACCCCACCCCTGTCCTCCTCGTTTAGAAGTGGGCACGCGGCCAGCTGGCTCCCACTCAGGCGTCGCCCGTTCACCAGGGTTCACAAAGCCTGGCGTTGCTCCTGCAAACCAGAGGGCCTTGCTGGGGGGCCGAGGCGCGTGGCCAGGCTGCCGCGCCCCGCCTTCGCCTCCTCTCTCCCCGGGACTGTGAGCTTGCAGGAGGCTGGGGTGGAGAGGCGGTGCGGCCACTTCCGGGAGGACCTGTTGTGAGGCCTCCTTCGGACCGTTGAGAAACCTTCACTGGCTCCTGTGCTGCTCGTTTTTTCTCTCCCAATGGAGAGCACTTTTTAAAATGGGGGTGTAATTCACATTCCAGAAAATTCACCCTTTGAAAGCACACAGATTCGGGGGGTTCTAGTACATTCAGCATTGTGCCATCATCACAGATTTAAATTCCAGAACGTTTTCATCACCCCAGAAAGAAGCCCCGTGCCCATTAGCAGTCAGCTTCCATTTCCCCCTCCCCAGTCCCTGACGCTCACGAACCCACTTCCTGCCTGTGTGGACGTGCCTGGACGTTTCATGTGAATGGGGTCACACGCTGTGTGGCCTCCAGTGCCCCGCTTCTCGCTGAATGTCATGTGTTCAGGGTCCACCCACGTCGTAGTGAGTGTCAGCGCCTCGCTGCTTTAAGGCTGAGCGCCGCTCCAGTGTGTGGACGGGCCACGTCGCGTTCATTCAGTCCTCTGCTGATGGACACTTGGATTGTTGCCCCTTGTGCCTACTGTGACTCACGCTGCCGCGGACGTAGACATACAAGTTTCTGTGTGACTGTGTTTCCTTTTCTTTTGGGTGTGTATCTAGGAGCTACATGGGTCACACAGATATTCTATTTCAACATTTTGAGGAACTCGTCGACA
>NW_006429782.1:3858978-3872583 GCF_000325575.1 Pteropus alecto | reverse complement strand
AGAGTGTCTCTGCAACCTTGCCCACTTTTGTTATTTTCAGCTTTTTTTATTAATTGCCATCCTAGTGGGTGTGAGGTGGTGTCTCCTGGTTTCGATTTGCATTTTCATAATGATTAATGATGTCGACCGTCGTTCTGTGTGTTTATTGGCCGTTCGTAGAAATTTCCCTGGCCGTGCACAAGGGTTCCAGTGTCTCTGCATCCTTGCCCACACTTGTTATTTTCAGCTTTTTTTATTAATTGCCATCCTAGTGGGTGTGAGGTGGTGTCTCCTGGTTTCGATTTGCATTTTCATAATGATTAATGATGTCGACCGTCGTTCTGTGTGTTTATTGGCCGTTCGTGGAGAAATTTCCCTTCTAGGAAGGGGCTGGGGAAGGAGGCTCGAGGATCGGGGGCCTCGGAGCCTGCGGTCAGGTCTCAGCACTGTCACTTAGCAGTGCTGCATCTTCGAGCCTTGGTCCCTCCATCTGTTGGCAGGTGGTGTGGGGTTTCGTAGGGGAACGTGTGCACAAGGCTCTCCATCCCGTCAGCAAGAACGTTACCGTTTACCATCATTCTTAACGACCTGTGGCCTCTGTTTCTGTCGTGGAGCCTGCTTTGCCAGGTTTTCTGCAAATAGCAAGTTAATTCATTTCAGATAATCAGATGGACGAGAAGGAGGCGCACGGAGAGAGGCGTAGACAGGGGTCTGAGCGGGGGAGGAGTGGAGGCCAAGCGAAGGAGATAGAGGGCAGCAGCCGGCCGTGGGGAGCGCACGGCCACCTCTGTCCCGTGACTGTCCCGGCAGCCTCTCGCCCGCCCCCTGAAACGGACTTCCTCGTGTTCTTTGTTTAAGGAGGAGCCGAGGAAGGTTTGCTTCACCTATGACCTGTTCCTGAACCTGGAGGGCAACCCACCCGTAAACCACCTGCGCTGCGAGAAGCTCACCTTCAACAACCCCACCATCGAGTTCCGGTACAAGCTCCTGATGGCTGGCGGGGTGAGTGTGCCCCGAGCGGGCGGGCCCTGCCCCCGCCCGTCCGCGCGCCGACGGGCTCGGCTGCTCTGTCGTGGCTTCCGTGGACTTTTATCTCTGCTCCCGAACTGGGAGCCTTGGTGCTGGGGCGCCTGGGGATCTCCCTCCAGGGTGCATCCCTCCAGTGCATGGGTGGACACCAGGTACCCAGAGGGCCAGGTTGCACAGGTAGCCCCTGGCAGCGCTGGCGAAGTCCTAGGTGTCCCGAGTCTGTGCTGGGGCTTTGTCAGCCGGGAATGACTAGCCACTAGTTATCCCCGTAGCTTCTTAGCTTCCTGGTCGGCTTTGGTTAATTAGCACCTTCCTCCAGAAGGAGGGTGGGAGAAGGATGGGCGTGAGGCCACTCTGTCAGCGTTGCAAGGCTCTGGGGCCCGCTCCCAACCGGATTGGCAAGGCCACCCTGGGACCGCGTCATCTGGGGAAACAGCAGCCGCTCTCTGTGGGGTTCCCTAATGATGCACGCCACCTGGCAGCTTTGTCCTCGTGAGGCTAGGTGAAGGTGCCAGCTCTCAGAACCTAGGTCTCTGCGGTGAGTCGTGTGGCTGGTGATCCTGCTGTGGTGGCAGAGTGCCAGGAGCATGTGTCAGGACTCAGGGAGACTGGGGTTGGGGAGCTTGGTGCAAATAGATGGTTGATTATGGAGGAGGCGGGGCACTTGGCTGCAGGCTGGACTGTGTGTGTCAAGAGAGGTGCAGGCTAAGCACATGAGACATCTCAGAGCCACTTGTTGGTGACCCAAAGTCACTGAGCATTTGTCTAGCTGCCAGAGGTGCCTCTGATGGAGGATTCTGTCGGGGTCATTGAGGGGGGGGTGGTGAAGAGAGAGAGAATGTGTGGGTGTGTGAGCATGTTCGTGTGAGTGAGACTTGGTGTGTGTGAGTGTATGTGAATGAGTGTGAGCATGTGTGTGAGTGTGAGACTGTGAGCATGTGTGAGTGAGTGTGTGTGTGTGTGTGTGTGTGTGTGTGTGTGTCAGGCCCACCTTCCCAGTGAGCACAGGGAGTTTGGGTTGAGCTTCTTTGGGCCTAGGGAGCAGTCTTTTTCTCTTCATTTAATTTAGTTGGGTCTTTAACAGACGTTTCTAAAGCTCCGCAGTGACGTGTTCCCTGCAGAGCGGTTGCGTAAGCTCCGCTCTGTCCCAGTGGAGGGCGAGTCTGGGATTCGGACCCGTATGCGGCAGGGCGGCGGGGCGGACGGACCGACGCAGCTGGTCCTCACGTTTGCCCCTTGCGGGATGGGCCGAGGACGCAGGGGGCGTGTCGGCCTCCACGGCCCTGCCCCGCTCTGCCCCTGCCGCTTCCCTTCCACACGTTTCCCCGGGCCTGGGGTCGCCCGGTCTCCACAGTCACAGCTCTGGGAACAGATGTCCAGTCAGCATTCCCCGGCCGCTCAGAGCCCCAGGACCAGGGACCGTGCCCCTCCGCTCTCTGTCAGGGGTTTTCTTCGCTCTGAAGAGATGGAGGCTCAGTGTGCATCATCTAAACATGCAAAGCCGGAGGGGCGGGGGAGGAGGAGGTGGCATGAGGGGCGAGCCAGAGAGGCTGGGAGGGCAGGTCCGCGTCACAGCCCGGGAGGGCGGAAGGGAGAACGAGGCCCGCGGGCTGCGACCCGTCGCTCTCTGCCAGGCGCTTTGCACCTTTGGTGACGGCTTCTCAGAGAGAGAGCCGGTCAGGGGGCGGGCGGGCGGCTGCCGGGACAACCGCAGGAACTTTCTTGGCCTCTGGAACCATGGGCTTCTGGGGCTTGTCCTGCCTGATGGCAGGGCAGTGCTCTCTGGTCTTAGGAGCAGCCTAGGACCTTCACGACTGGGGTCCGCACTCCCCGGGCCGTGGACCGGTGCCAGTCCGTGGCCTGTTGGGAAGTGGGCCGCACAGCAGGAGGTGAGTGGCGGGCCAGCGAGCGAAGCAGCCGCTCCCCAGCGCCGGCATCACCGCCTCCGCTCCGCCTCCGATCATCAGGCGTTAGTTAGGTTCTCATAGGAGCACCGGTCCCTGGTGCCTAGAAGGCTGGGGACCGCTGCTTCATGCGATAGTGGCACTTGAGGCCTGAGTTGTGGTCCTTGTGTTAGCCGGTCTGGAGCTCTGAGTGTCCCCAGCGGGGCTGCCATCGGCACCTGGTGGTGGAGGAGCACAGCGTCCACGCGTCGGGGGAACAGCGCCCCGTGCTGCGCGTCACTGGTGAGCGTGGGGTCCTGTGATTCCCCGCGTGAGCTTCAGGCACTAACCCAGAGGCGGCCAGAGTGGCTTGGCCGTTTTTGTAGACGGTCAGAGGCCAGCCTTGGGACAGTCGGCTGCTTCTCCCCTCAGCACAGTGCCTCGTCCTCGTCCTCGGCCTCCTCGGCAGCTGAGGGTCTGCATTTCCCTTGGGTGAGACGTGTCCTTGTCGAGCCCGGGCCGGAGGTGCAAGCGGGTCCATTCATTCACTTCACCATTTCTTAAAGGGCCGCTAGGGAGAAGCGGGGCAGACGCAGGGCGCGCGCTGCACTGTCCCGACACGGCGTCAGGCTAGGACCTTCCTGTGAAGGAGAGAGGAGAGACGTGAGGGCAGGCGGAAGGAGACGAGTGACGGGCTCCGGCGTCCCGGGAGACCGCAGCTGTCCTCTCCTGCCTTGGCTGTCGGTCGCTTCTCCAGCGCCGCGTGTGTCTTGCTGGCCTTCGAGCCTGGCGATGTCCTGAGACCTCGCGGTCCGCGCCGCGCCGGCCAGGGTCTGCCGCGTTCTGGCCGCCGTGCTTACGAGCGTTGTGGTCGGACAGGCTGGCGAGCGGCTCGGCCTCCGGCTTCGCTGCCTGGAGTCGGGGTTGGGGCGTGGCGCGAAGGGCTCCAGTGCCCTGCTTTCAGCTCAGAGTCCCGTGACCATGACCATGACATCAGCCACCTCAGATGAGAGGTCGGGCTCGTCAAGGCATCCCAGGTGCCTGAGGTCGTTAATGGTGTGTGTCCTACCAGCTAAAGGTCTTTTTCTCGCTTTTTGCTTTTACGTGCGCTTTCTTCTTTTGTTCTATCTCGTCGCCATCTGGAAGGTTCCTTCTGAGTGGCTGACCGCCATCAGTGTGAACTTCCAGTGCGGGTCTTCGGCAGACTTGCTCCTGAGTCTTCTCTCCCTCCAGCAGGTACCACAGGAGCCTTGCTGGACCTGGGCGGGTGTTTTCAGGAGCAGCTCCTGGCAGAAGCCCAGGCCCTGCCTCCTCGTAGTTAATGAAGGCAGAGCGCACTCCCCACCCTGCAGGCTCCAGCCAGGTGGCTTTTGCAGAGAGCTGGGCCAGCCTCCATGCGGCTCCCCCTTGCCTCGGCCTCCCCGCTCGCTCCGTTTCAGTCAGCCTCAGCCACCTGGCGGTGGAAGAGGGCTCGTTCTTCAGGAGACATGGGACCCAGCGAAGCCGCGCACACTCACGTCCCGCAGAAGCTGCTTCCTCCGCCACGCGCCTGCCAGTGCGGGGTCTGCCTGGCTTCTCACCTTCGTGCTTCTGGTCTTTCTCAACCGCAGCGCTCAGGTCGGCCTTGGCCGCAGCTGCCTCCTCGTGCCTCTTGCACACTCTGCCGGTCTTCGTGGCCCCGCGCTCTCTTCCCCGAGGTCACGCCGGCCGCACCCGGGCCCAGCCATCCTGGGACCCTGCTTCTCTTTGCTCTTGCTGTGAGCCTGCTTTGCTCCGAGCACTCAGCACCCAGGCTCTCCCTGGCCTGCTCCCCCAGAAGGACGCCCTGACACCTCCAGCCACAGTCCCACAAGCCAAATCCTCTTGCCCACCGGATGTCCATCCTGCCTCCTTGCTCGTTGATAACGTCTGTCTCTTCTTTATCACTAGGTGATGGTAATGCCCGAAGGAGCAGAAACGGTGTCCAGGCCCAGTCCTGACTACCCCATGTTACCCACAATTCCACTCTCTGCCTTCTCTGACCCCAAGAAGACCAAACCGTCCCACGGCTCCAAGGTTAGTGAGGTGGAAGGCCCAGTCTCGTGGGAGCACCGGGGCCCAGCGGAGGGTCCTGGGCTCAGGGCGCCCCCTCTGCAGGGCTGAGCCTTCCTTCCCCGGACTCTTCCCCTCGGCATCTTGCTCTTGGAGCTCTCCGTGCTCCCCCGGCTGCTCTCTGCCACTTAGTCAGAAGCGTCGGCTCCTCCTGGATTACACAGGACATCCTGGCGATCGCAGGCTCTTGTCCCTGTTCCTCTTGAGGCCAGAGCACCTGCCCCAACCTCCCCACTCTGCCGAGTCCCTCAGACAGAGCCCCGAGGCAGTCTCGCGAGTTTGGGGGGCCATGGACAGAGTGTGTCCATTGCGGCCACCACGCCCACCCCATCAGGCCTCCTGCACTCAGCCGGGATGCCCGGTCGCCAGGGCTGGGTGTGTCTTCCCTGGGCTGTTCCAGGCGCACTTCTTTCTGCCACAGCGGCTCTCGGCAGAGACGGCTTCTGTGGGGGCAGGCGGGACCGTGTAGGCAAGCGAGCCGACTCCCCTGAGAAGAAACGCGTCCTTGTCTTCGCTCGGCCCCCACAGGCGGGTGGCACTCCCCCCGCTTCGTGAGACGACTCTCTGAGCCGTCCCGGAGTGGCTGCCAGCGCCCTTCGCCGGTGTCACGATGTGCACATCGACTCTGAGCGTGCGTCCCGTACCCGGCCACCGCCCACACAGCTCTGTCCTGGGGCCGCTGCTTGGTCTCGCGTCGCCGACCCCACAAGTTTATGCACTTCTCGTCTTTGCGTTCTTCTTGCTTCACTCACCTGCGGGGTGTCGTGAGCCTGGGGCACAGCCTTACTCAGCAGCGGTGCTGGTGGAGCACCACGTCTCCCAGGCAGGGTCTTTCTGGCGCTTTCCGCAAGGCCGGTCAGTCTCTGAAGTCCTCAGATTCGTCTGATAAAGCCCTCAAGACGCATGAGGCCAGTCTCGAGCACGGAACGCAGCTCTGGGGTCTTCCCCACACCGGCCTCCTGGGCCCGTCCTCCTGAGCCGACGGAGGTCATGTGGAAGAGGGATCCTTGCTAGAGATCTTGGCAGCTTCTCTCTCCGCCACTCACAGTTTTCCGGAAGTCGTTGCAAACTAGGAAGGGTAGGAATTTTCATTTCTTCTGTGTGTTACTTGCAAGTCACCCAAAAGCCCATGAAGAGATGCCCTCCCAGGTAGTGAGGACGCTGGCATTTCTCAGCAGAGTGCCTTGGCGGCCCCCGGGTGCCCCCGGCCAGACGGGCACATCCGCCAGGCTCGGCGTCCTTGATCTCTGCCCCTCCCGTTCCAGGATCTGTCTGCAGCCAGCTGGGTGGCATGGTGCAGGAGGCACCTGCACAGGTTTCTCAGACAGCACAGGGCTGGTTCTTCTCCGCTGGTGGCTTCCCTGGAACCGCTTTGCCTGCTGTGCAGTTCTGGCTTCCGAGCCGTCGGCCTCACTCTGCTCTTGTCGGCGGGCAGGGCCGTGCACCAGCCTCTTCCTCCAGCTAGGGACCTTCCTGTGGGCACTGGCTGTCCCCCAAGATTAGTTCTCCACTGCCGGGACCCGAAGTCGGGTTGCCCGGCCACAGACTCCAGGCAGAGAGGGTCAGGTTGAGCAGGGTCCCCAGCCCAGGGGCCCTGGGGAGTCTGGCTGCTGTCGCCATAGGAGGATCGGCCCCTAGTGGACTTGCCACTGCAGGCTCCTCGGAGGTAGCGTGGCAGGCAGGAGCCGGCGTCCTGGAAGGGGAGCGGAGCCCTGCGTGGCCTGCTGTGAGGACGGTGTTCCCTTTGGCCCTGCCCTGCAGTGCCCCTGGACTTGCGTCTCTGTAGCTTCTCCCGGTCTGACGTCAGCCGGTTGTCTTGGATGACTTTTCGCGTCATTGAAATTTTCGCTCTGGAAATGTTTCTGCGAGGGGTCGGGAACATCTGCCTGACACTCAGATCTCAGTGTGCGATTTCAGAGCACCGCAGCCTTGGGCCTGTGCAGAGTCCCGGGGGGAAGGGCTGCTGCTCAGAAGCTGTGGCCTTTGGTGGATGTGCCTGTCAGGTGTGCTGTCGCCCCACTTCCTGGGGCTGGGACCAGCTCCTGCAGCCCAGGCGGCTGCGTGGACTCTGCGAGAAGAGGCCGGAATCGCACGTGGGATCTCTGCTTCCTGTCTCTCTCTCTGGAGGAGCAGCTGGCTGGGGAGCGGAGTCCCCAGGGACTGGCCCCGTTCGACGCACCAGCCCCAAGGGATGCGCCCCTCTAAATGGTCAGCTGGGGGCTTTTGCGAGGGCCCCCTCCCACAGGCCTGGTGATGGAAGAGCCAGGGCTGGGCACAGGGGCTGACATTTCTCCAGAGAGGTGTCAGGAGCCATGACCACCGGGGCTGTCCCCAAATCTTTGGCACTGATGTAGGTTGTGGATTTGCAAGAAGATGGTGACAGAGTAGCTCCGAGGTGGTTGAGACTGGGCTCTCTGTCCCTGTGACTCTTTATTGGGCGAGCTCTGTCATTGGGCCCTCACTGGGGCTGGGAGAACAGGAAGCATAGGCCTCTCTGCAGGGCGTTTAGCTGGCTCGTCCATCCCGTTGGCACTCAGGGTGAGCTGGCAAAGTATGGCTCCCTCAGATACTGTGGGCCACCTTTGGAGTCTGGCTGCTGTTGGTGTCCTGGCGGGCTTTGATCTGGTGAGCCTCTGGGCCCAGCCATGCGCCTGGCTGGCTGAGTGACAGCGGAGCCCTAGGCAGCCAGCAGCAGCGGGCACTGGTCCAGCACCCCTGGACGTGCAGGGTCGCAAAGGAGTGTTGAAAGGAGGAGGCAAACAAGGCGTCTGGCGGGGCACCCACCCGCAGGCTATGCTGACTCTGTGGGGGTGGCCCCGGCCCCTTGATCTGAGTGCTCGGTGTCGGCCACGGCCCACACTGTCCCAGTGAGGTAGGTGGCCTTGCCCTGGTTCAGAGGAAGCACAGGCACACAGGGTTGGAGTCACCTGGCCTGGCCTTCCCGGAAGTCCGGAGCAGGGCCGCTCTCCGCCTGTCCCTAGCTGGAGCTCTGTGACCTGGCGACCCACCCTCAGCCATCTGGATTTCTCAAGAACCATCCGCATTATAAGAAAGCCGCCCGCCTGGCCAGCTTTGATCCCAGGGCCTCGGGGTTGCTGGCAGGCACTCAGGGGACCAAAGAGCCCTGTGCCTGGCTGTGCGCTGGGTCCAGGCGGGGTCGGGGTGACCAGGCAGGAGGCACACAGACTCTGTGGTGGGGACAGGAGAGGGGCCCACCTGCTAGTGCCCCCCGGCGGGAAGCTGCAAGGCGTGTCGGAGGGGAGTGGGTCGTGTGGCTGCCTTTCTCTGTCTGACTCACCGTGTGCTCTTCTTGAATCCCTCAGGGAATGTCAGTTCAATTCAGAGGGGAGTCTTAGCCTGCAGCCGCCTGCGACCTGCTGACACTTCCTAGTAGTTTAAAGGCACAGCTCCATTTAAAACTCTCACCTGCTGCCTTACTTTTTCGCTTTTTGGAAGATTTTCTCTAGCTGAGTCTGAATCAGGTGGATTATACTTTGTAGGGGTCGGGGGAGGAGGAGCAGGGCGACCCCGAGATGCCATTTGACTGTCTTTCTTCCTTCCCGCCCGGCATGTCAGGACGCCAGCAGAGAGAGCGGCAAAGCCTGCAAGGCCCACAAGACGGCCAAGGAGCACCGGGAGCGGCCACGCAAGGACTCCGAGGGCAAGGGCCCCTCCAAGGAGCCGGAGCGGGAGCAGGCCCGAGGCGCCAAGGACGCTGCACGGAAGCTGGGCGAGGGCCGGCCACCCAAGGAGGAGAAGGCCCCGCCACCCAAGGCCGCGTTTAAGGAGCCCAAGATGGCCTTGAAGGAGACCAAACTGGAGAGCCTGTCCCCCAAGGGCGGGCCCCCCCCACCGCCCCCTTCCAAGTCTTCCAGCAAGCGGCCGGCCGCCGCCGACTCACCCAAGCCCAGCGCCAAAAAGCAGAAGAAGAGCAGCTCCAAGGGGTCCAGGAGCGCCCCCGGCACCTCGCCCCGCACCTCGTCTTCCTTCTCGGACAAAAAGCCGGTCAAGGACAAGGGCAGCACCAAAGGGGAGAAGGTCAAGGCTGAGAGCGAGCCCCGAGAGGTCAAAAAGCCCCCGGAGGTGGAGGAGTCCAACTCAGAGGATGAAGCCTCCTTTAAGACAGAGGTGAGGCGCCTGTCCCCGCCCCGTCATCCCCGTCATCCCCGTCACCCCGTCACCCCCGTCCTTGTTATCTCTCTCAGCGCTGAGCCATGGGAAGCCTCGTTGGCCCTGAGGTCAGGCCCCGGGGAGGCTGGGGTCTGGACCCAGGGCTCCTGCTCGCTCCTTGCAGCTCGGGCGCACCCGCGCTCGTCGCTAGCGCAGGCTCCCTGCCTGTGGGCCTGGGAAAGCCCGCCTCGTGCGGGCTGCGGGCTGTGAGGAGCCGGTGCCTCGGGAAGGGCAGCCGTGAGCCACAAAGGAGCCAGTAGCCGGGTAGCTGACTGGGGGGCCAGACCTCCCTGGGGCCTCTCTGAGGCGGTGTCCTCTGTGAGTGCTGTTTGGCGTCTGGATGGACGGAGGGCTGGGTGAGTGAGCGAGTGACCCCCTCAGCTGCAGCAGCGCCTGGCCCGGTGCTCCATGGCCTTTTGCTGTTTCCAGATCTTCATTCGCTCTCAAAGGCGGAAGCATTGCCACCAGTGGTGCTGCCCAGGGCTCTGCCTGGGCTTCGGAAGTGGTTCTTGAAGCAAGAGCTGTTTTATGTCAGCGGTGCTGACGTCACGAGTGTGTGGCTTCCAGGGGTACCCCATTGGAGGCGACAGCACTAGCGGTAACGATTCGGCGCACAGATAATAGGGCACCCGCTGGACTAAGGAGACACACAAGGCGAGCGATGCTCCGCGCCTGGCACTTCACACGGCCAGGAGACCCTGTTCGCCAGGGAACCTAAGGGGCGGGGCGCTGACAGCCTCTCGGCTGTCCGGGCCCGTCTCAGTAGCCTCCTTGGCTGCTGCAGGTTCTTTGGGTGCTGAACAGAGCCCAACCTGTCGCCTGCTTCCTCTGTCTGCTTGGCCCCCAGAGCTTGGACAGGTGCCTTCGCCCCCTTTCCACTCTAGATGCTTCCGGGCAAGGCCTTTCCGCACCCAGGGCCGGTGACCTACATTGGGAAGCGAAGTTGGGATCACACCCGGCTGGGATCCCCGTGAGCACCTGGGACGCCATGTGGGAAGCCTCCCCGAGGTGCTGCTGCTCGGAGGGGCTGGATGTGTGGCATTTGCGGCCGGGCACCTTGGACCTGGCGCTGGGGTTTCTCGTGGAAGCCTCGGGGATTTCTCTCGGCTGAGCCTCGAGTCTCAGCCCTGAGACTTGTGAATGATGAGACTTAGCCACTCGAGGTTCGTGCAGGGATGAGACCTGGGCCACCAACAGGACGCCAGGGCTCTCCAGGGTTGTGGGACAGTTACTAAGTGACGTTTCCCGGCCTTGGGGTTTTGGTGAGGTGGGGAGGTGAGACAGTCTTCCAGAGCCAGGTCCCTGGCTTCTCTCACCGTCTCGGGCCGTCCCACCCTGGAGGCTGCATGGGGTGCCACATCTGGAAAGCCGGGACTGCTGCATAGGACTTGTGTCACCTCCCACTTGGCCGAGAGGTGGCTGGCAGCTCCTCATCTGGGTCCCTGGGCTGAGCCTGCAGCTCCTCCGGCTGCTTCTCTCTGGTCTCCCTGGCCCAGGAGCGCTGGGAGCATGGCGGGCCCCTCTCCTGTCCTCCGCTGGATAACGTGGCAGCGCTTGCAGTGGCTCCTCGTGAGCCTTCGGACCTTTGTTCTTGGGCGGAGACCGTGTCTGCCCCTTGGGTCTGTGTAGGAGAGAGGGGGGCAAGTGCGTCTGAGATGCGTCTGACTGCCGCCGCCACCGCACACGGGCACAGGGCGGGGCTGGAGCGGCCTCTCGGCCTGGCATTTCTGAGCTTGCTGCCTGCACACTGGGTGGCCACCACCCCGGACCGGCTCCTGGCCCGGCCCCGCTGTTTTGTATCAGTTTCACGGACCCTGCTACTCACGCCACCGGTCCAGATTCCCTGTTGTAGATGTCAGAGGCACGGTGGGCACCAGCCTCCGTGTGCTGGTGGCGGCCACGCTCACACAGAGCAGAGGCTGCAGGCCGGCTTTTACAGATGGGGAAACCGAGGCTGGAAACTGAGAACGGCCTTGGTCAGTTGGTGGGACAGCCAGGGTCACATCCTGGACTTCGGAGCTGGGGTAAGAACTCAAGTCTGTGTGCAAGAGGATTGCGTGGTTCCAGGCCCGTCGTTGGGGCTTGGGGGTTGCTCATCTTTGTGGTGCCCCCACAGTGGACAGGGGCTGGTGGCAATCTAGGCCAGGTTTCTAGAGAAGGGTTCCCCGGGGCACACACCAGCCCTCAGGTGTGTGAGTGGGTGGCGTCAGCAGGAGCCTGTTGGGAGGGCCTGGAGCAAGTGGCTTAGGCCATGGTGAACCCTGGAGAAGAGGCCCCTTAACTCCTCAGGTGGTGAGTGTTCTGCCCCAGGTGGCCTGGTCGCTCTCTGGGCTCCAGCCCTGCGGGCTGGGGCTGCCTCGGCCCGCGGACATCTGGAGGGGGAGGGGCCCCCGGGGGTCTCCTCGCATGTGGCCTCGCCAGGACCAGGCAGATGCTGCCGGGTGCCTCTCCTGTCTCCCGGCCCCCTCCCTCCTCTTGACAACGGGAGATGGCCAGAGGCGTTTGGTCCCAAGCGCTCAGGTGCTCAGCTTTCAGACGGTCCCCTGAGGCAAGAGGGCGGAGGCAGCCTCCTGGGTGTGGGCGTACTGAGCCAGGGCAGACTTTCTTGGCTGCTCTGCCCTTGCGAGCCCGTGCAGGCCCGCAGCCAGCTCGGCCACACACGCCTTCCGGGGCGGCCCGTTGGCAGGAACGCAGGCCCGTTCTGGCTCCGTGCTCTGTTTGGCAAGGCCGGAAGCCCCTTCTCCAAGCGGGGCTCTGGAATGACCAGTCCCTGTTCACCCTGGGAGGTGTGACAGCTCCGCCCCCTTATCATCTCACTCATATCCTAATGGCCTAGTTTGGCCTTTTACTGCCCCCTGGTGGCCGAGTCGGGGTGGGCAGCTTCAGGAAGAGGGAGGTTGTGACCTGCTGTGGGTACAGTGGACCAGGCTGGAGGCCACAGTGTACTTAGCTGCTTGTCGCATGCACACACACGCTCGCTACCGCAGGGCACCGGCTGGCCGATGGCAGCACAGGCAGGAACATGGCTTTTTGTCGTTTAGCCCTGGGACAGGCAGTGGGGAAATGAGGGCAGAGTGAGAATCCGGGTCCCTGCCCCCCTCCTGTCCCTGTGGTGCCATGGTCCCTGCCAGCTCTTCCCCCACAGACGGACGTGCCGCCCAGGTGCACGGGGACCGATGTGATCCGAGTTCCTCCTGGAACTTCTAGAAATTTGTCAAAGTTTCTCAGTGGGAAAAGAAGGGCCATTAACTTGTGAATGGGAGCCCGAGGCGTGCTGGGGCCGGGGCGGAGGCGGGACAGGTTCTCAGGTGTGTGCACCCGTCCGCCTCTGTGCCTGGGCCGGGGTGCTTGGGGCCTGGCGCCTCTGCGACTTTCTCAGTGAGTGTCAGGGGGACCCGGTTGTGTGTCGCTGTTGCCCGGGTGATTTCTTGTCCACTCTTTTTGCTTGGACTGAAAGGTTGTTCTCTTCTCTCCCCGTCTGCCCCACCCCACCGTGGGGTGCAGTCTGCCCAGTCCAGCCCGTCCAGCTCCAGCTCCAGCTCCGACTCCAGTTCGGATTCAGATTTCGAGCCGTCTCAGAACCACAGTCAAGGTGGGTGATGACAGAGGAAAGCAACTGGAAGTTTTCTGTGGCGTGTTGCTGTGGGAGCACCCTGACTCTGCCTGGAAGCCGTTGGGGTCCCAGGCACGTTAGAGAACCGGGGTCACGAGCAATTTCCCGGCGTGATGGGCTTTCGTGTGGGGGCTCACGCCACACCTGGGGCTCAGCAAAGCCCGAGTCTGACGGCCGTTGCTACACCTTACCCAGGGCCCGGGCAAGGGGGCGGGCGGGGGCTCAGGCCTGGGCTGCACTCACCCCGGGCGTTTCTTCAGCGTATGACTGCTTGCCCACGCTGGGCCCCCAGAGGTCCCCGTCCCTAGTTGTGAGAGCTCAGGGAGTCTCCTAAAAGGAAAAGCAGAAGCAGGTCACCTGAGCGCCCGCCAGGTGTGGGAAGTTCCTTCCTTCCAGTGTTCGTTCTCTGGCCCTGAGGGCGCCCCGTGTGTGTGACGGGGGCCAGAGCTGCACTGGCTGATGAGGTGCTGCTGTTTGCCCCACCCACGTCCAGATGCCCTCCATGCCAGCTCCCCCCGCCCCGGCGAAGGTAGCGCTGGTCCCTCTGCCCACCGTGCACCCCGCCCATCCCCACACGTGCTCCTGGGTCACACAGCGCGTCTGGCTGGCACCTTCTGCCTTTTCCCTGTAGTGGGGCGCGGGCTAGGAGTGGCGAGAGGGTGTGAGGCCCGCTTGGCTGCCCCGGAACCCCCTGGGGAGGCCTTGCACAGGCTCAGGGTGGGCCCAAGCGCTCCTGGCCTACAGGGTGTGGGTGTGCGAGGGCCCAGCTGAGCCCGCTGCCAACCCTCACACCGGAAGCATTTCTCCTGGTGGATTGGATGACAGTCTCTGCGGCGGCCG
>NW_006429782.1:3841409-3858930 GCF_000325575.1 Pteropus alecto | reverse complement strand
GAGGGGGAGAGAGGAGGGAGGGGGGTGTTTCGGGAGGGTTCTGACCTGGGATTCAGACATGCTGTCGCTGAGGGAGCCTGGGGGATGGGCTCAAGCCCACACTCTCTCCAGGGGCTCTTATCTTTAGGGAAAGGGGGGGCGGGACCTGCTGAAGTGGGATCACGTGACCACGGTAATTGAGGCCTTTGTGTCCCTCTGTTGCCTTGGTAACAGGAATATAAACCAAGATGCCGTCTGTAGGGGACTGGAACTGGGCGCCTCTGGAGAAAGGGGAGGACTGGGCTGGGAGAAGCGGAGGGGGTGCTGAGGGTTGGGCAGGCCGGGGTGGGGGCACGGGCCGGACAGGTGATCCTGTGGCCTGGGCTCTGGCTGCTCGCCCTCCCGGCAGGGCTGCCTGGGCCTGGCTCTAGGCAGAGGCTCTGACTTCAGCTCCTTTGGCTTTGGCTATGGAAGGGCCCTGTGGTCCTGCCTCGGACCAGGGGCCAGAGGCCTGTGAGCAGGGCCAGGAAGGTAGGGGATGTAGGGAAGCTAGAGGATCCCTTAGGGGTGGCCTTGGGGGCAGTCCTGGGAGCTAGGCGGCAGGCCCCACCTGGCCAGAGGGACTTGTAGGCGGGTTTGCGGGTGATTTTGGGGGGTTTCGTCAAGAAGCTCCATGTGGCCCTCGGTGCAGAGGGGACGCTGCAGGGCTCAGGCGCAGCCCTGACCGCTCTCCCGCTCCCTCGTGTCCCGCAGGCCCCCTGCGCTCCATGGTGGAGGACCTGCAGTCGGAGGAGTCCGACGAGGACGACTCTTCATCAGGCGAGGAGGCCGCCGGCAAGACAAGCGCAGGGAGGGATTCCAGGTGCCTGGGCCGCGGGGGAACCGGCGGGCCTGGCTGATGGGCAGGGCCTGGAGGAGGCGGGGCCAGGGCAGGGTGTCCCCGGGGTGAGGACAAAGGGGGCAGCTGAGCTTGCTGGAGGGCACTCTGCCCTGGGCCACGCTGTCTCTGCTGCTGGGCAGAGTGCAGGGGCCGTAGGCATCCTTCCTCCTGTCACTGGAAGGAGGGGCTGTCCGGCGGGGGGGCCACCACCGGAGAAGCGGGGGCAGCCAAGGGCTAGCCCTGATCTGAGGCGGAGGTGGGGTGTGGCTGGTTCCTCTCCTCTAGAGCCTGGGGACCTTTTTCCCCTTTCCCACGCGTGCGGCATGGGGTGAGGACAGACCCTGAGAACTGTCCAGTGGATACCCCAGACCCCTGGAACAAGCCCACTCGGGGAAGGTGTGCGTTCTCAGCCTCCAAATGGCAGCCTTGGCCCCAGGCCCGCAGAAAGGGTAGACCCCAGTCGGTGGCCGGTCAGGCCCAGATCCAGCCCCTTCTCCGTGGAAGCCAAGGCCCTTGGGCCTCAGCGGCTCCTTAAACCAGGCTGGTCACTGGGTCCGGTCTGCCAGCAGAGGCGTGCCCCGTCGGTGCTCGTGGGCAGTCTGTGTCGGGGTGGCTGGCGAGCCCTGCCGCCTTGAGGGTCTGGCTGTGGGCAGTCTGAGGCGGTGGCCCAGTGGGCTGGGGCGCGAGGAGAACCACCCAAGTCCCAGGAGTGGGTCCCCAATAGGTCCCCAGCCATCCCTGCTGGCACCATTCAGTGTGGACTCCGACTGGACGGGAGGAGCAGGGACCTAGGAGGGCTGACAGACACGGGTCCCGTTCTCCAGGGGGTCCCACGGTGGTGCAGGGACCAAACGTGCAGCAGCACTGTGAGTGTCCCCTGCTAGAGGCAGACGTGGTGGGCCAGGTGGGGTTCCCTGGGCACCAGGAGCGGCCTCACGTCCATGGTCAGGGCAGGGGCCACAAAGACCCTGACGCTGGTGCTGCTGCTGCTTGGGATGAGCTGGCCAAGCCCCATCTCATCCTGGTCTGCTCCCCAGGGGGCCCACAGTCTGCCACGGCCCCCGGCTACTGCCCGGTGGACCTGAGGAAGAGAAGGAAGCCAGGGGTGCGCAGGGCGATGAGGCCATGCCTGGGTCTGGCCACTGCGATAATGTCGCTTGGGTGACGAGGAGACGCTGCCTGCCTTTCTCCCTGGAGTGATTCGCAGCCGGGAAGTTGGAGGCCTGAGCTTAGGGCCTTAGGGGAGAGCAGGTGCCCCAGAGCCCAGTGCTCACTGTGGGCGAAGTTCACCAGGGAAACGGACGGCCTCGATCTCGGGGGGAGTAAGACAGATGCCCGAGACCCGGGCTCCTCACAGCTCCCTGGCGTTTCCCGGCACTGCCTTTGTGGTGGGGCTTTATGGTTTTAGGCAGAGGGGAAGGTGGCAGGCGGGATCTGCCACGTTGTAGATTTGGAGGAACCATTGTCAGGCTCCCCCTCGCTGGATGAAGCCCAAAATGTCCATGAGGGACTGGGGATCCCAGACAGAGCCTCTCCCAAGGGGGCCCCCAGGGGGGCAGGGCAGAGGGTGGGCCTGTTCCGCCCCCCAGAGGGCTGGAGAGGAATTTGCTTCCTCTATATCCCTCCCTCTCTTCTCCAAGAGATTCTGGAAAAATCGAAAGGACTGTATCAGCTCATGTGCACAGAGGGCGTGAGCGAAGCGTGAGTCTGAGGGGAGGCTGTCCAGCCTGAGCTAGCCGGGGATTTTGGATGTTGAGTAACCACGCTCACCCTTGCCTCCCCAACAGCAGTGACCATGCGTCACTGTGAGCCAGCCCCTGCCCCGCACGCTCCTCTCGGAGACGTATCTTATGGGCGAGGAAATGGAGGCGCAGGCCCCCAGGAGCTTCGAGGTTGAGCTGCCACCAGACACACCATGGCCAGCGCCCTGCCACCGGGGACTGCCCCTGCGGTCACTGAGGGAGCCTGCCGTCCAGCTGAGGTGGGACCCGCGCGTCCCCTCAGTGGACCTTGAAGGCGGCCCCACCTGTAGGACCACGTGAAAGGAGCCGAGCCCAGCCTCGGCGGACCGGCGGCGGGGCAGGAGCCCCAGGGTGCCCTGCCACTCTGGGGTCGCCCGCACGCCCGTTTCCTGTTTCGCGTGTCAGTGGCCACCCAGGGCTAAGTGGGCCCGGTCTCCCAAGCTCTGTTGGGCTCAGGCGTCGCTCACAGGGAGGGGCTGGCCGTTCGGCACGTGTGGTCAGGCTCGGGGCCCGGCGCAGCAGGGTGGCGAACGCCTGACAGGGCCGTGTCCCTCGTTCACCGTGTCCCTTGTTCTCCGTGTCCCTTGTCAGGCTGAGCTTCAGTGACAGCGACAGTGACAACAGTGCCGACTCCTGCCTGCCTAGCCGCGAGCCCCCGCCCCCCAAGAAGCCGCCCCCGCCCAGCAGCAAGGTGAGCCCAGCAGCTACAGCCTGTGGGAGGAGGTCTCCGTGGTGGGCAGGTCTCCGTCAGGCCCCCGAGGTCTGTCTGCTCCCCAGGATGGGCTTCCTTTGCCGTTGGGGGCCAGATGAGGGCTGTTGGAGAGCCTGCGGGGCGCTGGGGAGGGGCACAGGTAGGAGCTGAGCGCAGATCCCAACTCGCCCTGCAGGCATCAGGCCGGAGGAGCCCGGAGCCCTGCAGCAAGCCGGAGAAGGTCCTCAAGAGGGGCGCCTATGACAAGGTGGGGCTCAGGTGCGGTGGGCGGGACCCAGGGTTTCAGAACGGGACAGGCCAGCCCAGGTGTGCCGAGCCCTCCTCTGTCCTGGGCCACGGCCGAGGTGGGCAGGGCCGGACATTCAGATGGGCCGAGGCCTTCCACTCAGTGCCATGTGCTGCCCGCAGGCCTACACGGACGAACTCGTGGAGCTGCACCGGAGGCTGATGGCTCTGCGGGAACGCAACGTGCTGCAGCAGGTACCAGGAGGGCGGCTGCCCTGGCCCTTTGGTCCTGGCCGAGGACACGGATGATCTCAGATGGGTCCCTGGGGCAGGGCGTGCCCATGAGGCCTGCAGGCTGCCGGATCCCTTACTGTAGCCCCAAGGAGCTGCCTCCTCCTCCTCCTCCTCCTTGGGGGGCTGGTCAGGGGTGGGGCCACCCCAGCCCTAGCTCCTGTCCCCTGAAGCCATTCTGCCACCACATTCCAGATCGTGAACCTGATCGAGGAGACTGGTCACTTCAATGTCACCAACACCACCTTCGACTTCGACCTCTTCTCCCTGGATGAGACCACCGTGCGCAAGCTGCAGAGCTACCTGGAGGCCGTGGCCACATGACCCTGGGCCGGGTGCCCGGCCCCTGTCACCGGGGTCCCGGGAGGCCACCCCTGGGCCCCGCCTGCCTTCCTCTCTCTCGACTCGCCCGCCCGCAGCACTGCCTTAGTCACCGCCCTGTCCTTGGCCCACACGGCCAGCTGCACTTTCCTCGTTGGCTCCCTGGCCTGCCCTCCCCACCAGCTCACCGGGAGCCCTGGGGCCAAGGGGGGCTGGGCCGGCGCTGCTACTGCTGCTCCCCAACACTCAGGGGCCGTCACCTGGGCCCCCCTTGGAAAGCGGCTTGTGTCGAAGGCAGCGCAGGGTCTCATTTTCGTAGAGGAATGAGTATGCCCGGCGGTGGGAGCCTCGCTCCGTGGTGGGGCATGCGTCACGGTGTCACTACTCAGGCTCGTCTGAGCAGCCGGGGTACCGCCTCCAGCCCCCCAAACGGTTCAGACGCGCCTGCCGCACCCAGGACCTCAGGGGCCCGCTGCGCCAGGCGGGGCCCCGGCCCGTCCTCCATGTGAGCGGGGCGCAGCCCTCTGCTCTCACTGCCGGGCCCCATGCTGTCCAGTCCTCACGTGTGTGCGAGTGCGCGGAGGGTGCCAGAGCCGTGGCCGGGGCAGCGGTGCCCGTGGGGGGTGGGGGGCGAGTAGGGCGGGACTTTGAGGGTAAGATGTCTCCACTGGTCTTGTCGGGCCGGAGGCCGAGCCGGAGCGCCAGCTGGCCTCCTCCAGGTGCAGGGAGGACCCCCTCCCTCGGTGGTACGAGGACACCCGTCCTCCGGGGACTCGGAAGGCGCAGCCCGGGGCCTGTGAACACGACGACGGGGCAGTGAGCCCTCCCGCGCCCGGTCGCACTGGCGGCCGTCTCCAGGAGCCGCCCCCGGGCCCCAGCCGCTGCAGGCCGCCACTTGCGACGGGTCCCGGGGCTCAGCCGCTCTCTCTTTCATAGGATCCTCTTCCTCCCTTCTGTTGATCGAGTCTTCGAACGTTGAAAAAAAAAATGAGCTTTTGCCAAATAAGACGGGATAGCGTGTGGAGTCTTTCGAGGAGCGTCAGGACTCAGAGCCAGTCCCTCACGCCCAGCCCTGCCGGCGGCGGGCCCTCCAGGCACGGCTGTCCCTCTGGTTTGGGCCTGGCCCTCCCGTTTCTGCCATTCACAGCCCCCGAGCCCAGATGCTCCAAGGGCCGGGCCGGTTCCTCCCCACTCTGGCCCACCTGCAGTGGGTCTGCTGGGCGCTGGGGACCTGTTGGCTCAGCCTCTCTTTCCCCAGACCTCGACTCAAGGCTCCTGTGGGCCTCCACCCCTGACTTTTGCCCTGAACGAGATGTGGGAAAAAGGACGGGGGGCCCGGAGGTGGGCTCACTCTCTCCCTTCAACCCACTGTCAATCAGCCTCCCAGTCCCAGAGTTCCAGCATGGGGAGCACCACGCTCCCCTTCCCTGTGGTCCCCGACTCCTATGCCCCTGTTCTGATTCTGTCTGTCACGCCCTGGGGAGCCCTGTCTCCCAGGCGCCCCGAACTCCGGCCTTCCTGGGAGCACTCTCGGGGGAGGCCCGAGAGCCGTCAGCGGAAAGCACCATGACTCCTCGCCACCCACTCGGGTTCTCCTGGTCCCACTGCTTCGAGGTATCAGGAAGAGGTCAGGCCTGGGTGACAGGTGCTGTGCTGTCACCGTTCCCTTCCCCAGGCAGGCCAGCAATACTCCGAAATGGGCACCTTTCTTCTCTGGAAAATCTCCAAGACATTGGACGGAAGGAACTGGCCTGAGCAGGCTGCTCCAGCAGCGGCGGCTGCCCGGCCCTCTCTGTGCAGAGGCTGCCGGGGTCACAGGCAGGAGACCCTGCTCCAGGATGCTGGCCTTCCTCCTCCACCAGGACCTCCCGGAAGGGACCGCAGGCTCCACATGGCGACATGGGCGCCTGCCGCCTTGGAGCCAGGCCCTCCAGCCCGCTCATAATGGCAGCACTAAGCGGCTCTTCCTGCTGTTTCCAGGGCCTTAGGAAGCACCGACCATTTCTCAGTTACCTCCTCTGGCCAGAAGGCCTCCAGTGCTGTCCCCTGGAGCTGCTCTGGGCCAAGTGCTGGCCTGTGACCGCCTGATGGACGTGCCAGGCAGCCAGGGCCCCGACTGCAGCACCCCCAGCTGCTCCCCTCCCCCACCCCCAGCTGCCCGGCAGCTGGGCCCGCGAGGGCTCTGGGGACGCTTCCATAGGAAGGGGCCGGCACTTTGTGATTGCCGCGCGTTTAGCGGCAAGCCCCCTGCCCCAGTGCGAACCCCTGTGTCTTGCTATCTCCTGAACAAAATGTAAACCGACGCCTGAAAGCAAAAGGTATCGAATACCTTTCTTACCCATAAGGGTTTTTACAAAGAATGTGTCTCACTAGGAACTAGGACACACCGGCCCAAGACCAACTCCCGGGCAAAAGGAATAAGGAGAATCGTGTTTGTAATAAGTTACAGGATTGTTTCTGTCCTGGATTTTAAACTTTTTGTTAAATTGTGAAATTATGGAGGAATTTTATAGAAAAAAAGTGAAATAAAGTCAGATGGGAAAGCAGACCTGCGTGTAGGGCCTCGTGCGTCCGCTTGGCTCCTCCTGCTGTGGAGTTGGTGGGGGACACGAAGGACCGTGGCGCCCCTCGTTCCTGCTCCCTGTTTCAGTGCTTCCGGGTCAGGACCAGGCTTGGGGGGTGGAGCGGGGGAGGGCAGCAGGACTCGGGACGGAGTGTGAGCAAGGTTGGTGTCCTGCAAGAATAGAGATGATGCCACCAGAAATCCCAGAGGAGCAATGCGACGGAGGACTGTCTCAGGTCTTGCTTTTGATGGGATGTTCTTTCCTCGGAAGCTGACAGCAAGGTTTGGGTTGAAAGGCCTGGCTTCAGAAGACGGGCGGGTTGGTGGGTGGAGGAATGGATGGGTCGGTCGATGGGAGGATGGGAGGAGTGGGTGGGTGGCTGGATGATAGAAAGTGACATAGAAAAATGTGGGCAAAGACATCCTCTGCTGGAAGCTGGGGTGCCCATCTGCCAGTTCAGGTGTGTTTTGCTTTGGACTCGAGTGTGGTAGAGCTGAGCGAGCCCCAAGGGGACAAAGCTCCCTCAGGCCCCATCGAAGCAGCCCTTTCTACTCTGTGGGCTCTAGCTCATCCAGAAATTCTGTGGTCAACATGGAGGCCAATACCTCGGGGGACCGCTGGCCACGCCAGGGCACTCAGCGGTCCCTCCCTTCTAGTTGGTGGCCAGAAGTTCCATTTCCAGCATCAAGGCTGTGGCCCCTCCTGCCCGTATCTTTCCTATTGGAGAGAGATTCTACAGGCCTTTTGGGACAGTTTCTGATCTGACCTCCTGAAGTAGGAACAGAGCGAAAGAGGGTCTAGAAGGGACCTCGCGGTTCCCAGACTCCCACGATGCACTGGAAGGATCACTTGAGTGAAAAATACAGCGGGGCTTGCTGTAGGTGCTAAGAATTATCGACGCTTCACGAGCACTTGAAGTCGGTACTGCCATCAGAATCCCCATCGACATGGAGAAACCGCATCTTAAGAGTTGACCTGCCTATGATGGTACAGCTGGCAGGTGCATTTCTGAGACTCCAGCCCAGGTATGTGATGGTGTTGCTTTCGACGGCTCATGTTTGTTTGTATTTACCCACACGATCACCCCTCGTATCACTGCCATCTCTCGCCCTGTGGTTCCCTGTGTCATCGTGTCCCTCGAGCCCGAAGAATTCTCATTAGCATTTCATTTGCTACAGTAATGAATTCTCTCAGCTGCTACTCTTGCAGAAAAACTTCATCTTTGTAAGGATATTTTTGCTAGGTAGAGCGTTCTAGGCTGGCAGGTATTTACTTTCCAAACTTCATTGTCTTTTGGCTTCCATTGTTCCTGTTGAGAAGTCAGCTGTTAAGTCTCATTGTTGCCTCTTTGAGGATAATGTGTCTTTTTGTCTCCGGTGCTTTTCGTTTGTTTACAACACAAATTTGTTTTCATACAGTCCGGGGCTCAGAGGCCTGAAAAATCAGTTTCATGGAGTTAAAATCAAGGTGTTGTGATGCCTGCGTTTTTTCTGGAGGCTGAAAGGGAGATTTTCTTTCCTTGCCTTTCGGAGCTTCCAAAGGCTGCTGCAATCCTTGGCTTGTGGCCCCTTCCAACTTCAGATCTCTGTGACCTCTGCTCCTGTTTTTACTTCCTTCTGGTACTTTTAAGAGATTTTCTTTTTGTCTTTTGGTTGGAAACAGATTCATATGTTTTGGTGACTTCTTTCTTTTATCAGTATGGCACCTCTGTCCCTTTTAAATGTTTTCACCTAGAATTTTTTTTTCCAATCTTAAATTTTAGATTTCTATTTTGCTGATGCAGGCGGAAGTGTGAAGGTCCCCAGGGCATGCATGCTGCGAGCAGCGGCCCTCATCCTGCTTCTTTCTCTTCTCTAGCTTATTGTTACATGTCCTCTGAGAGCCCTGTGTGCACAAGCAAGACGTAGCTCCTTTCACAAACGGTAACGCTTTTTTTCTTAATACGTCTTAGAGTTCATTCTGAATTAGTGTATTGAGTAACTGCACCATAACTTACATAACTAGTCCTGCTGGACGACATTTAGACCATTTTCCCTCGTTCACTTCTGTGACTGCCCATAACTACACACGTGAACGTGTGCAACTGGATGGGTCTATAAGCAGTGGCTCCGGCAATGGAGTTGCCTGTTTTTTCTGCTGGGTTTCTTGGTGTTCGTGTGTTTGTGTTTGTATGCTTGTGTGTCTGTATTTCTATGAGCTCCTTATAGACTATGTAGCTCTTTGCAATGGATTATATTCCCCCAGTTTGCCTTTAATTTTTGTTTATGGCATTTCTCCCATACTGAGGTCTTAGATTTTTATTGACTAAGCATTTTTTAATGAAAAATTTTGAATTAAAAATTTTTTCAATCAAAAATTTTCAATTGTAGTTGACATTCAATATTATATATGAATTTCAGGTGCACAGCATAGCGATTAGACATTTAGGTAACTTATGAAGTGATCCCCATGAAAAGTCTAGTACCCACCTGACACTATATGTAGTTATTACAATATTATTGACTATATTCCCTGTGCTGTGCTTTATATCCTGTGACTATTTTGCAACTGCCAATTTGTACTTCTTAATCCCTTCACCTTTTTTACCCATCCTTCCAATTCCCTCCCATCTGGCAACGATCAGTTTCTATCTATGAGTTTGTTTCTGTTGTGTTTGTTCATTCGTTTGTTTGTTTTTTAGATTCTACATATAGGTGAGCCATATGGTCTTTCTCTCTCTGACTTATTTCACTTGGCATAAGACCCTGTAGGTCCATCCATGTTGTCACAAATGGTAAGATTCCATTCTTTTTTATGGCCGAGTAATATTCCATTGGATATCAGTACCACATCATCTCAATTTTTTGAGGAACCTCCAAACTTTTCCATAGTGGCTGCACCAATTTGCAATCCCACCAACAAAGAGGGTTCCCTTTCTCCACATCCTTGTCAGCACTTGTTATTCCTTGATTTATTGATGCTGGTTATTCAGACAGGTGGGAGGTGATATCTCATTGTGGTTTTAATTTGCATTTCTCCGATGATCATCGATCGAGCCCCTTTTCATACTGGTCATCTGTATGTCTTCTTTGGAGAAATGCCTGTTCAGGTCATCTGCCCATTTTTAAGTCAGATTGTCTTTTTGGTATTACGTTGTATTTCTTTCTATGTTTTGGATACTAACCCCTTATCAAATGTGTCACTGGTGGACGTCTTACCCCGTTCAGTCAGTTGTCTTTTTGTTTTGTTGATGGTTTCCTTGCTTCGTCGGATGTAGTCCCATTTATTTTTTTCTTTTGTTTTCCTTGCTCTAGGAGACATCTATATTAAGCTTTTCTTTAAATGGTTTTTGGGGTTTTAGTCCTTGTTTAGAATGATTTAAAAAAAAAAGAAAAAACAGTCCTCATGGTTTCTCCCCGGAATTTAATCATTTCTCCCCTTTTTCTCCCTCCCTCCCTCCATCCCTTCTTTCTTTCTCAGCTTTCAGTTTGTTCCATGTGGGGCTTATCTTGCTTTAAGTTAGGGCCACAACCCTATTTCCCCAATAGCAACACAGGCGATCCATCCCCATTTATTGAATAATCTCTTTCCTCTACGTATTTGAAACACCATCCTTATTGCATCATTCAGTTTCTGCATATATTTGCATTTTTTCCTGGTGTCTCTCTGTGTGTTTAATAATGCCCCATCACTGAGCTATTCATTACTGCTGCTCTATAATTTATTTGCTATCTGGTAGCGGGCGAGTCCTCCTTCCTTCTTTTTCTTTTTTTCTTTTTCTTTTTAGAATTTTCCCAGATATTCTTGCATGTCTGTTTTTCCATATAACCTAATCAGCATAATTTAAGATATTTTTATCTTACTGTTCTGAAGTTCATGTTTACATTCTATTTTTAATTCTAATTTTTGAAAAGATCCTCGCTGGCATTTGCTGGGCTCCTGGAGACTTCCCAGCCATTCTCTCTCCAGATTCTCCCTTTCCTCTTCTCTCCTCCTCCTGGACGTCCTATGATGTTAGCCAGACCCTCCAGGATTCACCTGTCAGGTCTCTAACCAGCTCCCATTATGCGTATGTTATACCTTTTGTAATTGTACCGCAGTTCTTGGATATTCTGATTCTATTCATTCATTCATTCATTCATTCTCTCTCTCTCTCTCTCTCTCTTTCTCTCTCTCTCTCTCTGTCTCTCTTTCTCTCTTTCTCTCTCTCTCTCTCTGTCTCTCTCTCTCTGTCTGTCTCTTTCTTTCTGTCTCTCTCTCTTTTTTCTCTGCTTTCCAGTTTGAGAAGTTTCCACTGACATGCCTCGAAGTGTCCTGATTGTTTCCAGCTGTGTCCAGTTTGCTGATGAGACCGTCAGTTTCTTATGTGCCAGTGCTCTTGATTTCTAGCATCTCCTTTTGATTCCTCGAGCTTCCATCTCCCTGCATACTCATCTGTGCTTGCACCTTGTCCAGTAGACCTCGTAGCATATTAATTATGATTGTTACAAGTGCACGACCTGATCATTACAAAAGCTCTGCCTTTTGGCATGTGTCGTAAGTTGTTGGAAGCTGGAGTGGCGCCCTGGGTACAAGGAACGGAGGTAAATAGGCCTTCAGGCTTGCGTTCCTCTGGCTAGGAGTTAGAGGTTTCACTGCATGTTGTAGCTGGGGGAGTCATAGGCTAAAATTTCTTCGGGTGTCCTTGTTTTCGCCTCCCCTGCCCTCACAGGTGTCCCCAGAGACTCCTTTTAGAATCAGGTCTGCGCCTCATAGTTCTTTCCATCCGAAATCCTGTTGTCACACGGGAGCCCCACTGACGTGATGGTGACATGTGGATGGGGGGAAGCGTTCTATGCTTGTGGCCTGTTAAGCTTGTGCCCTTGGATCGTGACCTTCACAGGTGCTTTCAGCTTTCTTTTTTTTTTCCCCCATCTTAGCTGAGAGGAAGGATAGGCAGGGCTGGGGTTAGGTATTTCCCTTCCCCCAGCTCAGGTAGGGTGAAACTGCCCTGGAGGGCAGGTCTTTGTCAAGGGGAGCAGAATGCAGAGACGTTTCACAGCAGAGGCTCCGCCTCCTGGCGGGGCTCCCAGAGGCAGAGCTCGGCCGGCCCTGCCCCCTCACACCCCCCACCAAGGCTGGGTCTTTAGTTTTATCTCCCCATCTCATCCACGCTTGGTCTCCTGCTGTTAGGCAAAGGCCCTTCCTACCATCGGATGCTGGCTCCGGTGGGCGTCCCTGCTCCACAGAAGCTTTGATTCTCCACATCTGCCTCGCCTGCTGCCGAGGAGGGGAAGAGTTGCTTAGACCTATCAGTGACCTCGATTCACTGATAAGTCTAAGAAGAGTCGTCGATTCGCAGTTTTTCAGGTCACGAGGACGGAAATGACAGCTTCCAAGCTCTTTTCCACTCAGGCTGCAAACCATCCGGCCAGCTCTCCACATTGGTTTCTCAGATGTGCCTTCCTGGTGTTTCTCCAAGGAAACAAGCTCTGTGTCCTTGGGAGTGAGGTCCGTATACAGCCTCCCTCCTGCCGCCAGCCGTCCCGATGCTTCACGGTTCTTGTTTGTGTGCCTGACCCTTGAGGGAGGGTCTCCTTGAGGATGTCCTGGGCCGTGACAGCCTCTTCAGGCCCCATCTGAGCCTTGCTTACAGCCATGCCCCCTGCCTGAGCCAAGGGGCCCACTGTCCACCACGGCCTTGGGGGCTGTTCTCACCTCCTCTCTGGATCGCGTGCAGCGTGCAGTTTAGGTCTCCCAGGCGGTTCTGTCCAGCCCATGTGTGACTCCCTGAACCCAGGTCCCTCAATATACAAACAAGAGCAGGTCTCAGCCCTTCCCTTCCTCGGGCGCGGGGTTGGGTCCTCAACCCTCAAGTTGCAGACTGGTTCTGGTCTGTGGCCTGTTGGGAACCGGGCCATACAGCAGGTGGTGAGTGGCAGGCCAGCGAGCGAAGCTCCATCTGCATTCGCAGCCGCTCCCCAGCGCCGACATCACTGCCTCAGCCCCATCTCAGATCGTCAGGCATTAGATTCTCATAGAAGCACCAGTCCCTGGTGCCACAAAGGTTGGGGACCGCTGCCTGGGTGCACCTCAGGGTGACTGTGGACAGCCGTCTCCCGAGAGGATTCCAAGCCTGTGCACCCACAGCCTCTCACTTAAAGAATGTGCATATTTCTCGGAGGAAAAGCAGCTCACGAATTTCACCCGTCACTTGGCGTCTCTCCCAGAGCCCTCAGCGTGGAGCTCGGCACCCACCCGCACTGTTGACACCACGGGGCCCCTCCTGGGCACTGTGGGGTATTGGGTAGCACCCACCACCCAGTCGTGACAGCCCCAGATGTCTCCAGACATCGCCAGTGTCCCGTGGGGGGCAGTTACCCCAGATAAGAACCACTGCTTTAGTGAAACCATTTTATTGATCTTTCACATTTAAATTTAAAATGCTTCCTAGGCCTCTCACTGGGAGCCATTTCCCTCCTCTAGAAAGCAGCTCCTGGGTAGGTGTCAAAGAGGACAGGCGAGGACAGGGGACTGCGGCGCGCCCCGAAGGAGGGAGCTCACGGGCTCTTTCCCACTGCTAGTAGTTGTCGTCCTTGTAAAAACTCTCAATTTCGGCTTGGTATATCTTGGCCACTATGGCCCTCTTCAGCTTCGTGGTCGCCCCTGCGACAGAGTCGACAAGCTAGGGCCTTCTCTCTCCCCCGCCAGGAGTCCCCAGCAGCGCTGACTGGACGCGGCGTCGGTGGCCGGGTTTGTTCAGAGACGCAGAGGGGTAAGTGGTGCCGGCGCAGGAGGCCCTGACTCAGGAGCCCGGAAAAGGGGTGCAGTGGGCCCGTCCCCAAGTGCCCTGTGAACGTCCGTGCCACACACGGACGGCGGCCGCGCCCGCGCGGGAGGCTCGTCAGAGGAGGGGCTGGTTACAGACGCGGACGCCAGGGAGCCCAGCCCCCCGCGGGAGCCCGACCCGGTCTCTGGGGCCAGGACCGCTTCCCCAGCCGCGCGCGCTCACCCAGCTCCCCGCCAGCCACGGAGAAGTCCGTCTCCAGGATGGCCCACTTCGCGATCCTGGCACTGTCCGAGGCGGCCTCTGCGTTGGCAGCGACGATCCCCTGCCCGATGAACTCCATGACCACTGGGTCTCCATCGTCAATGATGTCTGACAGCCTGGTGGACGGGCTTCTGAGCTGCCGGCAGAAGGCGATGGCCTCGCTGGTCAGCATGTCCCGAGGCTGTCCTGTGTCCGTGTTGACCTGACACTATCATTTAGGGATGAGGGGTCAGGCAGCCCTTGAACTGCCGCCACACCCGCTAGTGGCCCCCAAGCCCAGCTCCCAATACTGGGGATTTGTCCTTGAGGCTCACACATCACTGTCACCTCGACCCTGGGAGGTTAGGGTCCCCATCCCCACTGTCCAGAGGAAAAAACAAGGGCTCGGCTAGGAAGGACTTGCTCAGTGCTGCCTGGCCTCCTAGGGGTCAGAAGGGCCAGACTCGGGGCCATCTGCTGTCTCTCTGGGGTCACCAGGAGCCCCCCACAATAGGGAATGACTAGAATCCTGGGCTTGGTGCCCTGGGAGCTGGCACTGAGTGACTATTGCTCCTCTCCCAGACTCAGTTTCCCCATCTTGAAACAAGGATGGCAGCCCCCATCCAGCCGGCATCCCAGATTGCCACGTGGCTCAAGGACAGCCCCACGGTACCTTCAGCGTGAGCAGGGCACACAGATACGGGGCGTCCTGGCCCACCAGCACGGCGTAGTGGACGATGGGGACATACTTCTTCACCCGCTCCTCGATGGGGTTCGGGTTGATCCTCTCGCCTGAACTGAGGGTGATGACATCTGCATGTGGAACAGGGAGCTGTGTCGCGTCTCTGAGAAGCTGTCCCATCGGCTCTCGTGGCAGCCTCGGGCGGGCCCTCGGATACCGTCCCAAGGCAGAACGAGGGGGTGCCTGGAGCCCTCAGCTGCCCCTCGCTGCCCAGAGACACCCGATGCAGCCCAGGCAAAGGGCACCCCTTCCTCTGAGCTGGACCTCAGCCCTCCGTCCCCGCGCGGTGCCCAAGCTGCACGATGCCCACGGCAGCCGTGGGGGCCAGAGGCAGAGAGCAGCTCAAGGCCCGGCCCCGCTCACCCCTGACGCTGCCCACGACGTAGAGGAACTCTTCAGTGTCCAGGAAGCCCAGGTCCCCCGTGTGCATCCAGCCGTGGTAGTCCATCTTCTCCCGGGTGGTGGTCTCGTCGTTGAGGTACCCCATGAAGATGTTCCGGCCCCAGATGTGGATGTCCCCACTGTCCTGTTTCTGCACCCTGGTGTAGGTGCCAGGGAGAGGCTTCCCACAGCTGGGGACAGTGGACAGGGAGGGGCACTGGCCACTCGGCTGGACGACAGCCCCACTGCGGGGGGGGACACCCCGCTCACCGCCTCTCTGTCCCCACCACACAAGCGTTCAGATCTGTGTCTTCTCTTTCAGCTCCTAGGATCCCCTGCACCCAAAGTAGGGGGCAGATGGAGAAGGAAGCAGGGTGCGGACCCCCTGGGAGAGGGAGCCTGGCAACCTCAACTCAGAGCCAGGCTCGGGCACATGGACGCAGCACACTCAGCCCCCCTGGCCACCAGGAGGTCACAGACAAGCACAGGGACAAGGCGAGCCACAGATAAACTCAAGACACCTTTTGGGCGGAACCGATTGCTGCCGAAGGCATCTGGACAAGAGAGAACGAACACGCCGCAGGCAAGAGCGGGGGCCCTGCTTCTCGCCTGGAAACGGGGGGCTGGGCCTCGGCCCTCGGAGCTTCGGGTTCCAAGAAGGGCTCCCCAAGTCTGGAGACTCAGGGCGGGACTTTGGAGCTGGTCCCGCCATCACCCGGGACACACCCCACATGGGCTGGATTGAGTCACCCCAGATTTCCAGGTTGAAGTCCTAACCCTTAATGAGATGGTGTTTGGAAGTGGGTCGGTTCCGATGAAGTTCCTCAGGATGGTATTGGTGCCCTTGAAGAGACACCAGAGAGCTCGCTCTATTTCTTTGCGTGTGAGGGCACAGGGGGGAGCCGGCCACCTCTGAGCCAGGAAGGAGGCCTTCGCCCAGAACTGAGCGGCGGCGCCTGGGTCTCGGACGTCCAGCCCCTGGGACTGGGAGGTGAATTTCCGTGGTTCAGGCCCGTTCTGTGACGGCAGCCTGAGCTGAGCACCGCCCTCGGAGGGCAGGGACCAGGCCTGCCTAGAAGCGCACCCTCCAGCACAGCACAAACTCCACGTTCAAACTCAGATGCTCCCTGAACGAATGAGTGAACAGCCCAACAAATGGATGGAGAACTGCTCGAGAGGCTTCCTTATGCTCCTGTTCTGCCGGCTGAGTTCCCTTTGGCTAACCCCACGTATCCTCCATCGGTCTGTTCCAGGAGCACCGATCACACAGCAGGGAGTTTTGACCTTGGCTCCCTGCCGTGACCCCAGACAGCGATCACTCAACACCGACCAAAACGAGAACAGGCTCCCCAGCAGGCATTGTTGGTCTGCGGAGTGGAAACTGAATGCCAGCGCCCAGTGTGGCTGTAACTGTGGCCAGGTCACCTCTCCTTCCTTCAGCCCCCTTGCCTGCCCCTTTTCCGCCCCGTCTGTCCACATTTGGGGGTCAAGGAGAGGTGCTTCCACCTCCCCGAAGCTGAGTCACTTGGGACGGCCACCCAGACTGTCCTTGGCCAAACTCTGGTCGGACTCCTCCGAGCCGTCTTCTCAGTGAGGCCTCGGCCTTGGGCTAGGACCGCAGACTGTCAGTGCAAATGCTCTCGTCCCTAGCCACTGCCACCACCTCCCTGCCACCCGCCGCCCCCCAGAGAGCGCAGTACTGCCGGGAGGACTTGCTCTGTGTTCCAGCCCGAACCTGGGGTGCGCAGACACCCCGAGGCCCCAAGGGCAGTTATCTAAGAAAGTGTGCAATGATAAACCTTTCCCTGCTCTCTGAGATGCAAAGCTACCTCCCAGAACTGTCTCCTCGGGGGCCTGGGAGCTGTCACTCTGAAATGCCGAGGTCCGTGAAGGTCGCCGGCCCCTCCTCGGTCGCTGTGGGAGGAGGGGCCCACGGCAGCGGGCCTCACCCCGACCTGTGCCAGCCCCTCCTGTCCCAGGTGTAGCGCCCGTCTGCAAACCCGCACGGCCGAGTTACCTTAAGGAACCCGTCCCGGATTCTGCGCGTCCCCACCCCGTGGACTGCTGGAGCCCCCACTCCTCCCATGCCCTCGCCCGCCCGGGTCTCTGCCGGATGGAAGCCAAGTTCAGCTCGTGCTGGACCCCTCTCCCCGACGCAGTCGCCTTATGGATAAGATCTGTCCCTGTCACTCTACGAGGCCGGGGGAGAAAGCCAGCGCATCAAAGGGCTGTGACTTGCTCCGGGTCTCCTGTCCCATGCTGTTCCCCCAACACAGGCCAAATTCTCCGGGAAGCCGCTTGGGGCCCTGAACCCAACCAGTGGCCACGTAGCAGCCCCCAGGATGCCCCGGGGAGGCCCTGCTGGCCCAGCACCTCTAGACTCAGTTTCCCCATCTACCCACACGCCTGTCAGGTGTGGTGGACAGGGCGAGGGGCACGGAGGACAGAGCATGATGGGGGTGTCAGGTCCAGGACAAGACTCCTGGGTAAATCTGAATTACAAATTTTTTTTTTTTTTTTTAGTATAAGTATGTCCCAAGTACTACAAAGGATATATTTATACTAAGAAAAAACTGTCGTTTATCTGAAGTCCAAACTTCACCGGGAGTCTCATGTTTTTATTTGCTAAATCCGGCACCCCTAGGCCCAGAGGAGAGTGTGGCTTCTGCCTTCTTTCTCTTGGTGCTCTCATTTGA
>NW_006429782.1:3837190-3841361 GCF_000325575.1 Pteropus alecto | reverse complement strand
CAGCAGCGAGGAACTCCGCCAGCGGTCACCCCGGAGGCCCCTCGGCCGCAGCCAGGCCCGGCAACAGCTTCCCTCCAGCCTCCCGAGAGACGGGCCGCCCAGCCCCAAACGCCCCGAAATTCCCAGCCCGCCTAGGTCCTGAGGCGAGGTGACGTGTGTTGTTCTAAGCCGCTCAATTCGGGGGGTGATTTTTATACAGCAATGGAAGGGCTCTCTCCTGAGATGCCAGGACGTCAAAAATAATCGACAATAAGTGAACAGAATGGCTGGTAAACTAAACAAATCAGAGGGCCTCAGGTCCCCCCACAGGCGGGTTCGCCTGCTCCCCGCCTTCGCCTTTGGTGGACACCCCGACGTGGGGACCGTGACCACGTGCACGCTGCACGCCTGAGGGGTGCGGGGCTCGAGGCCGGCCCTGGCCGGCCCCTGCTGTCCGTCCCTTCACCGGGACCCACCTGAGCAACCTGAAGTCCTGCTGGCGGGAGAGCGTGTGGATGCCCGAGCTCTCGGACAGGCCGTACAGCTCGAAGACGGGCATGTCGAGGCTGAGGAAGTAATCCCGGGTGGCCTGCGGGAGCCCCAGCCCCATGTTGAAGAGCTGCAGGCAGCGGTGCAGGCCCAGGAACCTCCGGGCGTGGTTGAAGGCCAGCTTCCTGGCCAGCCTGAAGCACAGCGGCTGGTAGATCTGCCTTGAGGGGCAGACACAGCAGCAGAGCGGGGTCTCGGGACGCCCCGCCTCGGCCCCACAGGGACCCCCCTGCAGGCAGCCGCGCGCCCGCCTCACCCAAGCATCCGCCTCCTGTTGGTCTCGAGCCCCAGCCCCATGGCCCACTTGTTGACCGTCCTCCGGAACGGGGTGCAGGCCAGCTGGCTGGTCTTCAGGTTGTCCAACAGTCTCTCCCAGATCCAGGGGACGCCATAGAACGTGGTGGGTTTCACCTCCCGCAGCGTGTCCACCAGGGACCCCTGCGCCACACGGCACGGTGGGGGTTCCACCAGCCCCTCCGCGCCTGCCCGGCCCTCAGCCCCCAACTGAGCAGAGCTGCCCACGGCCGGCCCCCACTGGTGGCTGTGGCCACCTGCTCTGGGGACTCTCTGAGTCGGGGGTGGACGGGCAACGGAAGACGCAGGGACAGACGCAGAGATGGAGAGAGAGGGAGAGGGAGAGAGAAAGGTGAGGAGGAAGAGAGAATAGGAGAAAGTGGGGGTGACAGGGACAAACGCTGGTTTTGTCACACTACCAAGTCTTCTCAGTTACCAAAACAGATTCTCCTGCGACCACAATGACTGTGGCAGGCAAAGCAAACCCTCTGCGGCGCCCCGGCCAGCTGTTGGGCTGCGACAAGGCCAGCCCGCTGCAGCCCCAGGGCCGAGGTGGCTTTTGCATTTTTAAATGGCTTTAAAGAACTCCAAGAAGAAGAGTATCTATCTCATGATACATGAAAATGATACGAAATTCAAATTTTCGGGTCCATTAAGTTTTGTTTTGTTTTGTGTTTTCAACAAGAAATCTGCAGAAATTTTTCTCTCCCTAAGTGAGTACCTACAAGTTGGCTCCGGTTTCGCCTCTTGGCTAAGGAATCCTGAATCTCTGCCTGGTCCCTCACAGGAGATGCTTTCGGCCCCAGAGCTGGGGGGCGTCATGGTCTGGGCTACGATGTCAGCGTTCATCGCTTTTCCCTATTTCCTGACTTGATGGGAAACGTGTGATTTTCTTGCATTCAGACGGTGAACATAACCACGATGGATGCTCCATGATGTGTGTCAGTGACCTTGGGTCCTATTTTTTTAAATCGTGGTAAAATCCACATAACATTTGCCACCTTAACCACTTTTAAGGGCGCGGCTCAGCGGCATTAAGCACACGCACAATGCTGTGCCACCGCCCCCACCATCCGTCTCCAGAACTTTCTCCTCTTCCCAAACTAGAACTCTGTCCCCATCAAACACTCACTCCCCTCCCCTCCCCCAGCCCCTGGCCCCACCATCGACTTCCTGTCTCTATAGATCTGACTCCTCTGGGGGCCCCCTGTGGGTGGAATCACACAGTGTCTGTCCTTTTGTTTCTGGCAGATTTCACTGAGCATCGTGTCCTCGGGGCTCATCTATGTTGTGGCAGGTGTCAGAATCTCCACTTTATGGCTGAATAATATTCCATCGTACGGATGGACCACATTATATTTGTCCATTCATCGGTCGTTGGACACCTGGCTTGTTTCCACTCCCGTGCTTTTGATGCTAAATTAAGCTTCTTGCGCTATCAGTTTCTGTCCCCAAGTAGGGGTGGGCGTATGCCTCCCATTCCCCATGGTACTAGCTCACCCCCTTTGCCTCACAGATGGGGAAACCAAGGCCCAGAGAGAAGACCCAGGTCCTAAAGCTAGTTGGGGAGAGCGAGGCAAAGATTCCCGTTATGGGCCAAGCCCCTCAGGGCGACCACCCATCAGCTACCCTCCAAGCTCTCCCGCAGCCCGCCCAGGCAGCCGAGGAGCCCCACTCACCCTCAGAGCGCCTGGCTGGGCAAAGTAGAGTGCTCCGGCCACCGAGATGGTGACCCACATGTCGAAGATCTGGGCCCCCATGTAGCTGAGAGGGAGGTAGCTCACCAGGACCTCCTGCCCCTCAGGGGGGTGCTTGTAAGACAGGCTCTGGGCTGTGGCCCACGTGGTCCAGGTAATCTGAAAGGCACCTCAGCTGTCACCTGCAGGCCGTTTGGTTCTCAGCCCCCAGGAGCTCACCGTGGTCCAGATGACACCCAGAGCACCTTCCCGTGGCCCGCCCAGCCTCTCCGGGTGGGCCACTCACATTGTCATGGCTGAGCATGATGGCTTTGGGGGGCCCTGTGGCCACCGGCCTGTAGATCAAGGCACAGCACTGGTTGGGCTTTTGGGAATCGATGACCCGGTTCAGCGCGTCGTCGGAGATGCTGTCGGCCAGCTCCAGGAACGCTCTCCACTGCGGGAGGGGGAGCCGGAGCAGGGGCTGGGCTGGCAGGGGTGGGCAGGGCCCGGGGCCCTCCAGCGGAGACTTCAACCCCGGGGGCAGGGCGAGGCTCCCCACCCCACCCTGTCCTCCGGCAAGGACCTACGGAATACAGGTTCTGCAGCTGGGTCTGGATCTTCTCCTTGTACTGGACCATGGCCTTGAGGTGCTTCAAGCAGCCCTGGATCTGCCAGACACCAGGCGCTCAGCGGGCGGGCCGGCGCACAAAGCGGCAGCAGCAGGCCGGAGCCCCTCCCTGTTTACTGAGCACTTCCCTCGGAGGTGGCGAGGGCGAATGAATCCCCAGCTTTCCTTGTATTGTGGCAAAATATACATGAACGTACCATTTAAAACATTTTAAAGTGGACAGCGCTGTGGCATTTTGTACATGCATCATGTTGCGCAACCTTTACCTCTAATTCCAGAATATTCCATCACCTCAAAAGGATCCCCATCTCCAGGAGCAGTCACTCCCCCCACCCCACCCGCTCCCACCGCATCCTTTACTCCATCCCTGGCCTCTGGCAACTGCTAATCTGCTTTGTGTCTCTTTGGATTTGCCCGTTCTGGATGCTTCACGTAATTGGAATCACAAGAGATATGGCCTTTTGTGTCTGGTCTTTTCGCTCAGTAGCATGTTTTTGAGGCTTGCGCACATCGTAGCATGTGTCAGAACGTCTCTCCTTTTCATGGTTGAATAATATTCCATCGTGTGGATGGACCACATTGCACTCATCATCATCCGTCGATGGCCACTTGGGTTGTTTCCGCCTCTGTCTACTGTGAATATGGCTATGAACGTGAGTGAGCACGTGTCTTGGAGACCCTGCTACAGTTCCCTGGGGCCTGCACCCAGCGCGGGATGGCTGCACCGTGCGGTGATTCTGTGTTTAAGCGTTGAGGCGCCTCCGTGCCGTTTTCTGTGGGGGTGCATCACCTCGTTCCCACCAGGGGAGCACACGTCTGGGTCTGCTGAAGAGTTGCTTACATGCAGTCAAGGTCACCTTTTTAGGTGTACAGTTTTATGACTCCTGACAAGCCCTTAGTGGTGCGACCACCATCTAATCCAGAGAGTATTTACATCACCCCAGAAAGGTTTTTACGTCACCCCCGCCCGCTCGTAGTTGGTTTCTTCCTGCTGTGGCTTCTGTCCTGCGGCTTCGCTTTTCCTGGGGCTTCACGCCCACAG
>NW_006429782.1:3832044-3836693 GCF_000325575.1 Pteropus alecto | reverse complement strand
AGTGAGAGCGGTCCAGTGGCTGCACAGCCTCGCCATATCATCCCTTCTAAAATCCGAGTCATCCCAGTGGGTATGTCATGGTGGCTCTGTCTTCGCCTACATGCTCTGTCAGATGGTGGTGGACAGTGAGAGCGGTCCAGTGGCTGCACAGCCTCGCCAGCACGTGGTATCATCCCTTTTAAAATCCGAGTCATCCCAGTGGGTGTGTCATGGTGGCTCTGACTTCGCCTACATGCTCTGTCAGATGGTGGTGGGTCCTTTAAAGGTGCCCATTTTATAGGGAGTTGCTGAGGCCGGAGGCCAGGCAGGGACCGGCTGAGAGGTTGCAGCTGTACCGTCACCGGCTCCTTCTAGCCCAGGGAGCCAGGCGCCTGGGGTGGCTGAACGCGGGAGGTACATGGGCGGGCGTAACTCTGATGCCCACCTCCTCCAGGTGCCCCGTATGCCCATGGATCTCTTCCCACTCACCCACCAGGTCAGAGATCAAATAGGAATGATAATCCTACGGATGACAGCAGTTAGCACTGAACGCTGACTGCGCCACTCCGTGCCAGCCCATTTCAGTTTGAACTGGGTCGTCCTCAGAATATTAACACTCCCATTTAGCGCGTGAGGAAACTGAGGCACTGGGAGGCCGAGTGACTCGCCCAACGTCCCAGAGTTAGGGAAGGTGGCCTCTGAGGCACAGAACCCAAACTTGGAAACACCTCGCTCGGGCTAGCCCTGGGCTGGAAGGGACTCGGGGTCGGTCCCCTGGCAGATGGGGCTGTTGCATGGTTTCATTTATACGCAATGTCAGAATAGGCAAATCCGCACAGACAGAAAGTGGATCGCGGTTTGTCAGGAGCGGGAGAGGGGTGGGACTTACTGCTGGTGGGTATAGGGTTTCTTTCTTAGGTGATGGAACCAGACAGAGGCCGTGGCTGCCCCACACTGTGCATGCCACTGACAGTATATCACACAGGGTTAAGGTGGGAAATTGTATGTTTTACCACAATGATGAAAAGAGAGCAGCCGGGGGGCGGGGCGGGATCTGCTCGCAGTGGGCAGATCTGGGTCCTGGCTCTGCCTCCGACCAACTGCGTGACCTCCAGCAGGACACCCCACACCTCGGGACCTCAACTGGCGCATCTGTAAAGTGGGCTCCGATGCGGTCTCTGCCCCCAGGGGCTGTTTTAGGGGACGCAGGCCTCGGCGTGGGGCTTCGGGTCTCAGCGCTGCGGGTCCTTCCTGCCGTCGCCCCACTGTTTATATTAAAGGCGGATCGTCGCATGCGCCGTCTTCCCGCGCCCACGGGAGTGCAGTGACCGCAGCTTGGATTTGCTGCCAGCGTCATTGGGGCGGGCTGAGGGTCAGCGCGGAGCCAACACGGGGGGCAGGGCGGATCCGAGTCTCAGGACCGAGCACCAGGGAAGCGGTCAGCGGCATGAGGGCCACGTGGCAGGAACAGCGCACGCCAGGCGCCTCTTAGGGGCCCCGGGACCGGTCTGCCCGCGGACGCCCCGTGGCCAGCTTGCGAGCAGCGGCAGGACGGTGACAGCATCGCTCCCTGGACTCCATTTCTTTACCGGGCAAAGTCTGAGCCTTCGCCTCAGCTGCGCCCCCCAGATATGCTCCCGCTGTACCCCACGGGCCCTGGCGCCACTGACCTGCATGATCTTCTGCAGCTGCCTGTCGTCATCCACCACAAAGACGTTCATCTCTGAGCTTTCGGCGATGACTTGGCAGACTTTCGGGGAACTGGTGGGTGAGACACCAACAGAGAAGCCTCTGGAATCAGAACCCAAAGGTGAGAGCCTGCCGGCGAATTGCAGGGCTCAGGGACAGCCCAGGTCCCGTCCCTGCCCTCCGGGGGTTTCCCAGTGGTCTGGACAGGAATGCTCAGAGTTCCAGGGGAAGGCTCGAAGGGAAGGCTTCCTGGAGGAGGGGGCATGGGATCTGGGCTTCACAGGATGTATATGAGTTCACCAGATAGAGAACGTCAGGAAGGGTGAGCTGGGCAGTGCCCTGCGCTGGGCCCTTGATGAATCCCACTGAACACAGACTAAACGGGTTTCAGTCAGCTCCCTGAACTGGGGACTCTGCTACGGGACCTCAGTGGTCTCAAGAAGGGAGACAGGCCTCTGCCAGGCTGGTGGCTTCCTGCCTCAATATACCCCCAGGAGAGACCAGGTGCCTCTTACCCAGCCATGATGGCACCAATGCTGGCAATGACCCACTCCTCAGAGTTGAGCCCCATGATCCCCACGCCGTGGAAGCGCTTCAGGCCCAGCTGGGGGAGGAGGCCTTTGTGAGGTGCGGAGAGGCTCGGCTGTCACCCACCCCCACCTGCTCAGGAACCTCGGGCTGAGAAGCCGACATTCTCTGGCATTTGGCAACATCTGAGACATTTTTTGAGAGGGAACGCCGCTGACACCGTGTGCGTAGGCACCAGGGAGGCTGAGAAACTGCCTCCAAAGCGCAGGACAGATCCCTCCACAGAATATGGCTGGCCCCAAATGTCAACAATACCTAGATTAAGATAATCTGAGAAAAATCCAAGCAAAATGCTCCCTGACATTTGTATGCACAAATATTTGACAAAATCAGGGTGGTACTGTGCATATGTTATCGTAACCTGTTGTTCACAAAACCTTACATCTCGACTGTTTGTCACAGTCTTAAATATTTCTCTCTGGTATTAAATACAACACCTTACAACATTGCGTAGTACAGAAAGGTCAGAATTTAACGATCCCCCATATCGATTGATATTTAGGTGGGTTCTGTGTTTTCCTCCATTTTTACCAGACAAGATGTTGGGGTGAACATCCTCATAACTCAGGCTCTGCCTGTGCACGTGATAGTTTGTGCTGACATCTGAACTGACTTGGAAGCCCACGGTGGCGCACCACCCATTCGTCCCGGCAGAACCACCTGACTCCGGTGGGGCCTCTCTCGCCTCCACTCTGCTCCTGATCACAAGGGCCCAGCCCTGTGTCCTCCTCTAGCGGGCACCTCGAACTCGGCCTGGCCCAGACAGAACTGCTGATGTTCCCCCCACCCCAACCTTCCACAATCTCAGTTAGCAGCAGCTCCATCCTTCAGGTGCATCGGCCCGAGACACTGGTCATCCTCGGCACCTTTCATTCTCTCAGGCACCCAGTCCATCGAGACATTCTGTTGGTTCTGCCTTCGGAATATGATCACTTCTCATCCCCTCTCCTGCTGCTGTTCCGGTCTAAACCGGCTTCACCTCGACCTTCATCTCAGCCTAACCAGTCTCTTCTCTCCACGGCAGCCAGAGGGCACCCGTGAGCACCTGAGTCAGGTTCCACTCCTCCCTACCCACAGTCCTCCAGGGCTCCCTACCCACAGTGCCCGGGTGAAAGCCCAAGTCCCCTCCACACCACGAGACCCCGAGTGGCCTGTCTGTCCCACACCCCCAACCCACCTTCGCCTCCGTGCCCTCACCTCCCCCTTCCCTCCTCCTCGCTCCGGCTGCTCCAGCCACATGGGCCTCCTCCCTGCTCCTCCCACATACCAGGTCCGATCCTGCCTGAACCTTTTACTCAGGATGTTACCTCCACCTGGGACATCCTCGCCCAGATGTTCACACAGCTCCCTCCCCCAGCTCATTCAAGCCTCTGTTGAAACATCGCTCTTGGAGAGGCTGTCCTCGGCCACCGTGTTACAGTCTCACCCCCAGCCCCCCGTTTTTGTTTGCTCCGGCTCACTGTCTACCTCCTGCATAACTGACTGATTTACTGTGTTGTCTGGACAAGTCCCTCGAGGTCTCTCATCCCTTTTCCTAATCTGAAAGATGGGCATTCATTCACAGAACACACACCAGGGGAACAGGCCTAGATCTTGGGGGCCCTCATGGAACAAGGCAGTCTGGCCCCTTACAGCCATGGAACTGACCAGCTAAACAAACAAACGATACAGCCATGGTACCAGGCGGCCATAGGAGCGGGCAGAACATTCTTCGAAGGGCTGTAGTGGAGCGGGGGGCTGCGCTTTGGGAGCCAGGCTGATCTGGAAAACCTTGCTACGGAAATGAGACACGTTGGAAAAGAGAAACAATACTAACCAGACGGTAACAGCTAGAGCCGCCGCCTGGGGCTGGTTGATATGTGTCAACTCACTGAGGCCTGGAGCGAAGCTTTGTGCTCCGTGCTATTTTATTTTATATATTTGTATATAAAATGCTCGTATAAAGGATACGCATTTTATATACACTTTAATATAAAATAAAGTGTACAATAGACGTTTATATGTAAAATTTATATTTTTAATACTGTACATATAAATGTATATTGATACGCAAAAGGCCCCATTGTACAGATGGGGAGACTGAGGCACAGCGAGGTTCAGTAACTTTTCGGCAAACATTTCACGTGTGTGTTTTGCTGAGTGCGGCTGAGTAATTTGAACGAGCATACCCGGTTAGTGGAGAGGCTGGGATTCGAATGCCCGAACTCAGGGAGCCTCAGAGAACGTCTCCCTCAGACCAGGACGCAGGGGCAACGCGGCCGGGCGGGCGCGGGTACCTGCAGGAAGGCCTTGGCCGCGCGCCGACACTCCTCGTAGAGCTCGATGTAGGTGAGCAGGTGCCAGCCGTGCCTGCGCTTGGAGCCGAGCGCGATGTAGTTGGCGTACTTGGTGGC
>NW_006429782.1:3807633-3831995 GCF_000325575.1 Pteropus alecto | reverse complement strand
TCTTGCCGCAGGTACACCTCCCCGTCACGCTTCGTCGTCCAGTAGCGGTGGCCTGCGGGCGCAGGGGCAGCTGGGACCCCAGGAAGATGAGGGAGAGGAAGGGGAAGAGGGAAGGGGAGACGCTCGGGAGGCACAGAGGCAGCGAAAGTGGGGGGAGGAGGAGGAGGGAGACATGACGGTGAGGAAGACAAGGGCTCGCCCGGGGAGGAGGGTGGAGGTGGCCAGGGGGACACAGACGGGATGCAGGGACAGGTGTCCAGACAGATGCGCTGGCCTGGAGAGGACGGCAGCCGGCCCACCTGCGAGCAGGCAGCCCAGCAGCAGGCCACGGTCCCTCCCGTAGAATCTCTGCCCCCACCAGGGACAGCCACCTGGGACGCTGCTGACCGCCTGCGCACACAGACTCCCGTTCAGCACCCTGGCAGAGGGACAGCCCCCTCCCCTCGCTCCCCCGCCCATATGCAGTCCTGACCCCACCTGGAGGATCCCAACGCGAGCTCAGCCCACCCCCCATCCCAGAGGAAGGAAGCCCCCACCCTCAAACTGGCCTCTGTGGAACCACACCCGCGACACCCAGGGCCCAGCGAGCCCCGACCTCTGGCCTTCTTTTCCTGCCAGCGAGCTCTCTCCTTCCATGGCCTCAGTAGCTTCTTTGAGGTCATGGTGTCCCGAGTACCTTTGTTCGTTCTCACTGTCTGGAGGACGTCTGGTCTCCTGGGACTGGGCACACAGGTATTCAGACAAACAGTTATAGCGAGTGGAGGGCTGGGAGTGTCGGGTGGTGGGGAAGTTCAGGGGTCCCACCTAGCCATGGGGGCGGGGTCAGGTGGGTAGGTGTTGACCAGGCAAAGAAAGGAGGGACGGGCATCCGAGGAGAGAACAATGTGAGGAAGCTGTTGGGGCTGATGTAAGGAAAAGTGGGGAGCACGGAAGGAAATGAAACAGGACCCGTGGTGGGCACCGGATCCCGTGCGGTCTTGCTATGCCCATCCCCCACCCAGCGCGCCAACCGATTCATCCCCGGTAGGGGCTGAACTATCTGGGTGCCCAGCCCCCACCTTCTACCCACAGCGCATTTTTATTCCTCTCTGTTGTCAGGAAGTCAATGTCCACTCCTGTCTCCAGCTTCTTTTTATCAGCTTTGGTTACCCGCCCTGCTCTGGCCACAGACAACAGCCGTCTCAAGACTGCACGTCCTGGACGTTCCTCCCTGTGGCCGGCCCTTGTGACATCACTGTGGTTCTGCAGCCCGGAGCCACGATGGCAACATAGCCTGCTGCCCCTTTGCAGAGGTGGGTCTTGGAGGGCAGGGTTCCATCCAAGAAGGCCCTTCTCTGTCCGCCCCAACAGCCAGTGCTTTCCAAGGTGACAGTCGCCAGGGAGGAGCCAGCAGCAAAGTCTCAGGTTTAAGTCTAGCAGCTGGAGGGGCTCCATAGTTAACTGCCCAGCACCGTTGGCTTTGAGTGAAGGACTCCAAAAGAGAGCCTGAAAAAGATTAGCGAGATGGAGGAGGCCCACTCGGAGGCTGTGCCCTCATGGCGGCCAAGAAAGTGGTGTTTCAAAGAGCAAGGCAAGGTCAGCTGAGTCACTGTGCCTGGGGTCGTGAACTCACTTGCCCGCCGGGTGCGGGCTGTAGATAGAGTCGTCTCCCAGATGTGTGTACAGCTACATTTTCAAATGTCGGATGTTGCTGAGATCATCGATAAACTGAGAAATCATTTAAAAGCCTCTCTAGTTCCTCAAAAAAAAATAAACATAAAATTATCATATGACCCAACAATCCCATTTCTGGGTCCACACCTAAGAGGATCGAAAGCAGGAACTAGAAGAGAGATTCGCACACCCATGTTCTCAGCAGCATCATTCACAACGGCCAAAAGGAAACAGCCACTGCCCGTTACAGGTGAGTAGATTCAAAAAATGTGGTCCATCCGGCCAGTGAAACATTAGTCGGCCTTAAAAAGGAGATCCTCACGTGTGCTACGACGTGGATGACCCTTGAGGACTTTGTGCTCAGTGGAATAAGCCGGTTACAAAAAGACAAACGTTCTTATATTCCACTCGTGTGAGGCACTCAAGTCAGATTCGTAGAGGCAGAAGGCAGAAGGGCGGCCGCCAGGGGACAGGGTTTGAGGTCTTGTTTACTGTGTACAGGGTTTCCGTTTTACTAATGTACTAATGCCACTGAACTACGCATTTAAAAATGGTTAAAGTGGAAATTTAACATAAGATGATAAATGTCGTGTTTGCCGCAACTTAAAGAAGTAAATGTTAGGGGGGAAAAAAGCCTTTCTGGACGTGGTAGTTTCTTGTCATTTCTTAAGAAACAGCTATTAAGAGAACAATGAAGCCAGGGTGAGAATCACAGGGAAGCATATTTCTCTACGGAGTTTGAGTAGCTTTTGACAATCTAATCAACTGTTTATATTTCTTTGATGATGAATAAATTTCGAAAAGGAAGTGAGAAAATATTTGCCAAAGAGATGCTCATCTGTGTAAAAAGTCCGTACGTTTTGAGAAGTAGATTGACTGTGAAGTGTCTAGATTTAATATTAATGTACAAAAATCTAGTTTCCCATATATCAGCATTAACCACCTAGAAAAAGAGGGAAATCACATCCAGTTTATGGAAACATAAACTAGAATTAAATTCACTGAAAATTGTACAATTACAGATAAAATCATTACGATTTCCTAGAGAAAAGACAAGGATTGAAAAAGACACCATCTCAACGAATGGGAACGCTCAATATTGTAAAAGTTATTTTGCCGCAGATTAATCAATAAAAAGCAATTTCGATCGAAATTCCAACAGTAATTTTTATGGAATTTGAGAAGTTGGTTTTAAAGTTTACATAAGTAAAACGCAAGATAAAAATAATATAAAGGGAGACCTTGTCCTACCAAAATCAAAAAATATTATAAAGCTATAGTCATTAAAACAGTGTGGACTTATAACCAGAATATATAAAGAGCTCTCATAACTCAACAATAAAAAGACAAATAATTCAGTTCAAAAATGGGCAAAGAATTTGAATAGACATTTCTTCAGAGAAGATGCACATGTAGGCATATAAGGTACATCCGGGTAATGGAATACTAAAGCATGGAAGTGAATGAACTGTTGATACGTGCAGATGAACTTATGCCACGTGGACGAAGCCAGACACAGAAGACTACGTAGTTCTGAGAAACAGAGTGAAAATTCTGGGCTCAGAGGCATGTGAACTATGCCTGGTAGATGACAGACCCCAGCCCCATTCTAGCAAGCAGAGGCTAGAAAGCTAAAAGCTGTCCCCCAGAATCCCACGCAGGGAAGCTTCTGGACGTGACTCAGGTTCCACTAATCATGGCTGGTCTGGAAGTGAGTCACGCAAGGGGACGAGCCCAGGTGGTTCCTGGCAGAGACAAAGTGGTCCTGAGCCAGCAACGGTAGCTTCAGCTCTTTGGCCAGCAGTTTCCTGTTTATCACCCGTCAGTTGATGGACATTTGGACTCTCCCCAGCATTTGGTGATTATGAGTACTGCTGCTATGAACATTCGCCTCCAAGTTTTTGTGCAGACAACATAGATTTTCATTTCTTGGGCATATACTTAGAAGCTGAATTGCTGACTTGAATCAAGGCAATATCTTTTTCCATCCCCTAACTCCACGTTTAACATTTTAAGAAACTTCTAAACTGCTTTCCAAAGTAGCTGTGCTGCTTTACATTCGCACAGCGATGTGTGAGGGTTCCGGTTCCTCCACATCCTCAGCAGCATTTGGTTTTATCAGATTTTTTTATCCCCGCCCCCTTCTGGCCTGGCAGGTGAGAAGTATTATCTCATTGTGGTTCTGATTTGCATTTCCCTGTTGACTAATGACAGTGAGCATCTTTTCATGTACTATTGACCTTTTACATATATTTAGAGAAAGGTTCATGCAAATCCTTTGCCTGTTTTAAAATTGAGTCATTTGTCTTTTTATTGTTGAGTTGTGAGAGTTCTTTATACATTCTCGCTACAAGTCCCCTAGCAGATAAACAATTCTTAAATACCTTTGTCTTCATTTTCAAAGTTGGCATTTACTTGACAGTATCTTCTGAAGAGCAAGAGTTTTTAATTTTGATGAAGTTCCATTTCGTTGCTTTTTTTCACATATGGTCTGTGCTTTGGTATCACGTGTAGGAACTAAGAAATTTTTACCTCATCCAAGGGTGTGCAGATTTACACCTCTGCTTTTTTCCCTAGAAGTTTTATAGTTTTAGCTTTTACGTTTAGGTCTTTCATACATTTTGAGTTAATTTTTTTAAGCTCTGAATTCTTATTAGATTTAACTATAAAATTAATCTGTCAAATGTTACAGAAGTTGGTTTTGGTTTTTTTTTTCAGATTTTTTACTTATTTCGGATTCCCCACAACCAGTCTGTAGACTGGGATGGGTCCTAGGATTACATTTTTTTTTTCTGGCTTTACTGAAATATAGTAGATAATTAGTTGCTAGTATTTACTTTGTATGATTCAATGAGGTTTTTTTTCAACTATAGTTGGCATACAATAATATATTAGTTTCAGTTATACAGCATAGTGATTAGAGATCTATATAACTCACAAAGCGATCACCCCACTAAATCTAGTACCCCTCTTCCCCCTTACATATTTATGACATTATTAACCATCTTCCCCATGCTACACTCTACATCTCCATGTCTACTCCATTTGTTCCTCTTAATCCCTTTGCCTTTATTTTTGCCACCCCTTACACCCCTCCCATCTAGTGGCCCTCAAAATATTGTCTGTATCTATGAGTTTATTTCTGCTTTTGTTGTTGTTGATGGTTTTGTTCTTTAGATTCCACATGTATGTGAAATCACGCGATATTTGTCTTTCTCTATCCGACCCATTTCATTCAGCGCAATACCCTCTAGGTCCATCAAGGCAATATCTTTCTCCATCCCCTTTCTTTTAGTTTGTGTGTGACTTTTAAACTGAAGTGAGTCCCTTGTAGGCAGCATATGTAGGGGTCTTGTTTTCTTATCCATTCAGCCATCCTGTCTTTTGGTTGGGACACTAAATTGTTTTCCATTTGAGGTGCTTATTGATAGGAATGTAATTATGACTATTCTGTTTTTGATACATGTTTTTTCTTCTTAAAGAAGTCCCTCCAAGATTTCCTGTAATACTGGCTTGGTGTCGATGAATTCTTTTAGCTTATTTTTGTCTGGGAAGATCTTTATCTGTCTTTCGACTCTAAATGATAGCTTTGCTGGATAAAGTATTCTTGGCTGTAGATCCTGGGTTTTCATCATGTAAAATATTTTGTGCCAAGCCCTTCTGTCCTGCATAGTTTCTTTTGAGAAATCAGCTGCCAGTCTTACGGGTTCTCCCTTGTAGATAACTAACTGCTTTTCTCTTGCTTCTTTTAAGATTCTTTCTTTGTATTTAACCTTTGGCATTTTATTTATAATGTGTCTTGGTGTGGACCTCTTTGGGTTCCTCTTTCTTGGGACTCTCTGAGCTTCCTGGGGTTTTATGTCTATTTCCTTCACCAGGGTAGGGAAGTTTTTCATCATTATTTCTTCAAATAGCTCTTCGACAGCTTGTTCTCCTTCAGGTACCCCTATGGCATGGATATTTTTACATTTGTGTCCCGTGGGCTCCTTAAATTATTATTATAGTCTTGGCTGCTTTTTTTCTTGCTATTCTGATTGAGTTTCCTTGGTTTCCCCATCCTCATATGGGTGGTTCGATCCTCTCCTTTATCCACTTTGTTTCTTCCATCTAATATGCTCTTCATATGAGATAATGTGTTCTTCATTTCCGACTGGTTTCCTTTTATAATTTCCACTTCCATTTTTATGTTTTTTTATCTCTCTGTTAAAGTTCTCACTGACTTCTATACTTCCCCGAAGTTCATTGAACATCTTTATAACCAGTGTTTTGAACTCTGCATCTGTTAGATGATTTGACTCCATTGCATCTGGATCTCTGTTCTGTTCTCTCATATGGTTTCTGCTTCTTTGTCTTTCCATTTTGGCTGCCTTTCCATGTCTGTTTCTATGTACTAAGCAAAGATCCTAAGTCTCTCGGTCTTATTAGTATGGATCTGTGAAGCTGATGTCCAGTGGCACAGTCCTGAGAGGGGCTCAGCTGCAGGCCAAGTTTAGCCCCAGCCTCTGTGCCTCCAGACCACCTGTTAATATTCAGCAAGCAATCCACAGATGCTGTGCTTATAGTTGCCTCAAAAGGCCACACCAGAAACCGAGGCCAGCTGCCTCCATGTGTGAGTCTAGGCGCTGCTCAGCAAGGAGCACCTGACTCGCTGAGGATACACCTGGATGTGGCTTGGGTGGGGCCACGAGTTGGGGGAGGCGGGGTTTCAGGGAATCCTCTGGGCGGAGTGACCTCTGTTATCCAGCTTGATGATGTCAGGGCTATGGCAGTGCTGCGTCCCCGCACTGGGAGCGGGGAAGGCTCAGCAGGGAACAATGGATACCACCGGCACTTCTGTACAGAGTCACTCTGACAACTCCGTGTCCCCCTGTAAGTCCCTGGTGCCCCCACTCAGCCGAACCGGCGCTGGTGCTCAGAGTGAGCAGGTCCGTGACTGCAAAGTTCCAGTCGTGGATGCGGCCCCTTTAAGAGGCATCTGCAGCTGCCACAGCCTCTGTCTCACTCAGCCGCTGGGGACCGGGCAGCCCCACATCCTCGTCCCCTCCTACCTCCTCCCGTTGCAGGGTGATTTCTTATTTCTCTCCTTAGTTGTAGGGCTTCTATTCACCCAGACTGCAGGCGACTCTGCTTGCTGTTTGCTCCATGGTTCTGTCTCGATTTCGATGTGGTAGCAAAGGGGGATGAACGCAGCTTCTATCTACGCCATTCCCCCCTCCCCGACCTTCCATTTTGAGTTCGTTTTTGTGTATGGTGCGAGGTAAAGGTCTAAGTTCTCCTAAGTTATTTATTTATGTTTGCATATTATTCCAGCATTATTTGTTGAAAAGATCGTCTTTTCCCCACTGAACTGCCTTGGCACCTTTATCAAAAACCGGTTGGCCATAAATGTGAATTTCATTCCCAGACTCCACTTCGTTTCATCCATCTGCATTTCTGTCCCTACACTGACACCACACCGTCTTGGTTACGTCGCTTCCTAGTGACTGTTCAGTTGAAACTTTTCCACCTCTGCCTTTTATTATAGGCGAGGACCTGGTGTCCCGGGGGACAAGAAGAGCAGGTCACTACGGGTGACACGAGAGCCACAAGGACCTCGAGTAGGCAGGCTCTGGGTGTAAATTCTCGCCTCCGAGCGTGTTCAGAGACCCGTTTCTGCGGGCGCCCGCCATGGTCTCCGACCTCTTCCAGCTGCAGGTTGCTGAATCGCAATGCGGAGTGAATTCACAGCCTGGCCAGACCTTTGGGTAAGACTTAGGGCATCATTTGAGAAAAGTGGTACCCTGAGAATTGGCATGGTGTAATTTGGGAGAATTTAGATGGCGCTGAGGGTCCTGAACTCCCACATCCCGCTCAGCCTCCTTTCCAGGAAAGGCGGCCCTTCCTCCCGTCTAATGAGGCAGTTACCTTGCAGACGGCGGCCAGCTGTCCCGTCTTCCACACCCGCCACCTCCTTGCCACCACGCCAAAAGTGGAGTCAAGCATCGGAGTGCTCCAGGAGACCAGTCACTAAGTCAAACCTTAGACAAAGACTTGCAAACGACTTGCAGGACCTGGCTAGATCGTGTTAGGCGGAATCACTAGAGACTGTCGGGACTGGACTCCACGGGTCCTGCACCAGGGAGGGAGACACAGTATCAGGTCAGACTGAATCTGTCAGCAGAGGGGAGGCGAGACCGCAGAGTCACTAGGCTGGCCCGAGCGGGCGGGAGTCGTTCTGGCGGGGAGCCTGGTTCGCTGACTGAGCCGAGCTCCTGGCCGGCCTTTGTGACTGCAGCTGAGACGCCAGAAAAATGTCTGGTGTAACAACCGAGGAATCTGAAGAGACATCTGTATACGAGGGCACTCGCCATAGCGTGGCATTTATTAGCGGGCAGGTGGGGGCGCAGCCTCGACGTCCGGCGATGGGGTAGGGCCGGGTGCGGCGTGGACCCGCGCCCGGAACACGGAGCTGTAGTTAGAAAGGACAAGGAGGTTGAATTCATTCTTACGGAGGAAGATGTCTGCGGCTGCCGTTTTAAGTGGGAGAAAAATCAAGTATAGGTTTCTTTAATAGATCTTTTGAATAATTTATTTTGATATGACTTTCAGGGTTACAGGTTTTCCAAAACAGCGCAAAGAACTCGCCTTTTATGCAGACTAGCCAACTGTCCACGTTCCTCTATCCGCCCCCCGCCACTGCCACTATCTTTTGGTGAGAATAACCTGCTCCCACAAGCCCCCCAGTGTGTGCTCTCCCCAGATAAAAGCGCTTTGCCGCACAGCCGGCACGGGGCCCCCCAAGTCAGGGAGTCGGCTGCGCCGCACGGCCAGCCAGGCCTCGCACCCCATTCATGGTCCCCAGCTGACCCCACGATGTCGTCCTCCTTCCCGGTCCTGCTGTCACGGCTCTGCAGACCCCTTCGGCCCGGGGCGGCTCCGCGTCACGCCGGCTCCGTCCCTGGCCAGCCTTCCAGAGCACCGCCTGACCGCCCGCAGGGGGCCTCTCCGCGTGGCTTCGTCTGCTGTTTCGTTACGACCAGACTCAGGATGTGCTTTTCTCACATAAATGAGCCAATGAGGCCCCTGCGATTGTCCCCACGTTTGCTTCTTCGCAGCAGTCCGGGACCCGTTAGCTCAAAAGCCCTCTGGTGCCAAACTCTTTTTTTGTTTTGACTTGAAAAAGATGATTTCGTAGCCCGTAGAGGCTATTAAGTTATATTGCAACCTCGCACGCCGTTGGAAGGGAAAGGTGGTAGCAAATGCAAATTCTCACACGTCTAGTTGTTTGAAATAGAGCTGAATAAGCAGACTTTCAGCCATTTAGAGCCTGCCTGCTTCGTGTACCGTGAGAAGCTGCACCAAGCGTGTGCCATAGACAAGATAAAGCCCAGAGCTGTCATGGGTCCAGGCCGCCACTGCCCTCTGGAGCTCCCTGGCCCAAAGCCCCCCGCCCACTGCTGGGCAGTGCCGCCTGGACAAGCCCTTTGCCTTGGGGTCCCCTTGCCCTCCTCCCCTCCTGGGCGGTAGCCCCTGCGCCGTGGCTCCTGGAAGGTCTCGCGCTGTGAGGTTGTGGGTTTTGGGTTGCAGATAATTCTTAGCAAGCAGACCAGCTTGCGAACATGGAACCCACGAAGAGGAGTAACGGGACTTACCTAATAAAAAATGGACACCTGCCAGGTAGATGGGCAGGGCCATAGAACGTGACCAGTGTAAGCCTTACCTGCACCAAATTAATTTTTTTCACAAGAATGGCTCAATGCATTTCTGCGTCCTCTGCACGCAGACCCGCCAGCGCCCCTTACATGACACCCATCTGAGCTGCAGCCACCTGGCGATTGTGTCGCTTCTGGGCTCGGCCCCAAAGCCCCCACCGACTGCCGCTTCCTCAGCGGGAGCGTGACAGAAACCGTGCTGTGTTCTTTCCAGCACAGTGTATCAGGGGGCATGTGTTGCTGACCCGTCCCACCCTGGTGACATTGCCCTTGATCACCTGGTCAAGCCCACGTCTCTCAGGTTCCCTCGCCTTAAACTCGCCTTCCCCACAGCTGGAGGTGTTCTCATATTACGCCAATACCTTCTTCCTCGTCAAACCGCCGACACGGACTTACCCACTGATGACTCCCACTTGAGTTAGCCACCTCCGTAATGGTCGCCAAGTGGAGATCTTCTAATTCCATAATTCCTTCTGGCTCGGTTGGCTTTCCACAGTAAGGAAGAGCTTTCCCCTTCCCCAATTCACTTATCAACATATATTTGCTTGGATTCGTATTTTCGATATATCCCATTGTTCAATGAGTTATTGGGTGGGTTATAATCCATCACGATCATTATTTATCTCGATGCTCAGATCGCCCCAGATTTGGCCCCAGATTTAAGCTGGCTACTCTGGCCTTTGCCAGGTCCCGCAAATTTGGGGCCACCTCCTTGCTTTCTGGCACTAGATATTCCAGGCTTATCTCATACTTTCCCTGCCCTAGGCCTGGAATCAGGCATTTCTCCAAACAGCCCTGGTTCCTTGTAGTGGTTGGTGGGGTTTAGAAACCAAGACCTGAGATCTGGGTGTCCAGTGTGCTCGCTGCCACCGCGTGTCACTGCGTCCAGGGCCCCTGAGCAGACCGAACTAGGAAATGTGCATAGCCCATAGAGGCTATTTACACATATACATGTGCATGCACGCACGCAAATGTATAGACACTTTGTGTAACGCATGTCTATATATCTGTGTTATGAATTTGTCCAGTACCTCCAGTTCTAATTTAATTCTCCTAAATTTCTTCTCCGGCAGTAAGAAACTTAGCTTCTATTTCCTGCAACATATTTACTTATTTGCTCAAGGCATCCAGCCTCCCAGCCACCCTGCCATCTCGGCCTGTCGCTGCTCTGTCTCCCTCACCGCCTCATGCCCGCGGCCACCAAGCCTGCTGCCTGCTCCTCCCTGCAGCCGCCCGCCGCCATGCCCCCACCCCACATCCTCAACCACTGTGCTGACTGCCCCCGCCTGGAAGAGAAGACGTCTCTTTTATATTTTTTATATGTAAAAATAAATCCTCCCCTCTCTACCGCACACACGCATACATATATTTTTCTTAGAGCGACACAGGTATATTTATATAGTCGGTCTTGCTGTTTGTGGTAGCGATGTTCCATAAACTTGCTATCAGCACTGAATTGGCAGATACAGAACCACAGCTCTCAGGAGAAACACAGGGTTGGGTCCCTGGCAGCCTCTGGTCATGACATTTTTATCAACCGATCAATGCATCACCTCATATTGTGTCTGTTTCCACTGAAAGACACCTTATCTAGTATGTGCTGTCGATTCATTAACATTAGAATTTGCACCTGAACTAAGCTTGCCTAATGTTTTTCCGTAAGGCACGCCACAGCCTTCTTGCACTCAGGAACACGAGACAGCACCGTAGCCCTGCTCGGGAGCAATTTTCAACAGCAAAATCACCAACAAAAATGTGAAAAAAAAAAAGGCACTAAGTAGACCTCTAAAAGGACATGCACTTACAGTATGAGCTGAAGGAGGAAGGCAGGGCATTGCCTTGTCTGACCTCAGCTGGGAACGTGGGTGTGGGGCGCTCCAATCTGTTCATGGCTTGGACATGTCCGCAAATGGTCACAGGCTCCGGGGGTGTGGGTTTTGGGTTGCAGATAATTCTTAGCAAGCAGGCCAGCTTGCAAACATGGAACCCGCAAAGAGGAGTAATGGGACTTACCTAATAAAAAATGGACACCTGCCAGGTAGATGGGCGGGGCCATAGAACGTGACCAGCGTAAGCCTTACCTGCACCAAGTTAATTTTTTTCACAAGAATGGCTCAATGCATTTCTGACCTACTTCCGATTGTACGTTTCAAAACTAAAAGGGGCCCTGGGCTGCTGCTGGGTGTCCAGGACCTTAAGGGACACGAGGTTCGTCCTCCTGTCTTGATGTGCTGCCCTCACCTGGCCCGGGGGTGTCCCCTCCCCGGCTGCCCCCACCCACACTCTTAGCGGCCAGTGGACCATGGGTTTTCCGCATCCACTTTGCTCTGCCGACACACGGGCCGTTGGGCGAAAGAGCCAAAAACGTCTCTTTTCTTTAAACTGCTGTTATTCTGGACCTTGTGACACCAGCAAAACTCATCCCCGGAGAGGGAATTTGTCAAAGCCCTCGCCGTTGACCAGGACCGACGGTGCTTTGATGGCGACCGCTAACGTGTACCGGGGGCTTTGAGGCGTCCGAGGCCACACTCCGTCTGCCATCGGTGGAACTTCACAGCCACCCTGTGCGAGGGGCGTCTGTTTCCACAGATAAAAACACCCCGAGGCTCAGAAGGTTGAACTCACACACAGCTATAGCCAGAATTTGAGCTGATTTCAGAGTCTGAGCTTCTCAACAAAAGACGAAACGTTTGCGTCTGGCCAACGGCCGGGGCCCAGGACGGGTGGCTTTGGTATCGGGGCCCGGTGTTAGGGTTTCCAGTCTGTCCCCGGGAGGCATGCCGGTTCGGGCCCGGTTCTTAAACTTAGATACTTTTCTCTCTGATGTCTCGGTCGGGCCTCTGGAGAGAACAAAATCCAGTTGGAAGCCACAGCTCAGGCCTGCCTTCTACACCAAGCCGTTCTGCATAGACCTGCCATAAGCGTCCGCTTGGAAGGGATGACGCCGAAGTTCATCGGGACTGAGATCTGCGACACCCTATCACTTCGAAAGGTGTGGCCGGTCCCAGCGGAGCACCGCTTCAATGCACGAGCAATCGATCGATCGTCGATCGTCGAGGGACTGGTCCGGAGGGAAGCCGGCTCCTGAAAGGCAGAGGGGACAGCCCCCGCTCAGCAGGACGCAGCACGGGCCGGTGGGGAGCTCCCGCAGGGGGCCGGAGAGAGGGGAAGCAAGTCACCACCACGCGGGGGCCTTGGGACACTCTCCGAGACCCTGCAGCGGCCACAAAATGAGAATGTTTCTAAATGAACTGATGCATTTATGAGTTAGAAAATCGGACCCCTCAGCACTGTCCAAGGAAAATACTGCGTGACCCACCCGTACACTTTAAAATTTTCCTTTAGCCACAAAGAAGGAACTGATGAAATTGATTGAAATAGTATGTAATTTATGTAACCCAGGATATCCAAACTATTATCATTTCAACATGTAACAAATATTTAAAAATACTGATTAGATACTTTATATTCTGAGCCTTCACAACCCCGTGTGTATTTTCCACATACGCATACCTCGATTCCGATGTGCCACACTGTGGCCGGTGGCTGCCACACCGGCCAGCACAAGCGCGGAGGGCCCATCTCCCAACCCCTCATCGGTGTCTATGGTTTCTCAGGCAACTGCAAAGTGAAATTAGAAATCTTTCACGAGATGCGGAACGATGAATGCGCTGGCTGCTGGGCTGAGGGCCGAAGGTGTGAGGACCTGCACCAGGTAGCAACGGAGGGAAGGAAACGGATGGCGGTGGAGTGACGGACGGGCTGTGCCGCGTCCCCTCCCCCGGGGCCGCATGCTGAAGTCCTGACCCCACCCCGTGCCGCAGAACACGAAGGACTTAGAGACACGGATCTCTGCAGAGGCGATCACGTTGAAATGAGGTCCGGAGGGTGGGCCTGGCCGGTATGACCTGTGTCCTTATAAAAGGGCGAAATGTGGACACAGAGAAGATGGCATCCAAGACTTGATCTCAGACTTCCAGCCTCAGAACCGCAAGAAAAAGCTTTCCTGGCGTCCGAGCCCCCGGCCCTGGCCATGTCGTCTGAGCCCCTGGCCCGTGGCCTTGTGCTACCACAGCCCCCGTAAACGCATACGCATATGCTGTCTGGGGCGTCAAGAGAAAGACGCGACCGCCACAGGGTTACAGGTGGCCCCAAGGATGACTGACGATGTGACGGCGCGTTCTCTCTCTGCCTGCACCACGTCTAGTGACTCGCAGTGTCACGGGGGCTCCCTAAGGACAAGACTTGGGGGGGAAGGAGGGCTGGGCAGGAACACAAGTCTCCGTCCCTTGCCGTCTGTGACGGGCCACCACGCTTCATTCCTGGGGTTCCTGGCAGGTAGTGCTCCCCTCAGCCAAGTTTCTGGCAAGCGGCTTTCTCCAGAGAGGCCACAGTGAAACATCTGGGCGTCTAACGAACAGCTCTGGTCCTGGAGGGGAAGATTGCTCTGCTCCCTCTCAGCGACAAGTGGAAAAGGCCAGAATAACAGCTAACGATGTGGGCGGCCGACCACGAAGGAGCCCGCGTGCCCTGCGCGACCCTGGCAGAGACAGCGAGAGCCGAGGCCGGACACTACCCAGGACCACGGTGACCGAAGGCGTGCGCACGTGTGCGCGTGGCTGCCACAGCTCTGCTCGCGGACCTACCTGCCACACGAGGGACCGCCTGGGCTGGACTCGCTCGAGGCGCGGCCGGTCTCACCAGCAGGGCAGCCGAGAGTGGCTCGCAGTGAAGTCACTGGTAGAAGTTTTCAATTTGCTTTTTGTATTTCTGGATTATGAAGTATCTCTTCATCTTTGTCGTTGGACCTGTCAAGAAAGGAGAAACGAGTCCGGTTGTGGAGATCAACTGCAAGGCCGCATCCCCGTGTGTGACCAGGCGACAGGCTCCCACGGCTGGGCCGGGGCCCACTTCCTGGGTGCACCGCCTTTCCTCGGTGGGGAGGAGTAAGTGCCAGGAGAGTCGGAGGAGAGGGAGCCACAGGGCCATGGTCAGGAGCTGGGCTTTGATCCCCGGGCGGAGGGGCTGTCCCAGCAGAGCCCAGGGGAGAAGGGACGTTGTGGGTGTCCGTGTGCATGTGCTTGGGGAGAGCCTGGCACCAGGCGGCTGGAGGTGGCAGCGTCCCTCTCCCGATCCCCAGCTGGTCCCGCAGACCCTCTGACCCCCAGAAAAGGGCATGACTCCTCAGAGCCCACGTGGCCCTGGACACTAGCCAGGGACCAGCCTCCAAGTGCCAAGGCCACTGGCTCTCCCACCACTCACCCAGCTCTCCACCCCAGATGGAAAAGTCCTTCTCCAAGATGACCCACTTCTGAACCCTGTGTGCGCCGGAGTTGGCCTCCTGGTTCGCAGCATCGATGCCCCTCTGGATGGCCGCGTAGACCCGGAGGTCGTGCTGCCCCACGATCTCAGTCACGGTGGTCGCCTGGCTGCCCACGCTCTGGCAGAACTTGATGGCCTCCGAGTTCAGTTTGTCCAACGGCTCTCCGGTTATCGAGTCCATCTCACACTGCCCCGGGACACCCCTGTCACCACACCGACACGCACGTGTGCCCCGGCCAGCCCCGAGGACCCGCGGGGTGCGCCGTGGACCCCATTACCTTCAGCGTCAGCAGGATACTCAGAAACTTCGCCTTATCTCCCACCAACATGGCGTGACTGAGGATGGGGATCTTCTTCTTAATCATGTTCTCGATGGGGCCAGGGGACACGTTCTCACCGCTGGCTGTGATGATGATTTCTGGAATAAAACCCGGCTTGGGGTGGGTTCGACTACGATAAGACGAAACCTCTGCCTTCCCGAGGATCAGAGGGGAGAGATGTCGGCATGGACAACCACTCACTTAGAAAATCCCAGAAGCGGAGGAGGACTCCCGCCCATGGCCAGGACTCCCACCGCGCCCTTCGCCAAGCCACAGACCCAGAGTCACCGGCGCATTCCACCAGCACAGTGTCTTATCAGCTCGGTCCCCCACGCCCCGGTCCAGGCCCTCCAATACGCCTTGCTCGGAAAATAGTGACATGCTTCTGGCCACACCCTCTCTCTCTGTCCCCTGATTTTCCATCACTTGTTAACCCCAAAAGAACCTAAGTCCAGAGTTACTCTGAAATTATGTGTCCCATCCTTAATTTTGGCACAGTCTAAAAAAATTGTATCGCTTTCTCCTCCCAGCCTCTAAAATTCTCTAAGAGCTCCTCCTGCTGCCCCAGGCACATTCTTCACTTGTCCTTTCCTCCCGAGACGCTTGCCACTTCCTGTCCCATCCACCCAGACTCTCTCCATCTCATCCCGTGATCTTGCCGTCACCTTTCCTGAGGTGGTCATAGCCACAGTAATGATATGATCACCTAATGGACATCCGTGGCGTTCTCTGCCCAGCGACTCCCGCTTTGAATAAACGCCCCCTGGCGTTTCCTTAGGGAGCTACTCTCCATCTGTATGTGCTTTGGGCAGGTGGACTGCAGGGTGAGCATGTGACCAAGTCTGACCAATCGGCACATTCCGTCTTCAACCCCTGGCTGTGGACCAGTACTGGTACCGGTCAGTGGCCCGTTAGGAACCGGGCCGCGCAGCAGGAGGTGAGCGGCGGGCCAGCGAAGCTTCCTCTGTATCTGCAGCCGCTCCCCAGCGCCGGCATCACCGCCTCAGCTCCGCCTCAGATCCTCAGGCGTTAGATTCTCACAGGAGCACCGGTCCCTGGTGCCACAGAGGTTGGGGACCGCTGACCTACAGTGATTCATTCTGAGATGAGACTCAATGAGGGAGGGCCAAGACCAAAGCTTGTGCTGAAACTATCAGGAACAACATGCTCTTTCCCCTGGGAGTCAGGGGAAGCCTAGACCGTTGGCGGCCACCTTGTCACCAACTGGGAAAAGCCTCTTTGAGAACGGCTCCAACACAGGAGAGAGCTCATGAAGAGAAGGTTAAAGAGGCTCCTCCCGCCGTCGCTTTGGCCTAAAGCAAGACCGCTGGGACCTCACAGTTTGTGAAACCAGTTTCCGTTGTTCACTCAAACCTGTTTCAGAAGGGCTTCCCGTTGCTTACCACGGAAATAACGCTGACGTGGCCCCCTTATCGAATAGTTACTCCCTCTGTCGGGCTCAGCGCCAGACGTTCTGTCTGCTTCGGAGGGGGCAGCCTGTAGCCAAATTCAGGCTTCTGCTTGTTTTCGTGTGGCCGCAAGCCCAAACTGGTCTTTACATTTTAAGTGGTTGGAAGGAAGCCCAAAGAATAATAATATTTGCGACACATGAAAATCACGTGACCCTCATACTGGCACACGGCGACATCTACCCATCCAGGCGTCGTCTGCGGCTGCTTTTACTACAACTGCCCAGCGAGTAACCATGGCCGAGAACACATGTCCTCGAACCCGAAGGTGTTTGCGGTCGGGCCCTTCGCAGAAGCCGGCGGGCCCTGTTCCACGCCCTTCCACTTCATCCGCATTTAGTCGTGCAATCTGCAGACTGTCGTCCGCAGGTTGCAGCGGAGGAACCGGGTTTTGGTGTTGGGATGGCTGTCTTCCCACCCATCCTGCTGAGGGCCGAATGCTGAGCCCGAGGACAAGCCAGGCTGTGCGGACCAGGGTGACCGTACCCCGGGGCTGGGCCCCCAGGCCGGGAGCCGCGGGCTTGCGCCCGTGCACGTGCACCCGGCCCTTAAGTGTTCCACCCGCTGGCTCGCAGGAGGCCGGCAGAGCCCAGTCCCCGTACCTTTGACACGGCCAGAGATGAAGAGGAAACCCTGGCTGTCCATGTGGCCCAAGTCCCCGCTGTGCAGCCAGCCTTGCTCGTCGATGACCTCCATGGTATCCTGCTCCCTTTCCAGGTAGCCCATGAACACGTGCCGGCCCCAGAGGCACACCTCCCCGGTGCCGTCGCTGTTCTGCTGGTACAGCATATTTTTACACCCACTTAGGATTTTTCCGCAGCTGCCAAGGAACGGGAGAGGGGACACCGAGGCTCAGAGAGACAAAGTCTCCCGCACAGGTCGGCCTGGGTCTGTGGCCCGGGCTCCTGACACTGCGTCTGCTCCTTCCACCCTCTCTGGGACCCGGGCCATGCGGAGGTGTTTGCCGAATGGAGGGGCCAGTGAACCGGGACACCCAGCAGAGTTGCAGGCTTCAAGTTTGACATCAGTCGGAGAAGGACATAGTGCCTCTGGCTTAAGAAGTGCACAACCCCTCATCTTTTAGAAAACAGACAGATAAACCTACACGCAGTGACCAGGAAAGGCTGATTTTTAAGTAAGACAACCAACCGCGATCTCTCTAGATGTTAAAGTTACTTCCTTAAGATGGAATAGCACTACCTGAAATCCGCATTCTTACAAGACCTCTTTTCCTAGAGACAGCATTTGGGAGGGAGGTTTTAGGAGGCAGAAAAGAAAGTATTTTCTTATTGCTTGGATGAGATCTCTTCCATCAGAACTTAGATGGGCCAGTGGTTTCAGGGCTAATTGTAGGGATTCCCGCAGTTAGCGAGAGGAAGGAGGCACGCTTAAGAAGCTCAGAACTTCCAAGGAGCCTCTCGATGACTTCCCCATCGAAGGCCTTTCTAGGAACCCAGAGGGTATAAAGGAAAGATTGATACACTCAGCCATGTAAAGATAAAAATACTTCCGCATAGCAAAGACACTTTGACCAAAACCAAACACCAATGATAAACCTAAGGGTAAACTATTTGTGACTCATTTCAAAAACAAAGGGCTGATTTTCCTAATATGTAAAGAGTGCCACCAAACCAATAATAAAGGGACCGATAATCTAGTTTTTAAAAAGGGTGGGAGATGTGGACAGATCAAAGAGAAAGAAATACAAATGGTTTTTAAATGCATGGAAGGATTTTTTTCAACTTCGGTTATTATAAAGGAATGTCTCCGAAAGCTGTCATAGAACACCACTTCCCACCAATGGGTTCAGCCACATATACGGTGTACATACAAAGCATTCCCTTGAGCGTTGTTTGTGGTCACAAACGATGGATCAAAAAAGCCCTAAATATCCGACAAGAGACAGCTCGAATAAATTATAATATATCCACCCCGTGGAATATTATGCAGCTGTTAAAAATGAAACAGCTGTTCGCACTCACAGGGAACATTCTCTGCAAGAATTCCTTACTAACCAAACCTGCTTGAGCCTGAGCTTGGGTGGTGGGAGTCGAGGCTGAGTGCAAGTTTGTATTACAAACCCAGACAGTGAAGGATATTATGTCATCTGAGTTTTTTCGGTTCCTGAGCTCCAGATAGCAAGTAATAAATAGTTCAGAGAGAATGACTTTTATGTCTATTTTTACACGGGAAATGCCCTCGCTTGGGATAAGAGCACCGCTTACGCCAGGTTAATTTAAGAGAACGCGATGTGCCCATTTTGCCTGTCGAGGGTGCTGTGGGTTGGACTGTGTCCGCCCCCACCCCATTCATGCTTCGTCGTCCTAACTCCCGGGACGTCAGAATGCGAGCTTATTTGGAAACAGGGTCACTGCACGTGTAATTGGTTACATTAAGACGAGGTCTTAATTTAAGACCCAAAGCCAGTATGACTGGAGTCCTCCTAGGAGAGGGGAGATGTGGGCACAGACACACAGGGCACAGGGAGGACAGCACGAGAAGACGAAGGCAACGATCAGGGTGATGCTCCTACAAGCCAGGGGCCGCCAGAGAGTGCCAGCAGCCCCGGGGGCTGGGAGAGGGGCCTGCGGTGAGCATGTCCCTGTGCCAGGCTCTGCGATAAGCGATTTCCATCGGATGCTCCTAGATACCCCTCTCACCGGTTCAGAAGGAACCACCCGGCCAACACCCTGATCTCGGACTTCTAGTCCCCAGAATTGTGAGGAAATAAATTTCTGTCGTCCAGCGTGCGGCACTGTGCTACCGCAGCCCCAGCGAAGTGGGCCAGAACGGGGAGATGGGGAGCAGGCGGGAGGGCACCTCCACCTCACCACGTCATCCCTTCTGATTTGTTTTTGAAATGTGCATTGAAAAAAAAAAAGAGTGAAAGATACAGGCTGGAATTTTTACCTTTCCTCAAGGGTTGGGACAGTGTCACTTCTCTTTAGGGAAGGACCACTCTTTGGTTTTGGAAAAACGCCTGTGGACATTCGATCTGGCGGAAAACGGGCCTCAGCTGGTTTTACGGAGTGGAGAGGGAGAGGCGCTAAGGCGAAGGGAAAGGCAGCGATGATTTTGCCGGATCAGGAAGGTTGAACTGGGTTTTTGCTGAGTTCAGAGGCATTCGGAACCTGGCCAAGCATGAGTGACAAGCCAGACTTGCAACGTGGCAGCAGGGAAGGGGTCAGAGAGAGAGACGACCGGCAGGCTCAGTCTCAGAGTGGAACCTGCGTTTGGTGTTCTTACTGTTTCAGTATCATGGGGTTCAATCCCGCAGCCTGGGGTGAGCGGAGCTTGGGAGAAGCCAGAGAGGGCCTGTGGCGTGTCTGAGATGGAGCATCGCGGAGATGAAGGGTCTGAGGTCCCAGGAAGTGAACCTGGGGTGGGCAGGCCAGGGTGGGCTGTCTGCAGGCAATCAGGGGCGGCCACGGAAAGTTCTGAGAACCCTTCCCCGTCGGCAGATTCCCCAACAAGCCAGGGCTTCCCGCGGTCATGAGGATTTGGGGCTCGGGGGCTGGAGAACAGGGATCATTCTGGTGCCACCAAGTCAAGATTCACCTCGGACCGAGGCCCGCCCACCTTCCTGTCTTCCTCCCCTGGGCACCGTGTCTCTGGAGGACCGGGGGTCTGTCCAGGAGGTTAGTACCTTAGGATCCTGTAGTTTTCCCAGCTGTGTGCCGTGTGAGGTCCTGAGCTTTCGCTTAAACCGTACATCTCACCCACAGGGATGTCCAGGCTCAGAAAGAACTCGGAGGTGTCTGGGCCGAGGAACCCGGCCCCGCTCATGAGAAAGCGGCAGCGTTCGAGGCCCAGGGCGCTCCTGACTTTGCTGAACACGAGCGCCTTCGCTAACTGGTAGGTCACGGGGGTCTCGTATATCCTGTGAACAGCGCCAGGGAGGGCTCTGTGACCATGGGCCCCAGGCGGAGAAGGCTGAGCCCCTTACCCACTGCCCTCCCTGCCCGGCCCCGCTGCACCCTCCACCTACCCCAGCATCTTTTTTTTATTGATCTTTAAGCCAATAGCTCTTGCCCATGAAAACACCTTCTTCTTCAACTGCGAGTCTCTGGTGCCATTTTCCTTTATCCTCTCTTGCATCTTCTCCCAAATTCGGGGCACCCCCAAAAAGATGGTAGGCTTTACCTCCTGCAGAGTATCGACCAAGGTGCCCTGCATGGGACAGAGCCTTGTTAGCCACCCCTTCTACCTTCCAAAGCCCCGAGATGTTCATCTCTCCCAGCCACCCAGCTCAGCCCAGGAGAACCTTCTCCTGGCCAATTGAGACAGATGTAAGGTTCTCCCCCACAAAATCGATCTCTAGGTTTAATGCAATCCCAATCAAAATTCAGACAGGCTCGTTTATACAAACTGACGAGATGATCTTGCATTTTATATGGAAATACAGAGGGCCTAGAACAGTCAAAGCGATTTTGGAAAAGAACAAAATAGGAAGAATTACTACCTGGTTTTGAAATTTATTATAAAGTAGGGTGATCAACCATCCTGGTTTGCCCAGAACTGAAGGAGTTCCTGGAATGCCGGATTTTCAGTTATAAAACTGGGAAAGTCTCAGGCAAACTGGGACAAAGTAGTCATCCTACCATAAACCAGAAAACCCAAGTCAGTGTGGTTTCGGCATAAGGACAGACGCATAGATCAACGGAATGGAATAGAAACCCAGAGATGGCTCTTAGCATTTGTGATCAACTGATTCAATAAAAGTGCAAACTGACTGGCGAAAGGCCATCCACATCCAAAAAACTAGAGGTTAAAATAAGAGCTCAGCTTAGAGACTTCCTTCTTGCCAAACACAAAAAGAAACTCAAAATGAATCACAGACCTAAATGTAAGAGCTAAAACGAAAAGCCTTCTTGAAGAACACAGAAGAAATCTCCATGAGCTTGGACAAAAATTTCTTTCTTATGACACCAAAGGCATGAAAGAAAAAAATAATAAGTTGTACTTTATCAGAGTCAAAACGAAAAGACAAGCCTCAGAGCTGGGAGAAAGTGTTTGCAAATCATATACTTGATAAAGGATTTATATCCAGAATGAATAAAGAACCCTTAAAACGCCACAAGATACGCAACCACATTTTTAAATGGGCAAAAGATTCGAACAGACATTTTCCCAGAGAAGACACACGAATGGCCAATAAGCGAATGAAAACTTGCTCACGATGATTAGTCATTAGGGAAATGACAATTACAATGACTTCACATCCGCCAGGATGGCAAATGGTCACGACAATAATAATAATGAAACGATGATGTGTGAGTGACGGGGAGGAGAAATGAGAACTCTCATGCGCTTCTGGTGGCAACGTGAAACGGTGCAGCCACTTTGGAAGACAGTCAGTGAATGTATATATATCCATTATGTATTTAGCCAGAAAGGAAAGCATCGAGTGGCTACTACATCTCAGACGCTGAGCTTTGGGGACGTGAGAAGGTCTATGGAGAAATTTAAGCAGAGAACTAAATGACAGAGAGTCCTCAGCCACACAAAAACAGGAGAAGGAACCTTCTAGAAGGAATTACAAAGGCCCTCAGACAGCCTGTTGGATAGAGTGTGGAAGGCAGAGTAATGGCCCCCTGCCCCCAAGATGTCCTTCTTCTAACTTCCTGAATTGTTATCTTTTATGGCAGCAGGGACTTTGCAGATGTGATTAAGTTAAGGATCTTGAGATGGGTTGTTTTTTTTTTTGGAGCTTTTCGGAGTTGGGAATACTGACTTCAAAACCCCCACACACACACATGCACACGCACACACATTCTGCTTTCAATACCATTCACATCATAGTCTTGCGTTTTTCAGTGTACAGTCTACACACATGGATTCCCCAACTCGGGTAAAGATAATCCTGAATGCATGCGATCCGCTGTTGCCGGTGCTGCTAAGTGGAGCATGACAGGGACAGAAGGGAGCCCTGGGAAGTGCCCTCGCCGCTGCCCTTGGCCTCACCTTGAGAGCATCTGGTTGAGCGAAGTACATGACGGCCCCGATCTTCATGTGCACCCAGACATCCAGCATCTGGGCCGCAATGTGGCTGAGGGGGAGGTAGCTGACCAACACCTCCTGCTTTTCTCGGGCGTGAGAGAAGCCGCAGTCCCTGGACACCGCCCCGGCCGTCCACGTGATCTGGAACACAAGCGGGGGGCTGTGACCCAGGGCGCCTCATCCTCAAGGGGGGGCTGTCCTTTAACGAACGCGACGAAGAGTCAACAATTAGCATATTAATGTTTTTCTTTCTCCAGTGCATACGATGATGTAAAGTTTTAGCGCATCCATAGCTTTACAATCTGTATCTCTCACCGGTTCATACCTCTGGCGAGCAGTCTGGGGCCTCTGTGCGGTTCCTCCGACATCAGGCAGGGCCCGGCCCCAGGGCCTTTGCATTGGCTGTTCCCTCTGCGTGGAACGCCATTCCTTCACCTTGCCCCGTGACCGACTCTTCCTCGCATGTTCAATTTCTGCTTAAATGTCGCTGCCGCAGAAAGACTGTCTCATGCCACCAAACCGAAGTTTCCCCCGTCTAATTCTCCGGGTATCACTCACCACAACCCCAATGGTTTTATTTTATTTCAGATAATTTTTTTCTTTATTCTCATCCTTGTACCTCAACCTGTTCTCTGTATCTACGGTTCTAGTTCTGTTTTGTTTTATTCACCCATTTTTTTTTTAGATTCCACATATAAGTGAAATCCTATGGTATTTGTCTGTCTCTGTCTGACTTATCTCACAGAGCATAATACCCTTAGGCCCACCCACGTCGTCACAAAGAATGACAAGATTTCATTCTTTTTTATGGCTGACTGATGTTACATATATGAACCACATCTTCTTTCTCCGTTCCCCTATCGGTGGACACCTAGGTTGCTTCCATATCTTGTCTATTTTCAGCAATGCTGCAATGAACATAGGGGTGCATGTATCTTTGCAAGTGGGTGTTTTTGTTTTCTTTGGATTTGTCCAGAGTGGAATTCCTGGGTCCCATGGCAGTTCTAATTTTCATTTTTTGTGGAACCTCCATACTGTTCTCCATAGCAGTTGCACCAATTTGCAATCCCACCAAAAGTGCATGAGGGTTCCCTTTTCTCCACATCCTTGCCAACACTTGTGTTTTGATTTATTGGTGGTGGCCATTCTGACAGGTATTATCTGTCACAGGAGGTGGTGTCTCATGGTGGTTTTGATTTGCATTTCCCCGATGATTAGTGATGTTGCGCACCTTTTCGGGTGTCTGTTGATCGTCTGCAAGTCCTCTTTGGAGAATGAACGGTTTTACTTGTTCATTCCCTCTCGGTCTCTCCAAGGGCCATGATCGAGTCAGTTTTGTTGAACGCTATATCCCCAGCACATAGTACGCGTTCAATAAGTTTGTCGAATGAATGAATGAATGAATGAATGAAGAAATAAAAGGGAGTAGGGGCAGTAACGGATACAAAGGACCTGGCCCATAGTAAGCCTTCTGGATTAGTCCCGCTTCTGCCTCTGGGCCTCGGGGTGGAGGGCCGTCAGCACCGTCCCTCGTGGCTATGCTCCAAGGTGCCCTGCGCCCTCTCGTTGAGGGAAGGGGCTCGGCGTGTGTAGACCTGATGTGCAGCAGTGTAGACGCTCTTGGGTTCAGACCCCGGCGCGGGTACTTCTTTGTTCTATGACCTTGAGCAGGTCATCTCCCCTCCCTGAGCCTCAGTTTCCCCATCTGTGAAGGCATTAATGATACAACTTACGTCGTGGGGTTTGTGAGGGGTTGACATGTGTTCGTCTCAGTGTGGTACAGAGTTAGCGCTCTATAAACGGGAGAAACGTCGAGCTGTTGATAGACGTTGGGAATATCGGACTGGCTCTCGCTTCTTGCAAAAGAGGGTGACGGCTTACAAAGCAGCAGTAGCTAACACCGCCGG
>NW_006429782.1:3804812-3806640 GCF_000325575.1 Pteropus alecto | reverse complement strand
AAGGAAGGAAGGAAGGAAGGAAGGAAGGAAGGAAGGAAGGAAGGAAGGAAGGAAGGAAGGAAGGAAGGAATAGCAGCCAGAGGATGAGGGACCAATGGGGTGGTTTATTATTGCTATTTTAAACATGGAAATCAGGGAGGGCTTCACAGAGGAGGTCATGTCTGAGCGGGGACTGGAAGGAGCTGAAGGAGGAAGCCATGTAGCTCTCTGGGAAAGAGACCCCCATGCGAGGGAACAGCCGGGCAAAGGCCAGTGTGCTAGCAATTATTTAGCTAGACTGGAGGGAAAAGCTCTCAGAAGGTAGAAACGCTTCGTTTAAAAACTAGCAATTTTTCTAACTCATGAGGGGAACCAACATTGTCAGTTGGGTGCATGTCTTGCCAGATTTTTCTCTGCTTTTAAAGCTTACATGTTGCTTGCTGCCTTTTCAAAAGTTTTAACAGAAATCACTGTGTGCTGTGTACTGTTCTGCATTATTTACATTAAACGTTTGTATCGCATCTCTGGACATCTTTACACGCTCCCCATGTCTACCTACAGTGTAGTTAAAAATGCGGACTGTGAAGCCACCCTGCCTGGCTTCAAATCCTGGCTCCACTGCGTCGCTTGCTGTGTGACCTGGGCCAAGTGAATTAACCTCTCTGGGCTTCCATTTTCTCATCCGTAAACGGCATCCACCTGATCGAGTCAACAGAATCGCTGCGAGGATTTTCTAAGTTTACACTACTCTCAGAACAGCGCCTGGCATGGAGTGAGCGTGCAACAGAAGTGAACTGTTACCGTTGCATTCTTTTGAGAAAAAAAAAAACAGCTTTATAGAGGGATAACTGACACATAATGAACTGCACAGTTTAAAGGGTATGATCTGACACATGCTGACATGTGTCGATACCTGTGAAACCGTCAACACCGTCAAGACAGTGAACATTTTCATCTCCCCCCAGAGTTCCCACGTGTCGCTAGGTTTCTACCCATCCTTAGGTAACCGCTGATCCTGCTTTCGGTCCCTGCGGATAAGTTTGCATTTTCTAGGGTTTTCTATAAAGGGAATCTTTTAGCATGTGTTCCCTTTTCTTTTCTAACAGTGATCTAAATTACCATCGGCCTTGGACTTCATCCAGACATACAGAAGTGTCCCCCAAACACACAGCCTTCCTCGAGGGAACCAAAACCTCAGCTCCCGCTTTACTCCCGAAACACGGAACTGTCACTGCTCTTTCCCGTACTTATTTAATTACCAAACATGGCTCTAGGCTCTCGACCAATATTAACTCATTTCATCTTCAGAACGACCCACGACGCAGGGACTATTACATCACACCCATTTTACAGATGAGGAAACTGAGGCTTGGAGACGTTACATGTCTTGCCCAAGGTCACAGGGCCGGAATTTGTACCCAGGTCCACTCCAAAGTCCCTGATCTCCACCCCTGATCTCTGCTGCCCCCCTTGGAAGCGACTGCAAGACTCCAGACGCCCTGCTGGTTAAGGTCTGCGTGCTAGACCTCTGGGTGCCACCCTGCCCCTGTGGGTCAAGAACCAAAACACCCCGAAGGCCACTGCCCAGAGCGAAGGGACTCTGATGTCACTGTCGGCAGAGCCAGCACTTACGTTGTCATGGCTGAGCATCACCCCCTTGGGGTTGCCCGTGGTCCCGGAAGTGTACATGAGCACGGCACACTGATTGGCCTTCTGCCCTGCTATGATCTGGTCCAGCTGAGAATTGGGGATGCTATTGCCCAGTTCCATGAAGTCATCCCACTGGGGAAAGACAAGACAAGCGGAGCGTGGTGACTCGCCAAAACGCCGGAGTTCCCGTCCTCCCCTC
>NW_006429782.1:3802506-3804751 GCF_000325575.1 Pteropus alecto | reverse complement strand
CCCGTCCCATCTTATCCCATCAGCTTTTCCTAAAGCATGATTTTTCAGCCAGACGACAAGGCTTAAGATCGCCAGTTGTTTCAACTGGGAGGTTGCTGCCCGCGTCGAGGGCATGGCCGCCGGGATGCTACTCGCCGTCCTACCGCGCACAAGTGCCTGCTCCTCCACTCCCAGGTGGGCCACTCAAACTCCCCGTGCCTTGGAGTCCTCGTTCGTGAGGCGAGAATATCAGGACCCAACTCCTTGGGTTGTTCTAAGCCGTAAATGAGCTAAGATACCTAAAACTCGTAGAACAGTGGAGTTCGATATTTGATCTCTGCCTTCGCAGATTTCACTTTGCACCCGGAACTTCTTGGTGACCAGGGGAACAGGGCCGACTCCACCCCCTACTCCAGAGGGCACCCCTGATTGGTTTAAGGCAGAGGGCGCCATCTGCGCCATGATTGGATTGGGTCTGGGCACGTGACCTCAGGTGGTCCAATCACGGTGAAGATCTGGGCTTTAGCTGGATCTTTAGCTGGACCTGAATGCGTGGAGCTGTAGCCCTAGGAGCCGCTGGACTATCTCAGGACTAGGAGGGTAAAGCAAGGCTAGAAACCAAGAAGGCAAAATGTACCTTGGGTCACATTTGAGCCCCTAGTTCCAGCCATGCCTGAAATCTACACCTTGGATTGTAGCTACATAAACCAAGGAATTATCTTTTTCTCTTAAGCAACGTCCCGCCCACCCCCCCCAAAAGCCTCTCGAAGACCCGCTCACTTCCCTTGTGAGGCCCAGCCTTCTCTCTTTGCGCATCTCCCACTGTCCCTTCCGGGTCCGTCCTCCCCTTCGCTCTCCTCCCACTTCCTTTGAGAGGCCATCTTGCTTCCCTTAGAGACGCCGCCCTCCCCCTTGCTCTGTGCCCCGTCTCACACTTACAGAGTACAGGTTGTCTTTATTGTGCACATTCATTGGCAGCTTGTACTGGATGATGGCCTTCAGGGTCTCTATGCTGCTCTGTGGAATCTGAAAGAAAGTTCAGTGTGGGCCTCCTAGCAACCAGCCCTAGGAAAGACAAAGGTGGATGCATGTCCTAAGCTGTCTCCTACTGCAACCTCAGCCTCTTTTCACCCTCTCTTCTTTTCTGTGAAACATCACTCCTTGTCTTGACTGACACGAAAGCATCTGGTTTTAGGACAGCCGGTTCTTTGTGGTGGGTATCAGTAGCCTTCAACAATTAAAGGTGGACGACAACATCAGCCTCGCTGAGACCACACGTCTCAGGCTGAATTCTGCTGTACCGAGCGGTTGAGCTGGCAGCTTGCGCTGTGCAGCCAGAATTCAGCAAAACTTCTCATTGGAGTCAGGCCACAAAAATCCTCCATGAACGTGGCTGGTACGTGGACAGGCTCAAAACTCTCTACCTACACCTAGAACTGTAAAGTTCAGGTGACCAGGGCTGCAGGATGCTTGTGCCCTGTTCGTACAAAGCAGGGCCTGGATGACGTTGCTAGGCAATCCAATGAGAAAGTCACTTCCAACATCCATTATGCTCATTACAATTGTAACCAAGTCTCTGGGGTGGACTGGAGAGAAAAGGTGACAGAAGTGCTTGTCACAGCCGGACAAGAATTTTCTAGAGGGAGGGAACACACTCCCAAAAAGCCTGAAGCAGGCAGTAGCTGGGGATGTTTGAGGAATAGAAAAAGTCCAGGACGGCTCGGGGGGATGGAAGGGAGAGGGAGAGGGGAGGGGCAGGAGAGGGAGGTAGGGCCAGGTGGGCCACCTTGAAGGCAGCGTGAGGAGTTTGAGGTTTATTCTGAAGGAGGCAGGAAGCTTCCTCCAGCACTGCCGAGTTGGAGGACACGAGCCATGAGTAGCACCCAGAATCAGATTCCCAAATGGGGCTGAACACCCAGTTTGGAAGGAGGGTGTCAGAAGCCTGGCTTTGCATCTTCCATACAGAGTGACCAGAACCGGAAGTCTCCCACAAACAGTACTTTCGGTGAAACTGTGAGAGAGAAATAATTCAGATATCGCTTTATGCACGTGGGGTCAAATTTCCCAGAGGCTGGGACAAGAAGCCATAGCGGTGAGGTTGGCACCGGGGGAAGGACGGGGCACGTGGCATTTCTAACAGTGGAAAAACCCAGATCATAAGCCGGTATTTGTTGGCAAGGTGGACAAGCATCTCGCTTGTCGCTCATCGGCCACCCCGAGCGTGGTCGGCTATGACCAGAGGAAACAGACATAGTAGTACGAGGGA
>NW_006429782.1:3801865-3802480 GCF_000325575.1 Pteropus alecto | reverse complement strand
AAAGCTCAAGGCTTGAGGCAGAAGTCTGTCCTGAACCAGGCCAGCTGGAAGGAGGCCTGGCAGCACGTGCTTTAATTCACCGAGGAGTCTGGAAAACCTGCGCTAATTTCAGAGGTGTTAAAATGCGGGGAAACATGGCCAATGGTGATCTGAAGATACCATCGACGGCAAGGCACATCTCGACTCCAGAGACGTTAAAAAGTGGAGAAATACTCAAAAGTGATGAAGTATTAAAGAAACAGTCACAGTGGTCCCTAGGCTAGGTGGTGAATGTGACTGTGTAGTGTCACACCCCCCCCCAAGCTCCCGGGACTCCCCTCTCTTTAGCATCTTCCTGCCAAAAGCTGGTTCAGAAAACTGCAGCTCGTTCGAACATAAGTAATTGGAAAAGTTTCTACAATGTTCGTACAAATTTACTACAAGAAAAAAAAAGAAATAAGACAGGAGTCAAATTTCAGTGTATACAAAGAAAAGTCACCACAAAGAAAGGACATCTGCCAGTCAACACACCAACATAAAGTTCAACTTAATGAAGTAAACGCAGCCAGGAAGGAGGAACACAAAGCAAACATACAAGCGCTGAGGGGAGAGGGGGCCAGGCACTGGGGAGAGGTG
>NW_006429782.1:3779495-3801824 GCF_000325575.1 Pteropus alecto | reverse complement strand
AAGCATTGCAGAAATGCAGAAAATTACAAGGCTCGAAATAATCATACTTCTAAAAGAAAAATAACAGTGGACTGTACATAAAATAATAAGTAACCACATTTTTTAAATGGAGGCTGAGTAGGAAATTAAGTTAACATGACTCGGAAATTAAACTTCCCCACTCTGCCTTGCCGCCCCCAAAAGCAGCCTTGCCTGTTATGCCCACGTGTTTGTGAAGGACCCTCAGTGAGCCTGAGCCCGCGAGCCCCAGCACCCCGCCTGATTGATAGCACCCCCCTGGGAGCAGAAAGACACCGGCCTGGGCCCTCCCGTCCCCTGGGAGACTGGAGGGCAGCACTGGGCAGGGGTTTACCGAAAGGATTTTCTGTAGCTGTAGGTCATTTTCAACCAGCAAGATGTTCACTTTGGCACGAGTGATGACATACTGACAAGCCTCTGCAGAGTTGGTGGCATAGATTCCGACAGACAGGCCCCTGGGGAAAGAAAACACACATGCATGTGGCACGCACGCGCGTGCACACGCACGCACACACGCTCCTTAATGGGAGAATGTCCTGGAAGTGGGGGGAGGGGGAAGGTCTGCAGGCAAGTTCTGAGTTCGCGGCCTTGGCACAAGCTCGCCTCCCCCCACAACTTGACGACAAAACCAGAAATGATAGCGGTGATGAAAGCGGCAGCTCCTGTGATGTCATTATGACATCGGATCACGGAACCCTCGCAAGCACCCCATCTCACAGATGAGGAAACTGAGGCTCGGCGCAGTGAAGTCACTCGTTCCGGGTGCCATGGAAATAACAAACGCCAGAGGTGGGGTTTGGAGCCGCCTGTTCCCTTCATCCGCAGCCATTTGGCCTCGCCTTTAACCATTTCTCTGTGGTTTTACTGTGCATTTCCCTGACGGCTGACATCGAGCATCTTTTCAAGTCCTTATAGCCTATTTTGCCTTGCGACGTTTCTTGTTCAAGTTCTTTGCCCATTTAAAAGCTTTTTGTCTTTTTATTACCGAGTTCTAGAACCACCTCATATATTTGAAACACCAGTCTTTGGTCAGTCGATGGGCTTGTGTGTCTGTCTCACCTGCCGACCTGGGGCTGCGTCTGAACTCCCCGTTCACGCCGCTGCCCGGAGCAGCCCAGGACTCATCGACGTTGACAGTGAACTCACGCACGCTCTTACCCGGCTAGGATGGTGCCTAGAGAAGCGATCAACCACTCCGCAGAGTTAAAGCCCAGGATGCCGACTCCGTGGAACCGCTCCAGGCCCAGCTGGGGAGGCAAAAGCAGACAGACAAACAGGAAACGGAAACACAGAGACGTTTTGCTTCCGGGAGATCTGCCAGTCGGGACGGGGGAGCGCATGCTCCAAGGCCCACGGGGCTGCACGAGGAAAAGCCAGTGCCGAGTTTAAAATCTCGGGCGTGATACTTTTGTGAATATTGGGAAGTGACCGGTTTGCCTCCTTCTACATAGTACCTCGTTAATTTATTCTTATTTTTATGTATTTTATTTTTATTCTGGCAAACTATTTACAGCATGAAATACCATTTATAGAACAATTTCAGCTGATTTTAAGTGCACAGCTCAGCAGCATCAAGCACACACACGTTGCTGTGCCACCGTCCCCACCGTCTATCTCCAGAACTTCCTCATCTTCCCAAAATGACACTCTGTCCCCATTTCACACGCACTCCCCACCCCTCCCCCAGCCCCTGGCTCCATCATCTACTTCCTGTCTCTGTGAATCTGACTCCTCTGGGGACCTCCTGTGAGTAGAATCGCACAGTATCTGTCCTTCTGTGTCTGGCTTATTCACTGAGTATAGTGTCCCCAGGGTCCATCCACGTGGTGGCAGGTATCAGAACCTCCTTCCTTTTTAAGGCTGGATAATACTCCATCGCAGCAGAGGACCACACTGTGTGTACCCAGCATCTGTCAGTGGACGCTTGAATTGTTTCCGCTTTTTGCCTGTTGCGGATGCCGCTGCTGTGAACGTGGCCGTGCGCATTGCTGTCTGAGTCTCTGCTTTGAATTATTTCGGGTCTGTATCCAGAGGTGGGACTGCCGGACCACATGGAAATTCTATGTTTAATTTTTTTGAGGAAGTGTCAAACTGCGTTTCCGCCAGCAATACGGGAGGGTTTCGGTTCTCCCCTTCTTCACCAACAGTTGTTATTTTCTGTTCTTTTTAAAAGTCGTAGTCATCCTAATGGACGTGAATTTATTTTTATTTTTAATAACGGAAGCATCCAAAGACTGACATCCTAGAGGGGGAAACTGCACTTTTAAAGGCGTAGCCTTGGTGTGGTTCAGGGTGAATCGGGACACTCGAAGGTGACCTCCCTTTGATTTGGGGTCACTCTAACTTTGCTGGCTCTTTCAGTCACGTGGCAATGACCTCGTTTCTCAGGGAAAACGTAAGCGTTTGGAAGGCGTCTGCCTGTTGATGCCTCAGAACGTGGTGGCGACGGGGTCTGCCTAGTGACGGAAAGGCTGTGTTCGCTGTAGAAGTGTGTCTCTGTGAATGTGCAGGTAAACCAGCCTATTTCTGATTGGCTCCCTGAGGTCTGGAGAGTAGGGTCCTCGCGCTCCACGACTAAGGACGTGAACCAGAGGGTGATCTCTGAGGAGAGGCGAGTGACCCAGCCTGGGGCGCGGGAGCGGCAGCCAGGAGGAAGCCGGGCGAGCAGAGGGCGCTGAATGGTGCCGCCTCACAGCCTCGCAGTGAGGGCACACGGGCATCGCGGACGGGTGAGGGCGCTGGGGCGAGGCTAAAATGCGATCGGATGTCCTGAATGTCAGAACCATCGCAGAGGCCCTTTCACAATAGCACGTGCCCGTTGTTTTCATCGTCTGGCGATGCGTAATACGTCACCGCAAACTTGGCGGCTTAGAACAGCGCACACTTGTGATCTCAGTTTCCACAGGTGAGGAGCCCGGGGCGGTCCAGTCTGGCCCTCTGCTTAGGATGTCCCGGAGCTGCAGCGAGGGCATCGGCGGGCTGTGGCCTCTCAGGGCGTGGGGTCCTCTCCTGCACTCACAACTCGTGTGCAGAACTCATTTCCTTAATGCTTGAACGACAGGGGTCCCGTTTTCTTGGTAGATTCCTCAATCCCTAGAGGGCACCTGCCACCTGCTGCCCCTGGCCCTTTCCACAACACGATAGTTTGCCTCTTCAAGGCCCGCAGGAGGATCGCTGGTTCGGTGCTTCACCTGATTAGGTCAGACCCGCCCAGAGCACTTGCCCTTTCGATGAACTCCAAGTCAACTGATTAGGGACTTTAATGACATCTGCTAAATCTCTTCACCTTTACCACCACAGGGGGGAAGCCCACTCTTAGGCACAAGTCTCAAGTCTCATCCACACTCCAGCAGAGGGCACTCAGCATGAAGACACCAGGGCCTGGGATCTGCCGTCTTAGGATTCTGCCTATCAGACTGGCCAAGATGAACATTTTCGATGATATGACGCAGACTGTCATACTTTGCGAGTGGGCGCACAGCGACCTTTCTTTGTAAGAACTCACTCCGCAAAGGAGGTTCGCCGTGGCACCACGCAAGGCAGCAAAAGGCTAGAAACAGTAGAAACGCCCACCGGTAGGGGCCGGTTAAGTCAGCGCTGTTACGTGCACAGCTGCAGTTGTTGAAAAGAACATGGATTTTGTTCAATGAAGGCTCTCAGACTGTGGGAGCCGGCCTCCCAAACGGCCCTTGACGATTCTCAGCTGACGTTTGTGGTTTTACGTAATTCCCTCCCTCATCGTATCGAGGGTGTTCTGCGTAACCAATAGAATATGGAGGAAGCGATAGCGTGTCACTGCTGAGATTAGGTTATAAAAGACACCACGGCTCCCGTCCGGTTCACACTCTCTTGGATCACTCACCCCAGGGGGTACTGGCTGCCATGTGGTGAGACTGTCTCAATGACAACCCATGGAGAAAGCTACGAGCAAGAAATTGAGGCCTCCTGCCAACAGCCGGGCATGTGAAAAGCTTGGCGGTGAAGCTTTCAGCCCCAGCCAAGCCTTCGGGTGACGCAGCCCGGCCGACGGCCTGACTGCCACCTCACGAGAGACCCGGAACCAGAAATATTCAACTAAGTCACTCCTAGACTCATGACCCATAGAAATTGTGAGATAATAAATGTTTGTCATTCTAAGTCACTACATTTGGGGTTGGTTTGTTATACTTAAGTAGCTAACTAATACATAAAGATACTATGCCAGAGGGAAGAAACAAAACGCAGAATCGTGGATATAGTATGCTACCATGTGCGTAAAAATGTGCATATAGAGAAATTATGTAATATATACACATAATTTATTCCCCCAAAAGGATATATAAAAACTAGCGGTGGTGGCTGCCATCTCCATAAGGTGGGGGTCAAGGACCAGAGGGCAATTTTCACCAGTAAATCTTTGTATCTGTGGCGCTTTGTGCATTTTGTACATATATATGTGTATGTGTCTATTTCTGTATGTATGTATGCATTTCCTATTCTGAATGAATGAATGAGTGATGATGGAAGGAAGGAAAGATGGAAGGAAGAATAAATGACTCATTTACCTTGATCAAGGCTCTCGCAGCCTTCCGACAAGCCTCGTAGTACTGGTTGAAATTAAGAATTTCCCAGTTTTCGGTGCTCTTTGATACGAGGGCCGGATAAGTCCCAAATCGGTTGACTGACTCCCGAAAAAGTTCGGGGATGGTTACTGGGGTCTCGTGGCCTGGCCCATGTCTCGACAGCCTCAGAAGGACTTCTCCATCTGCGTGAGCGGTCCACAGCCCAGAATTAAGTGGCATGGTGTCTAAAAAACAATGCGCATACCTTAATTGTAAAGTACTTTATTGCTTTAAGAAAAAAAAATACTAACCATCATCTGAGCCTGCTGGAAAAATTGTGCTGATAGGCTTGCCCGAAGCAAGGTTGCCACAAACTTTCAATTTGTAAAAAAGGCAGTCTCTAAGAAGTGCACAAAACGAGACACAATGCAATGAAGTGTGCCTATACCCTAGACTGGGTGGCTGAAACACAGAAATTTAGTCTCTCCCAGTTCTAGAGATGAAATTCTGAGGTCCAGGTGCCAGCCGGTTGGGTCCTTCAGAGGCTGTGACGGAGAATCTATTCTGGGCCTCTCCCCTACCTCCTGGTGACCAGCGACTTTCTGGCCATCTTTGGCGTTCCTTGGCATGTGGAAGCATCACCCTGATCTCTGCCTTCACCGTCACGTGGTATTCTCCCTGCGTGTGTGTCTGTGTCCAAATTTCCCCTTTCTGTAAGGACACTAGTCATATTGGATTAAGACTCATCCTGTCAGCCATGAGGTACCTGGTAACTGTTAGGGGCGCAACATATGAATTTGGGGGGATGTCTTAGTCCATTTGGGCTACTAACAAAATGCCATAAACAGGCGGTTTCGAAACAACAGACATTTATTTCCCACACTTCTGGAGGCCGGGAAGTCCAAGGTCAAATCGCCAGCAGGTCTGACACCCTGCCTACTGGTTCATAGACATCTTCCAACTGTACCCTCACTGGGAGGGAGGGGCAGCGAGCTCTGTGGGGTCTGCGTAAGGACCCTGATCCCATCCAGGGGCTCCACCCTCAGGACCTCATCACCGCCCAGAGTCCCTGCCGCCAAGCGCGTCACATGGGGGTGTAGGTTTCAACATATGAGTGTGGGGATGCAAACATTCAGACCGCAGGAGAGGGACACAATTCGACCCATAACAACCTACAGAAGGGAAGGCTGGTTGGTAGAGGTCCCTCCACAAGAAGAATCAGCAGAGAGTGTCACACCAGCTTACAATCACCTATGGAGCCGCCATGAGGGAGTGTCGTGGAGGAAACCTGAAAGTTGCTCGCACGGCCTCCCTCACGGCCCTGCTCTAGGCGTCCAGCCTGCAGCCTGGGGGGAGGGGAGGAGCTTTAAACTGGGCTTCGTGGAGGGGTGTCACCTGGATACTGGTCGGGTATTTTAATGACTGTAGTGGGTTGAACAGTGTCCCCCCAAAATTCATACACAGACTCTCGGGAAGTGATCTCATTTGGAACTAGGGTCTTTGCGGGTGAAACCAGTAGAGGATCTCAGGACGAAGTCACCTTGGATTGAGGACGGGTCCTAAATCCGATGACTGGTGTCGTCAGAAGAGGGGAGGACGTAGAAATGCACAGAGTGGGAGGCCCCACGAACACAGAGTAGAAGGCCCCGGAGCACCGAGACTTCCAGCAGCCACCGGCAGCGGGGAGGTTCTGCGTCCCGAGAACCCGGCGACACCTCGGGCTTGGGCCAATGGCCTCCAGAACCAGGGTGCAGTCAGTTTCTGCTGTCTCAGGCACCCAGTCTGGGGCTTTGTTACGGCAGCCAGGGAATCCAACACAAGGACCAAAATGAGATCTCGACGATTATTACTATTTGAGAACGACTGTAAAAGTTATTCTTCTCACTATCTTAGCCGCTTGGAAAAGGGCAGCCGTGAGAGAGAAGGAAGGCCCTTTATCGCGATGTTCCCGAGTTCCAGTACCGCAGTAAAATGGTGCCGGCACGATGACAGCAAATCGTTATTACCGCGTCTACAGTATATATGTATTGTCGCATCTGTGCCATATATACAATTACGTCTGCACTATATGTATCATTACACTCTCAATACGTATAATTACATCTGCACTGTGTACGTGTGTGTATATTATTACGTCTGCACTGTATACACAACTACATCTGATGTATACATACGGTTCCTCCCGCATGGACTCGCCATTCTAATAGCGGGGTGCTATCACCAGTGCTGCCGGGGTACAGATCACACAAATGAGGCTTTGAAAGAGCAGCCTGCACCCCCCCATCCGGTGTGGAGGGCAGCCCCTGACCGGGGTTCAGGCGCCTCGGCCACGGCCAGGGCGCCTTAGGGAAAACCCTGGCCCCATTGTGCGTCCACTCTCCCCCACCACGTACCTTTCTTTATATTAATGTCTACTTCGGGGTGCTCAGCCTCCTCTTCCTGAGTCGTTGGGATTTCGGGCCTGCCCGGTCCGCGGAGAACATTCTTCACAGGGCTGCAAGGCACAAAGCGGAGACCTTAGGACAACAGGCGAAGGGACCGCAGGGCCGAGGCTGAGGCCGACCTCAACCACCCGACACGTCTGCCTGGAAAGCTGCCAGATCACAGAGCAGTCGTGAAGTGCACGGAGTGCGCGGTCTGTGGCTTTCCAGAAGAGTCCCTTAAATGGTTAGAGTATAGGATCCGAATCCGTATGCGATTCTGCAGGTGAGGAAACGTGCTCACCCCCTGCCCCTCACCGCCCTGTGGCACATCCACACGGCGACACAGAGGAAGGAACCCCTGACACGACGTGAGCGTGTCCCCGGGGGCATGACTCTGATGGAAGAAGCCAGACTCTAAGGGCCACGTGCTCTACACTTTCATTTACGTGACTTTCTGCAAAAGGCAAAACTATGGTGACGGAGGACAGGGGCTGTGGCAGGAAGTGGGGTCGGCTAACGCAGGGAATCCTGGGGGAATTTGTGGGTGATGGAAACGTACTGTTTCTGACCATGTTGGTGGCCACAGGCTCTCACATTTGCCAAAACTCGTAGAACTGTACACCAAAAAAAAATCCGAACTGGACTATGTATGGAAAAAGTGTACTTCTTGAAACGGGCAATTTGAAAATATTCTGTGGCTAATTCATTCAGGTTCCAGGTATTACTAAAGATAAAATATAAGGAGAAAATGACTTATTAGCAAATAGTTTCCCATTTCCTACATAGACATAGGTCTTGTTCCTAACACGTCCGTTTGTATTAGTCATTCAAAAGTCTTCATCACTTTTCCAAATATGTGTTCCATGGTGATAGTATTTTATCAGCCTAAAGAGAAATTTTTCCTACGGTGAATCAGTTTTATAAGTGAAGGTTTACTTTGGCAAGCTAAAAAGGGAAAAAGTGTACAATATACACCAAAATTGTTTATTCCCCCAAAAGTGAAATTTATGATGAAATATAAAAAAAATACTAAAAATGTCATCCAAGGCGTCCTTCCCGCCAGGCCCAGGGCCAGCTGCGAGGAGCTCCCACACTGGATATTCGGGGGCGTCTGCTCCCACGGACTTCGGTTGGGCCGAGACCACCCACGTGAGGAGACACCGAGGTAAATTAGAAACGTCAAAGAATTATTCACCCAACAGACATTTAAACTGCACACGAAGGCCGGTCACTGCAGCGCTATTTAAAGAGCAAAAAGGCTGTAGAAATACAAACGGCTAGGTATGAAAGGCTGGTGATATATGTTGTGGAGTCTCCATGTGGTAGAATATCTCAGAGTTGTGTAAAGAACACAGGAACGTACACCCGTGGTCACAGCAGCACACTTCACGGCAGCCAACAGTTGGAAACAACTCGAACATTCATCGATGGATGAATGGAGAAGCAAGACAGGGTCCACTCAGACGATGGAATGTTACTCAGCCATGAGAAGCGCTGACCCTCGCTCCGACGTGGACGGACCCTGAACACACGACGCCAGACACGGGGGCCACACGGCGTGCGGTTCCACTCGTGTAACATGTCCAGAAAGGCACTTCCACGGAGACAGAAAGCAGATTGCTGATTGCCAAGGGCTGGGGCGGGGAGGTGGGGAGTGACTTTCCTTTTGGGGTGATGAAAATGTTTTGGAGCTAAACAGAGGTGAAGTTTGCATCAATAAGGTCATGAACGTGCTAAACGCCAGAGAGCTGTTCACTTTAAAATGGTTAACTTCATGTCATGTGAATCTCACCTCAATTTCAAAAAAACCCCAGACAAATCGACTCGTTGTTACTTCAATGCGATGTTCTCCAAGACATAATATTATATAAAGAAGTCAAGATTCAGGACAACATACGAGGAAGGTGACCATTTGTGTACATGTTTATGACATGAGAAAATACTTGTATATCTCTGGCCTGAGGAGTCATTATCTCTTTGGTGATCATAATGCAAAACGCGAGCAGCCTGACCGCAAAGTTGTCCGCGATGTCCTGAGGAGGAGAAGATGGATCTAGGCGTGACAGGTGTGAGATCATGACGTCCCCAGGCACCCGTGGCCATCGGGGGCCTGCCCTGGCCTCTGACGACATTAACCGCCGTGAAGAATCTCTCTTGCACACTCAGGGAGAGAAGGGAGGGCTCAATGCGGGGCCTCGGCCCTTCTCTTCCCCTGGTGTTTCCTGAGCAGCTGCTGTGTGCAGGCAGTGTACACTGGGGCGCTGGGGACAAAAACCCCTCACGGAGCTGGCGATGGGAGAAACAGACAGGAAGAAACAAAGATCGGTTCAGACAGTAACAGGATGAGCCTCAGAAACATCGTGCTGAGTGTAAGAAGCCAGAGGCCACAGACACATAAGGGCATTCCCTTTTATCCGGGGTGCACCCACGCCCCCCAGCGGGTGCCTTACCCGTGCCTAGAACCAAACCCCGTGCGTACCGCGTGCTTGCTATACATACAGACCTACGCCAGATTCAATTTATAAATTAGGCACAGGAAGGGTAATGAAATAAAATAATTAGAACACCGCAGTGAGACAAAAGCTGCGTGGGTGTGGTCTCCCTGTGGGAATACCTTCCTGCGCTGAGATGATGCCCGTGTGATGGGGTGACCGCAGGTAACCGAAACCGCAGAAAGTGAAACCCCAGGCAAGGGGGACGACTGTCCTGTGTGATTACATCTACGTGACATGTCCGGAACAGACACATCCACAGAGACAGAGAGTGGCCGTAGGGGGCTGGCATGGGGGGTGGCAGAGACTGCTCATGGGTGTGGGCTTTCCTTTTGGAGTGATGAAAATCTTTTGGACCTAGACGGAGGTGGTGGTCGCGCAACATTGTGAGTATACTGAACGCCGCTGAGCCGTGCACTTTAAAATGCTTAATTTTGTGTCGTGTGGGTCTCCCTCGATGACAAAAAACGAGATCAGTAAGACTAAAGGGCGCTGTGATACAGCATGCTGGGGGGGGCCTTTCTCAGGAGGTGACGTCTGAGTTGACAACTTCAGGACGTGGAGCGCTGGTGGGGAGTGGGGCTCCAGGCAGCAGGAGCTGTGGTGCCAGGACTGCGGGGTACGAACCAGCTGGGCGTGTTACAAGAGAGCACCCCGCGACCCAGAATTATCCAGCCCCAGATGTCAAGAGCATCGACATCGAGAAACCCTGGACTAGATCAGGCAGTCACAATGTGCAAACAGCAAGCGCAATTAGCGTCTTTTCTGCACACGGAAGTAGTACATGGAGCCCGACAGAGGTTTCCCTGTGTCGTCGGGCTGAGAGGGTCCCCATAAAACAGCAAGAAGCAACTCTGGTAACGCATGGATCTTTTCATGTGCCAAGCACGGTGCTGAAAGTTTCGCGTGCACTGACTCATCTAATCTTCACGACAACCCCGAGGTAGGTACTATCTATTACTAGTCCCCATTTTACAAACGAGAAAACTGGAACACGGCGAGGTTAGCTTGCCCGTGGTCACAACACAGTTCTTTCCCCTTGACCCTGGGAACAGCTCGGCACCCATGAGCAGCTGTAAGTGGAGGCCATGTGATTCTTCAACAAGGCCAAGGGCGAATCCAGCTATGTCTTAAAGGAAACGACCAAATGAAGAATGCCTGCTTCTCAAGACTTCAGAGTAGTAAGTCCAGACGAGTCAACGATGAGGCTAAGATACTTGCTGAGCTTATAGCCCCCAAAAAATCTGCACCCAGAATATGTGAAGAGCCCCTCTGGATGAGGAAGATGAAGGCAAACTGTCCAACAGGTGGCAGGCGAGCACACCAGGAGCAGGCAGCTTCTGGGTCAGAAGGCAAACGGGCTCGGAGCCCAGGGCAAGATGTCTAGGTCCTTCGGTAACCAGGGAAATATACATTAAAACCACAATGAGATATCATTTCACCCCCAGGAAATGTGCACAAATGCACCCAAACGCTGGAGAGGAAGGAAAAACGTGAGCTCTCCCCGTCCCCCGCCGGTGGGAGCTAAAGATGGCACACCTGACTGGCACCTGGGCATTAACTGTTACAGTGAACACGCGCGGACGCCCGACTCAGCATTTTCGCTCCCAGGTGTTTACCCAAGAAAAACTTTTGCACATCTGCCCCAGGAGACAGGGCAAAACTGCTCACAGCAGCAGCGCGTTCACGAGAACCCTACACTGGAAACGGCCCAAATGTCCATCAACAGGAGAATCATGGAATACTATGCGGTGACGAAGATGTAGGGACATATGCAAAAAGTCCCGGATGCGTCTCCCAGCCGTGACGCTGATAAAGAAGCAGGTCGCAGCATGATTCTATTGATATAAAGTTCCCAAACAGGCAACCTTAATTAGCACATGTTTAGGGGGTGAAACCATAAGAGAAAGTTCTGCAGGAAACTCAGGATAGCGGTTACTCCTTTCAGGTAACGGAGGAACTTGAGGAAAAGGTAGGATACACAGAGGACTTCTAAGTTGCTAGCAATATTCTATTTCACAAAATGAAGTAGGTGCATAGACATATATTGCTTTTCATAAATTGTACAGATATGTTTTGCACGTTATCGTATGTGCAAGACGTGTTTCACAACTTTAAAAGGCCATGTCGTTTCGTTGTAACAATGCGAGAATTATTCAACATCGAAACTCTATAAATGTGAGTCACTGCATTTAAGGGGCAAAGGGTGAAACACCATATGATCTCCTCAAGATAGAATTTGATGAAATATCCGTTTTTTATGAAAACCCCTTAGCAAATTAGAAATGGAAGGCATTTCCTTAACTTGACAAAGGATATCTATCAGAAACATACAATAAATATTATACTCACCAATAGGTACAAACTCACTGGATGAATAGTTATGAAGTCGGGAATAAGACAAAGATGTCACCTGTCACTGCTGCTATTCAGTGCTGGTCTGGAGGTTCTTAGCCAATGCAATAAGATAAGAAAAAGAAATGAGAGGAATAAAGATTAGAAACAGACAATATCATCATTTTGCAAATAATATGATTGACTACCTAGACTATCCAATGAACTGAAAAGCTATTAGAAATAAGTTCTGAAGGTGACAAGGCAAAAGACCAATATTCAAAACTCAATGCTCTCTTGCACACTGGCAGCAAACAACGAGGACATGCACTAGAAAAAGATGCTGAGGGTCTGGCTCAAGGCCGAGGTGTGTGCCTGCGGTGAGGCCAAGTCCTAGCAAAATATGCTGCTGAATGAGTCAGACGCCGGATCCCAAAGGACACCCACGTGCCCCTCTTCCATACCACTGGCCAGTGGTCACGAGGTGTGGTTCTTGCCATGACAGCAAGGCAGTGGTTGCTGAGACATCTGGGCACTCAAGGCGTTTCCTTCCTCCACAAAGGTGGTAAATGAGTTGCCCGTCCTGGAAACCCGGGCACGTGCAGGCTGTTCTCAGCCCTCGTCACCGTCTGGCCCAGCCAGGATGGTGGTGGTGACGAGAGGCAGGAAGGTGGGCAGTTCCTCTTTCTGACAGCCCTTCTACCCCATTCAACCTTCCAGAACCTCTGTCCCAGCCACCTCTTGTGACATCATTGGCCGTTCCTGCATCCCCACCCTACCCCCGCCCCGGGGGAGACTGCTTCCTGGCGAGAAGGAGCACGGTTCCCTTTTCATTCATTCATTCACTCATTCATGGATGCATGGATGCACCGCGCTCTCGCTGTGTTCGCGAAGTTTACGCGGAGCCACAGTTCTTACGTCTCTCATTGTGCTAGAAGCTGGGGGCACAGAGAGCGAAACCAGACGAGGTCTGTTCAGGAAGACGACAGGGAAACCTAGACTTGTGCAAACAAATGCAAACTGACAATTGTGCGGAGAGACCCAAGCTGTGTCGAGAGGGTTTGATGAGGAATCTAACCTAGGCGGGGAGGTCGGGAGAGGTGCCTTGAGCTGAGATGTAAAGCATGGGCCGCTGTTCGCCCCGATGTCAGCGCCTTCTGTGACACCATGCTGCCCCGCCTGCCGAGAACAATGAGCCCGTTCTTTACAACCCGCTTTGCTTAGATTATTTTTTAGATGCAGTCAAATGCCAACAGCTGCAATCTTCAAACGACAATTCTGACTTTAGTAGTTAATAGTTTGCGATGGGCATATGTTATCTATCTAAGTGATTAGCCCCAAATGTCTCGAGATAAAAGTCTCGCTAGCCACTCATGATGCTCATATGTTGTTGGTGGGAGCGTAATACGGCTCCGTTGAAGAAGGACTTGATCGCATCTGTCAAAAATGTAAAACACACATCTTTTTGTACCTTCTCCCGTATTGTGTGATTTTAGCATTCTATAGGGCTACCCCACTACCTTTTCATATTTAAATACATTTCTAAAAGCAATACGTGTCTATGGTTTTTAAAAATTCAAAATAAGCAACCCAATTAAAAACGAGCAGAGGACCTGACTAGACGTTTTCCAAAGAAGACATCCACACGGCCGTGAAACTGCGCTCAACATCGCTAATCGGCAGAGCAATGCCAATCAGAACTACAAGGCGACGCCTGTCAGAATGGCTATCATCAAAACACAAGAGGTAAGTGCCGGCGAGAGTCTGCAGGAAAGGGGGCCCTCCTGCACTGTTGCTGGGAAAGTAAATTGGTGCAGCCGCCATGGAGAACAGGATGGAAGTTCCTCCAGAAATTAAAAAGAGAACCCAGTGATTTCTCTTCTGAGTATTTATCCGGAGAAGCCCAAAACGCTCATTTGAAAAGGCAATTGCAGCCCTCTGTTTACTGCAGCATCATTTCCAATAGCCAAGATATGCGAGCGACCTAGTGTCCATCGACGGGTGAATGGATAAAGAAGATGTGATACACATATGCAATGGAATATTAGTCAGCCATAAAAGAAGAATGAAATCTTACCATTTTTGACAACATGGGTGGACCTAGAGAGTATACGCTAATTGAAATAAGTCAGACAGAGGAGGACCAATACCACATGATCTCATTTATACGCGGAATCTAAAAACAAAACCAAAAACAAACAAAACGAGCTCATGGATATAGAGAACAGATTGGCAGAGGGTGGGAAGCAGGCAAATGAGTGAAGTCGAGAGATACAAACTTCCGGTCAGAAAATAAACTTGTCCTGGGGACGTCGTGTATAGCACGCTGACTATGGTTAATGCTGTATTATATAAGATGTTTAAAAGTTGCTAAGAGATTAGATCTTACAAGTTCTCCTCGTGAATTCTGTAACTGTGTGTGGTGACAGATGGTACCTAGATTCATTGTGGTGAGCATTTCACAATCTATGCAAAGAGCAAGTCATTATGTTGTACGCTTGAAACTAATATGTCGATTATACCTCAATAACAATAAAATAACAAAGCAGAAAACAAACAAACAAACAAAGCAAATTCAGACAGAGGGCTGGATTTGGCACAAAGGGTGGCCAGTTGGCGAATCCTATTGTAGAGTAGCCAGGGCGATTCTCATTTTTATTTTCCCAGAGAAAAACGATACGTTTTCTCACAGCTCCCCCTGGCGGGAGCTTCCGTCTCTCCCACACCCGCCTGGGGAGACCTCACCACAGGATCTGCTGGTACAATACAGGCAGGGAAGGTAGAGTGCCCTGATTTTCAAAGTTTTTAATTTTTGTTAAGGTAACACATATGCATTGTTTTGTTGTTGCTGTTTATCAGAAAAGCTTTATAGCAAAGTGACAATCCTCTGTTCCACCTCCGCCGCCTCACATCCCGCAGATGTCCTGCCCCCCAGTAACCATGACCAACACTTTCCTCTGGTATCAACCTCAGTTTTAGACATTATCTCTTGACTTCCTGTTGGGGCCTTGCTCTTGACAATTTCCTGTATGCTTTAATAATGCTTCTGTTACTACATTTGCCATAGGCCTAGCAACAGGTTATTTTGGTTATTTTGGATATACTCAAACGTATAGGACAAGGATTGGGGAACTACAGCCTGTAGGTCAAATGTGGCCCGCTGCCTGTTTTTATAAATAAAGTTTTATTGGCACACGGCCACGCCCATTCATGAATGGATCGTCTCTGGCTGCTATCGGCGAAGCCGTGTGGTTGTGACAAAGACCACACAACCCGCAGAGCCAAAAATGTTTGCTATCTAGCCCTTTACAGAAAAAGTCGGCCGACCCTTGATATACGATAATCTATCATTTCCCGTTTTTTCCTCTGGGAATCTTGGTCTCTAAGCCCTCTGTCCCCCAAGTTCCAGTTTTCCGATCTGGTCACTGTTCACGCTGTGACCACAGTTGTATCCAGAGAATCAGTGCTCTCTCCTGTGTCCCCTTTCATCCCCCTAACATTATATCACACTCTACAATTTTTGAAGATGCCGTACTGGGTTGAATGGTGTCTCCCCAAAAGTCACGCCCACGTAGAATCTCAGAATGTCAGGTCCTTTGGAAATAGGGTCTTCGTAGATGTAATGAGATAAGTTAAAATGAGGTCATGCTGGAATAGGGTGGGTCCTAAATTCAATTACTGGGATCCTTAGAAGAGAGAGACACACACCAGGAGCCAGAAGGAAGGGGCGTCCAGGTGGAGACGGGTCCAGACAAAGGCCCCAAGTCTCCATCTTCACGTGTATCGATTTGCAGCCTGAGCGCCCTGTTAGTAGGGACGAAGCCAACAGCTGGGTGACGTCTCAACAGAGATCCACACACATGTAAAATAGCACACCCTGAAAACAACAGTGTCATTATTATTTGAAATTCCCAGTGGAAAAATGTTGAACCGCGTTCAAAATCCATCCACATCATTACGAGAAAATTTCAAGGTTATATTTGTCAATGAATGAAGAGGAGGCTCTTCCAATATAATCTCACTCGTTGTCATTGAATGACTCGTAAAAAGTGGCTTTAGATTTCCTGTCACCTGTCACATAGGATAATTTTACCTGTTGTAATGTAATTTCTGAATGATTTGCAAAAATTATTTTTAATTTATTGCCTGTCGATGCACTCAAAGTTTCTTGCCAATTGTGCCTATCGAGAATTTGAGGAAAGTAGAAACCAACCAAATGTCCATCAACAGGAAAATGAATAGACTACTACTCAAATTTTTTTTAAAAAAAAAAAAGAATGAACAAACGATCCACTTGATAATAGGGATGAATCTCGCAGATGTTATACAAAAGAAGCCAGACGCAAAAGAGTACATTCTGCATAATTTCATCAATCTGAAGTTCAAGAGAAAGCAAAATAAATATGGTAGAAGTCAGAATAAATGGGTGGAAGTATTACCAGAAAAGGATGTAAGGGAGCCCTTTCTGGGGCTGGAAACATTCTGTACGTTGGTCAGGTCCTGGCGACAGAGATCCACACACATGTAAAATGTCACACACACATAAAAAAATCAAAAGTTGTTCACTTGATGTATGTAAGTTATAGCTTGATAAAAAAGAAAAACGTCGTAAAACATTTAAAAACATGTCATAACATTAAAAAAAATTTCGAGACCATTAGCAAAATTTTTCAATCGGTAATTGTATACAGTGATTATAAGCATAGAACTTCACTTAAAAAGTTATATTCGTGCGAGAAAGCTCAGCTTTTCCTTAAAAGCTTAAAAAAGATTTCATGAGAAAATGTTATACGAATACGTAAAATCATTTTATATGTGCACCTTGCAGCAAGAATGATTCAGAAGCACTAGACTGAGGGGAAACAGAAGGAAGTTATTTTACAATTCAGAAGTGTTGCAAGACTCAGAGTTTCACATTTTAATCCAGATCCTTATAGTTATTAATATCTTTATTGCCTTTCCTCATAACAGGATAAAATAAATACATCCCGTATGAACTGAAAGATCGACTTCTTCTCCTTCTATTTGACCACATTATAAACCAAAAGTGACAGATAGAACAAGAATTCACAGTAACTTTAACGTCAGGAATATGATTCCATCTGTGTTTCATGCCCAGTGCACGTGGTCAAGGTCCCTACAATAGATGTTAGATCCCGGGGTATTGGGGTCGGGGAGCCCACCTTCTCAACTTCGCCGGCGGGGGGGCACACTTCCCTTAGGAAGAAAAGTGTGTCATCTGAAAGCATGCCAAACCCACGTGTTTAACTCCTTTCCAGAAACCTGTCGTGTCGTTATGATATTCTGTATCCTTTTCCCTATTAGTGATTTCCTCTAATTAATAACGGACACGGCAGAATTCACACGGAGACGTGCCCCCAAAGAACGTGGCTAACCGGTGTCCCTTACGAAGATGTGACTAAGTTTCAACGTGCCCCACCCCTCCACCCGCCTTAGACTGTTGTGCCAAAGTGTCAGGCAGGTCTCTACGTGATGTCTTGAAAGTCAGGGTCCTGACCGGCCAGTGCTGTTGCCGTCGCCACTAGAGACACTGCAGCTAAGACTCGAAGGTTCTCAGCTTCGTTTTCGTAAAGCGGGCGGTGAAATCTTTTGACAGTTTTGTGTGTCTCTTTCTGTCAGTTTTCAAAACTCTTTCTTCCTCATGCCTCTTGTTTCATTTCTCTCCAACCCTCCTCTTCCTCCTTTTCCTCCTTCCTCGTCCCTTTCATTTGCAGCCAGTAAGGAACAGGGCCCGGCCCTTCGGGTCCCCCGCTCCCCGTTGCCCAAAAGTGGCTAACCCAGCCAGCTGGAAGCCTGGGACGCATCCATCCTGAGCCTTGGGAGGTGGCTCCAGGCCATGCAAATGATCTGTGTCGCGGAGAAACGTGGCTGTGGACGGCGACAAATCGAGGCGCGTAAGCATGTCGCGCTCGTGGCCAGGGCCCCGGTGCCACCCGTGAAGGGATCAGATGCTCACACTGCGCCCCGCCCCGCCCACTGCCTTTACAGTCCTCACAGCGCTCGTTAATTAACAGTCATTAGCTGAGTAAAAAGAGTCAATTAGGAAGAAGCCTGTCTGGGAGGAGAAAAAAAATGTTTTGACACCAACTGAGGGGGACCCGTCTCAAGGAGTTTTGGGAAAGTCCCAGGAGGATGTATTTCTCTCCCGGTTTTGTATTCAAACTCATTTTCAGTGGCCCTGTGGTTTCACTGGCTAATTCTTTTCTCATAAACATGCGGTTTAAATTTTCTTGTTTGGTTTTTCCTTTATATTTTAGCAGAAGGCATCTTTTCATTTTATCACGCCTTTGGGGCTTTTTGACACCCTCCCCTCCCCCGAATTGATTGGAAAAGTAACGCTTGAGTTCAGAAAATGCGCACAGACAGCCCACCTCCACTGTGAGAGAGGGTCTACAATGAAAAGCCAAGGCTCCCTCCTACTGCCATGTATATTCTTAGCTGCATTTCCTATTTTTCCAGAACGTTCTCTGCACGTGCAAGCATGCTGCGAACAAGCCGGGAGGAGGTACACGCTGGGCAGAGGTCAAGCGCACGGCGTCAGAGCCAGACCGCCTGGCTTCAAAGCCCAGCTCTGTGATTTGTTAGCTCTGTGTTTGGACAAGTGATGGGACGCTTCTGGACCCCAGAGCGTAGGCAGCCTCTAAGATGCGCCCCCCCAAATGAGATGGTCCCCAAGGACATTCCCCCTATTCACACCCTTACGTGATCCCCTCTCCTCGAACGGGGGCGGAACTGACGGACTTGCTCTGACACACAGGTCAGAATCGATGCTATGTTGTCGCTGCTGAGATCAGGTCCTAAAAATACGGTGGCTTCTGCCTCTGGTGCCTGGGGGAAGCCAGCTGCCAGGTCCCCGCTGCCATGTCGTTAGGACACTCAAGCAGCTTGTTGGAAAGCCCATGTGTCGAGAAATGAAAGTATCCCACGAGAGGCAGTGAGGGCCTGAGGCTCCCCAACAGCCATGCGAGCGGCTGAGACGCGAACTGCCCCCGTGGGACGTCGCGGTCCAGAGCTGAGCCGGGTGTCCCTCGGGCCTCTGGTCGACGGGGCCATGTTGTGCACTCGGGGCTTCCTTAAGTGGGTGCACCTCGTAGATGTCTTAACCACAATTGAAACGAGAGGAAAAGTAAAGGTTAGCGAGCCTTTCCCCGGTTGAGCCTTTGGATGAGGCAGCTTGTCCACAGCCTCACGTGAGACCGTGAGCCAGAGCCGCCCAGCTGAGCTGCACCCAGAGTCACGTCTGCGATAATGTAAGTTTGCTGCGCGAGCTGCTAAATTTGGGGGCAGTTTGTTATAGGTAATAGACGGCTAGTACACCCCGTTCCCTCACATGTCAAGAGTTAGCGCGAAGATGAAATGAGTGAATATTGGCAAAATGATGGGAAAATTACCTGGCATGTAGCAAGCACTCAGTAAATGTTAACATATTTACTTTAAAAGGTAGTGAGCTCATCCCCTTTTGAAACCAATATCCTCCTTTAAAGATATCACAGGAAAGCCCTCTAAGCAGTATTGTGCATTTAATGTATTTGTTGTTTAATGTGTCCTACATCTGCCCGCACAGTCACCCCTTCCTTTTACACTGCTGCGTAATACTCCACTGTTCAGCCGAATGCTGCTTTATGTCATCGGTCTTTTATTGCGACAGTTTAGGTTGTCCCCAGGCCGCGCCATCTATTTTGTCTCGATGCCCCTTTTAAATTGTGACTCTTCAAGTCACGGGCCGTTTGAGAGGGACGAGACACATCTTGGGAATAGTTCGATGCCAAGGTTTTGAACCGGTCCCAGGAGGCCAAGCGCTCTGTGGTGCCCCTCCCCCAAATCCAAAACTCTCCCTTTCACTCGTCTGACCCCAAACACAGGTCTCCAGGCACCGAACGCCGTGTTCGCGCCGCACCTCACAAGCCCTCCGTGGGAACAGAGAGCTTCAACTCTGTCGTGGGCGATCTGAGACAGAGAAATTCGTTTCACAGCCAAGTCTTGGGTGATGCACCGGATGCCTCTGAATAGTGACCTGCTCCTTCGCGGGCGAGGGGGGTTAACAGGTGTTAGGGCACGTGGTTAAAGAGGTTTGGGAAATGCCAAGTCCAACCAAATTAACCAGGTTCGTTCACTAACAATAGTAACGTTTCTTGGGCACTTGTGGTACCCCAGGCCCATTACAGGGCTCACCCCTCGTGACAACTCCACGAGGTAGGTCTTCACTCGAAACCTTTTCCACAGAGGGGAACTATGGTTTACAAGGTTACCGGACTTGCCCAGGAGCACGCAGCTAGCATGCAGCAGACTCAGAATTCAAATGCAGTCTGAATGGTCCCAAAGCCTGCAGTCATAACTTCCACTGATTGCAGGACTTCTCGGGGCCTTTAAAACGCTGCTTGGCAGCATCCTCATTTGACCACAGAGCCCTTTCTTCGTGGAGCATCTGGCTATAGTCAGTAAGACTGTCGGCAAAGGGTAGCAGGGACTCGATGATGGCCTGTCTGCAACCAAACCTACAAACCGCAACAGCTGCAGTGACCGACTGTCTGGTTTGACCAGGGCTGAGGCGATCCCTGGGACACGGAAATTTCAGAGTTTTTTTAAAAAAACATTTTAAAATTATTATTCAGACGATTCACATAACATGGACGTCATCATATTAAAAGGGTATGAGTCAATGGTTTGAGTACATTTAAAGTGCCTCAAAAGCATCCCCACTATTTAATTCCAGAACGTTTCACTAACTCAGAAGGAAGTCTGTACCCCTGTACTCATCCAGCACTCCCTCCACGCCCCACCCCAGCCCCCCGCAACCCTAACCCGCCTCCCGGCCCTGCGGACGCGCCTGTGCTGGACACTTCACATCGGTGGAATCACACACCGGTGGCCTTTTGTGTCTGGCTTCTCTCATAAGCATCATGTGTTCAAGGTCGATCCATTCAGCTTTGCTCCTTTTCTGGCTGAGTAATACTCGACTGTTTAAATGGGCCGCGTTTTATTTATCCTGTCATCCTTTGACGGACATTTGAGCCATTTCCACCTAGGGGTTGTTATGAATAACGCCGCTGCGAACCTTCACGGACAAGTTTTCGCGTGCACGAATGTCTCTGACTCCTTTGGTTACAAAGCCAGTGGAGTTGCGGGGTCATACGGTAGCTCTGTTGAACTTTTCCAAGAGCTGGGACTTTCAGTTTTAAAAGTGGGAAAGTCCCAGGGAAACTGGGACAAGTTGGCCACACCCTACAAATGATTCCTCTTAACATCACTTGCCTTCGAGCTTTTAGATAAGAGGACAAAGCGAGCAAGGTGTGGCTTCCGTGCACCCCTTCCCTCCACCGATGCCCAGCTTTTCCGGTTCTGTCGCTTCCTGTGCTGCAGACTCAGACGTGACACTGCCATTTTCCGTCCAGCCCGCGCCCTCGGACACTGCCGTGTGCTCGGAGTGGCTTCTTTGAGCAGGCAAAGCTTCCTCTCTGGAAGCAAAGTCCACGGAGAGGGGTGGGGAGGGGACCGGCAGCCTTTCCTCCCCGCAGTCCGTTCAGAGCAAAAGTTCATCTCTCTCCTCCCCGTCTCCCTGAGTGTTCTGTGTCAGCGGGGACCAGGCCCTTTGTCGATCTCTTGGGCCAGAATAGAGATGCTGGTGCGCTAAGAGGGACAGAACAAAGGCTAAGTCCTGAGCCCAAATTTCCTGTGGGAAATTCATACCTGTTTCCTCCTGACGTAACATACAACCACCGTCTGAGTGGAAAAGCGTGGACTTGTCATGAAAAGCCGAGGATGAGTCTCAGAGCAATTACTCCGTATCTTTCCCGAATTATAATCAGAAGCTTAAAACCTTTCAGGGTGTTTCAAAGTGTGTCTTCAAGGTTTCTGCCCATTTAGCCTTGAGAGAGCTGGGCAACAAAAGACATGAAAGCACAAGTCTTGAAGAGATATTTGCAGCCCCTGCTCACAGTGGCACTATTCACCGTGGCCAAGAGTTGGAAGAGACCCAAGTATCCACTGATTGTCAAATAGATAAAACGTGGTCCACTCGTACAAGGAAATATCATTCAGCCTTAAAGAGGAAGGAAATCCTGACACACGCTACAACGAGGATGGACCCTGGGGACATCGTGTCAGTGAAATAGCCAAACACTGTGCGATTCCACTCACGTGAGGTCCCTAGGGGAGTCAGATTCACAGAGACAGGAAGTAGATGGTGGAGCCAGGGGCTGGGGGAGGGGAGGGGAGTGAGCGTTTGATAGGGACAGAAGGTCAGTTTGAAAAGATGAGAAAGTTCTGGTGACAGAGGGTGGGGACGGTGGCACAGCAATGTGAGCGTGCTCAATGCCGCTGAGCTGTGCAATTACAAATGGTTCAAATGGGAACTTTTACGTTATGTTTAAAAACATGTGAAGATGGATTCGGGCAGGAAGTTTGCACGCAGAGGCTTGGCGTTCCACCATCCATTCATTTGCCACTGCTCCAAGCCCGGTCCCAGACAGGGGTTTCTCAGTCTGTGGTCTTGACATCGGC
>NW_006429782.1:3773394-3779449 GCF_000325575.1 Pteropus alecto | reverse complement strand
CCTGCTTTCTATCTGCTCAATTCAGTAATCTCCCCAATTGTGACAGCTACAGATGTCCCCACCGGACATCGCTCAATGTCCCCTGCAGGACAGCAAAGCAGACGAAATGCCGTCAAACTAAAATTTCAGCCAGGCCACCAAGACCCGAAGGTCATGGGATACCCCAGTGACGTGCAGATTTTCAGAAGAAATGGCTGAGAAACAGGTTCCCAACTGGAAAGCCTGCTCACCTACCACGAGCTTAAGAAAGGGCCAGAGGGGGCACTGAAGGGAACCTATGAAAGGATGTCTTAGATGTCTTCCGGGGTGCTGAGGGCTGAGTGTGAGGAGGGGTCTGATCGCCCGCCACCCTAATCCTAGTGGGGGGACTCGAAGAGCACACTTTGGCTCAGATGAGAGCCCTGAGGGGGAGGGAGTATGCGATGCCCAGACCTCAGGGAGGGAGGTTGCACCGGTGTCTGCTTCCTGCCAGAAACTGCAGGACAGAGAGATGGGCTGCTCGTCTGTTTCGGCAGCCGAGCGAAGGCAGCTTAGCTTGCTGCTGGATCGGATGGGCTTGCAAACGCAGGGTTCGTTTGGGAGGAGGTGCGTGCTTCTCAGGAACTGTGTCTGGCTTCTCTGGGCAAGAGAGAGAGCTGGTGCAGGGCCCCTCAGATCTTGTCCTTAAGCCTATCCTGGCTTCTGTCCATGTGACATCAGCAAGACGTGCTTCCGGCTTCCCTAAGGGCCGGGGAAGTGGAGTTTGGCCAGGGAAAAGGAATTGCAGGTGACAGCCCACTGGAGGTGGGGGGAAGGTGGTGGTGGCGGCGTGCACCCAGGGCCAGCTTCATCAGGGGCCCTGTGCTTGGTCTGGTGCTCTGCTGTCACCATCTTAAAATTCTTAATAATTTGAATGAGGAGCCTTCTCCGGCACAGGCTGGCAGGCAGGTGCAGCTCGGAATTCTTTTTGTAAGAACTTTGCTCCGGGGCGGAGCAAGCAGAGAATCGTGCAGGAGCGTTGGACAGCAGTAGAAAGTAGGTCACTGGAGGGCAAGCCATGATGTTACGAGTTGCCGCTAAACTCCTAGGAAGCGTCTCCTTCAACTTACGGCCAAGAGTGATTTTCAGGTTTTCTTGAAAAGGGATCAGGCAAGGGACCGCTTGTCCTGTCTCTCTGTCAAGGACAACTGTCTCTGGACCGGCCCACACCTATTGTTTACAAACATGGAACGGAAATAATTTGCTATGTGCAGCCAGTTCTGCTATAACCGAGTACGTGTTCCTAAAAACCACTCTGCCCTGGAAGAAACTACACGTTAGAAACCACAGAGCGTGTGGTAAAGTTGGATTAGAGGGACAATACACAAAACTTCATCGGTGAGTTGCACAATTAAAAAAAAAAGAAAAGAAAAGAAAAAGAACTTAACTAATATGGTAGTAGAGTTATTGAATAACCACTGTATTGAGATATAATTCATACGCCCTGGAATTCATCCTTTTAAAGCATATAATCGGGTGCGTTTTAGGATGTGCAGAGTCGTGCAACTATCGCTGCTGTTGATTTAATAACATTTTCATCACCCCGGAAAGGAACCCGCGCACTGTAGCAGTGGCCGCCGCGCCCCTCCCCCAGCTCCCGAGAACCGCTCACCCCCTTTCCGTCTACAGGTTCGCTGATTCCGGACGTGTCGTATAAATGAGATCATACAATATGTGGCCTTTCACGACTGACATCTTTCCCTTAGCATCCTGTTTTGAAGGGCCATCCGTGTTGTAACGTGTGTCAGCGCTCCGTTCCCTCAAATTGTCCAATCACATTCTATCGCATGGATTGGCCCCATTTTATTTATCCATCTTTCCTTTGAGGACTGTTTGGATGGTTTGTACTTCCGTCACTATGGAGAATACCACTATGAAAATTTGTGTACAAGTTTTTGTGTGGCCGTATGCTTTCCTTTCTGGTGGGAATATACACTTAGGAGTGAAGTTGCTGGGTCACATAATAATTCTGTGTTTAACTTTCTGGGACACTGCCATACTGTTTTCCAAAGTGGCTGAACCAGTTCACATCCCCACTAGCAGTGCAGGAGCTTCTAATTTCTCCACATCCTTCTCAATGCTTCTTACTGTCTTTTTTATTATAGCCATTCTAATGGATGTGAAGCACCCCCTCATTGTGATTTTGATTTGTATTTCCCCGATGACCAGTGATTTTGACTATCTTTTCATCTGCTTATTGCCCATTTGTGTATCTTCCTGGAGAAATATTTACCCATGTTTTAAATGCGGGGATTTTTTTGGTCTTTCTATTGTTGAGCTGTAAGTGTTCTCTATACAGCCTAGATACCGATCTCTTATCAGAAATGTGATTTGCAAATATTTTCTCCCATATCGTGGGCTTTGTTTACATTTTCTTGACGGTGTCCTTTGAGCACAAAAGTTTTTAATTTTGATGGAGTCCAAGCTATTTCTTTGCTTTTTTCACTTGTGCTTTTGGTATCATGTTTAAGAAACCATTGCTGTGAAATTTTTTTCCTATGTTTTCTTCCAAGAATTTTTTATAGTTTTAGTTCTTACATTTAGGTCTATGATCTATTTCAAGTTAATTTTGTATATATTTGAGGTAGGGGTCCAGTTTCATCCTTCTGCATGTGGATATGTAGACGTCTCAGCACTACTTGTTGAAGAGACTATTATTTCCCCCATTAAATGGTCTCGAAACCGACATTCTTGTCAAAAATCAGTTGACTATAAATGTGCGGGTTTATTTCTGAATTCTCACTGCTGTGTCATTTATCTATATGTCTAGCTTTATCTCAATACCACACTGTAGTTTTGTAGTGAGTTTTAAAGTCTGGAAGTGTGAGTCCCCCATTTTGTTCTTCTTTTCCCAAATTGTTCGGGCTCTTCTAGGGTCCTTGCATTTCTACATGAACTTTAGGATCGGCTCATCGATTTCTGCAAAAAAATAAAATAAAATAAAATAAACCAGCTGGATTTTGATAGAGATTACACCAAGTGTGTATGTCGGTCAGGGCTTAGCGCCACCTTAATGACGTTAAATCATCTGATCCATGAACATGAGATGTCTTGCAACTTATTTGGGTCTTTAATTTCTTCCAATGATTTTTTTAGTTCTCCTTGTACACACCTTGGCTTTTTTTTTTTTTTTTTATTAAATCCGTTCCTAGGTGCTATCGTAAATGGAAGTCCTTTCTGACTTAATTCTCAGATTGTTCATTGCTTGTGTATAAAAAACAATTGAGTTTTGTATGTTTACTTGTACTCTGCAACCTTGCTGAATTACTTTATTAGTTATAATAGCTTTTTAATAGGTTCCTTAGGATTTTCCACATACCCGATCATGTCATCTGCAAACAGAGATGGTTTTCCTGCTTCCTTTCCGATCTGGGTGCTTTTTGTTTATTTTTCTTGCCTGCTTACTCTTGTACAACATCCAATGTAATGTTAAATAGAAATGGTGACAGACACCTCTGTCTTGTTTCTGATCTTAAGGGGACGACTTCTAGTCCTTCACCATTAAATATCATTCTCTGGGGCATTTTTGTAGATGCCCTTTATCAAATTGAGGAAGTTCTCCTCTATTCCTAGCTTGTCGAGTGTTTTTATCATGAAAGGGTGTTAGATCTTGTCAACTGCTTTTTCTGCATCCATTGAGATGATCATATGGTTTTTGTCCTCTATTCTACTAAAATGATTTTTTTTTTATGTTGAACCAACCAACCTTTCATTCTTGAAATACATTCCACATAGTCATGAGTATATTTCTTTTTATATGTGGCTGGACTTGGTTTGCTAGTATTTCGTTGAAGATTTCTGCATCTACGTTCATAAAAGATATTAATCTGTAGATTCCTTGTGATGTCTTTGTCCGGTTTGGTATCAAGATATACTGGCTTCATAGAATGTTAGAATGGCCTCACAGAAGATTCTCTCTTCTATTTTTAAGAATGGTTTGTGGAAGATAGGTGTTAATTCTTCATTAAACATTTGGCAGAATTCCCCTATTGAAGCCATGTGGTCCTGGGCTTTTACTTGTGGGAGTTTTTGTTATTAGTAATGCGATTTCTTTAGTCGTTATAGGTTCATTCATATTTTCTGTTTCTTCTTGAGTCAGTTTTGGTAGTTTGTGTCTTTCTAGGAATTTGCCCATTTCATCTAGGATATCTCATTCATTGGCATACAATTGTCCATAGTACTGTTTTATCATCTTTTCTATTTCTGTAAGGTTGGTTGTGATGTCCCCTCTTTCATCCATGATTTTAGTAATTTGAGTTTTCTCTATTTTTATCTTGGTCGGTCAGTCTAAAGATTTGTCAACTTTATTGGTATTTCGAACTAATTTGTAGTTTTGTTAATTCTCTCTATTGATTTTTCTATTCCCTATTTCATTTATTCCTACCCTAATCGTTATTATTACTTCTGCTAGGTCCCAGTTTAGTTTACTCTTATCTTCCAGTTTCTTAAGTGGAAGGTGAGAGTATTCAATTGAGCTATTTCTTTTTAAAACGTAGGTGATTACGGCTATAAATTTTCCTCTACTTAAGCTGAATACTATAAATTTTGGTATGTTGTATTTCATTTTCCTTCATCTCAAAGTATTTTCTAATTTCCTTCCTGATTTTTTCTTTGAGATAGCAGAGTCTTACACGTGTTAAATGGTTAAGAAACACTGAAATATTACTGGAAACATGACACCACATCGGGACAAATTCACATTTTCAAAACAAAAGGTATAGGAGAACTGAATGTACAAGGTGGCTACAAGGCACCTCCCATCACATACTAAAACTTTATTTCTCACCTCCCACATCCAGTCCGTTAGCACGTTCTCCAAAATATACCTCCAATCCACCCACTCACCTCCACCTCCACTACCAGGTCCCTAATCCAAGCCACCATACTTTTTAGCCCAGGAGACCCGTAAGGGACTCCCAAGTTCTCTCTTTCTTGTCTTCGAACCATCTGTTCTCCACACGCTGAGCTTTTAAAATCACATATCACAATTTGGACCCCCCACACCGCTCAAAACCCTCCAGTGGCTTCCCATCTGATGAGGGCCCTTCCCCACGGCATATGAGATCTCAAACGGAATGCCCCCCGCCCCCGCATCCTCTGACTCACCACCTGCACGCGCTCCTGCCCTCCCATTCCCTCTGCTCCAGCCACACCCAAGGAACTGCTTTCTGTTTCAACACGAGTTTCTACTCCTGGGATTTTGAATTCCTGAAATTTTCTTTCCTTCTTCCTCATTATTCCCATCTCAGTGCAAATGTCCTACTCATAGCTGAACCTACCATCTGGGGATGAGAGGTGAGAAAGAGGGTTGGCAAACATTTTCTATGAAGGGCCAGATAGTAAGTACTTTGGGCTCTGTTTATACCATGGTCTTTGTGCAACTACTCAAGCCTCCACTACTCAACTCTCCCTGTAGTGTGAAAGCAGCCTTCCACCGACCTTAAAGGAACGAGAGAGGCTGTGTTCCAATAAAACTTTGTTTACAAACACAGGCCCGCAGAATTTGGCCCACGGGCGACAGTTTGCCAAGTTTGACCTTTTTTTCCACATGCCACAAAAGGTTCTTCTTTTGATTTTTTTTTTAACCATTACAAAATTTTTTAAATTCTCAGCTTGTGGGCTATAAAAAACAAGCAGCACCGGATTTCGTTTGCGGATCACAGTTTGCTGACCACGGACCCAGACTGCGCCTGGACGTCCCTTCACCGTCTGTGGAACAAACGAAGGCCCGTGGGCTCCCCATCCCGAGCCGGAACTCCGGGAGCCGCGCCACCAGGCCCGGGCACCTCGCGCTTCCCGCTCTCCAACCCTCCGAGCCTTTTTTAGCCCCGCCCTCTCCGCGGCGATTGGTCGGGCTTCGCCCTCTTCCTCGCTGGGGAACGCCCTCTCTGATAGGCACTGAACAAAACCAATGGGGCTCCGCAGGTCCTTGGGCTCCGCCCCCCGCGCCCGTTGGAGGCGGGCGTGGGCGGGCCGTTAAGGGGGTCGGGTGTGGAGCCTGGTAACCGTTGCCGGTAACAACGCCCCGCCCCGTCGC
>NW_006429782.1:3771878-3773181 GCF_000325575.1 Pteropus alecto | reverse complement strand
CGGGGAGTGCGGGGGGCGGCGGGGACCCCGGCCGAGGGGTCGGGGGGTGAGCAGCGCTGTCCCCGCCGTTCATCCTAAACGTCCGGGACGGCACGCCTGCGGGACCTGCCTTGGCACCCCTAGTCCCGCGAGCGCGGCTGAGTTTAGGGGCTCCCTGGGACCCCTCTCTCTTTTTAATCCAACTCGGGGAGAGGTGGAGACCCGTCGCCTCACTTTTTATAAAACTTCCTGGATTAGGGGCGCCTGGAGAACCCTCTCACTTTTACCCTCAAAATCCCGGAATTGGGGGCGCCCCGGTAACCCCTCTCAAATTACCTTTAAACTCCCTGTGGGAGCGCCAGTGGACCCCTCTTCTCCATTTTACTCTCCAAATCTCTGTCATTGGGACTCCCCTGGGACCCTGCTCTCACTCTTAAACTTCTTTCTGATTGGGAGGGCCTCGAAGATTCTTCCCACATTTATCCCAAATTCCTGGATTGGCGACCCTCTTCTCGTTTTAATCCTTCAAACATACTGAATTTGAGGGCATCCCTGGCACCCCTTTCTCATTCTTTAACCAAAAGTCGGTGCGTTTGTCTTGGGGAGAACCCCTCCCCCCTTCTCATTTTTTTGCCACAAACTCCCGAGAATCCGGCTTCCGGGGGACCCGTTTCTCACCTTTCCCCCCCAAACCCTTTCGTTTGGTGCTCCTCCGATACTACCCCCTCCCTCTTAACTCCACATTCCTGAGTTTGGGGGATCCTGAGTCTGCAGGTCCTTACACGCCCCCCAGGAAGCCCTTTCGCACCCCGCAGCTCCCCTATTTGGACTGATCGCGAAGCGAGAAAAGTTTCACCAAAAGGGTGTTTTGTTTTTTTTTTTAATTTATTATTTTATTAAAGAGCCCAACTAGTAGCCCAAAGTCCTCGGTGGCATTTTCCTCTTGCGGTTGTGTGAGTGCGTGTGTGTGTTTGTGAATCTAAATCCCACTCTTTAAATACGACCCCCCCCCAAAGAAAAAAAAAAAAACGAAAAAAGAAAATAGCTATTTATTCCTTTCCTCTGGCTCTGGAAGAAGCCGCGGCGCTCCCCCGGCTCCGTCCCTGTGGGTTTTTCTTTTGCTGCGCTAGGAAAGTTGGGTTTCCAGATCCTAGTGGCTATTTCAGGGGCTCCGGGCCGGGCCGAGCTGCCCCTGCCATTCCGGCGGTGGCGGAGTGGGTGGGTCATCGTCCTAATTTTAACCTCCTGGTTGCCCGGCAGGAATGAAGGACAAGGGCAGGATACAGCGCAGGAGTCCAGGGCCGCGCTCCCCCACAGACCTCAT
>NW_006429782.1:3759703-3771867 GCF_000325575.1 Pteropus alecto | reverse complement strand
CTGCGTATTTTTATTATGCCCGTCTCCGATTATTTCCTTGCTTTGTGCAATAAATAGTCAGTGCAGACTTTCTTGAGTTTTTTCCCTCACAATCAGCCTTCTCTCTGCAAATCCAAAATATCGAACCTGTACAAGACTGTTTAAACTGACTTCCCCAACAAAATAATAATAATAATAATCACAAAAAACATCGACAGAAACAGTTTTTTTAGGACTGCACATATTGTCAATATGTTTATAACTTCTTGCTTAATGCTCTGAATATTCTTTGTTTGCTTCTACAAAGACCCTTACCCTCTGTCCTGGGGAGGAGCGGGGTTGGTCACCCAGTAGGGTTTAAAGACTTGAAATGACTCTGAAATGACCCTAGAAAAGGCTACTCACCGGCTCTGACCAGAGAAATGGGTATGTGGAAGTGCTCCCCAGAAAAGGAATTTACTTTCCTGAATGACCGGCACTCCTCCTCCCACAGGCTTAAAGGGACTTGGTAGTTTTTATTTAAAAGACTTCTCATGGTATATGACGGGAATGCTAACTGCCTCTGTGATCCTGTGATATTCCAACTGGTTTGGGTCCAGAATGAGTTCAGGAACGCTTTGCCCTGCAGTGAGAGCATCACTGAATTATTTAGCCGTTTACGTGCATTCATCTCTGTCCCAGATAAAGCGCCAAGACGCTCAAAGGGGAAGCAGGAGGACAGGGACAGAGTTATTAATTGCCCCCAAGTAACAGAACAAGCCCTTTGAAATTCAGCTGATATTCGCTTTCTGAGTGAAGGGCACATATTACCTTAATATTCATCTTATAACCACGTGTATCACGGCAGTGTCGCTGGAATGGAGCCATTCGCCAGAAATGGAGATGCCGGGAAATTACCTGGCTCCCATTCCTCAGATATAATTTGTAGTTTTGGATTCGAGTTATAATTAAGATTAATCGATATTTAATTAATTTAACTTTAACAGTATAATTGAGTCAAAGTGTTGGATGTTCTTGTGGGATTTTTATAGTCACGTGTGGTAGTTTTGCACATAGAATCCCAGGGCCCGAAGGAGACATTTTATAATGTGTTTGGCTCTCTTTAAGCAGCTGCAGGTTGACCACTTATTTAAATAAAACGCTTCCTCCCTCGCCCCCCGCCCCCACATACCTACTTATTTGTAAAATGTGAAATTATTTAAAGCGCAAGGGAAGTTCTCAGAGAAACCATCTCGCTTGTGGGGACTGTCATGGACCGGGGACGGGAAAGTACAAGTTCTGACCCAGTGTCTGAAAGGCCCAGGCACACCCAGCGCACACAGCCGTATTTCTGCACCGAACTGTATGCGTGTCCCACTAAATGGGGTAGATGAGGACCATCAACAACCTTGTGCCAGTTCAGGGCAGATTTTGTCGTTAAGATGCCAAATTTCCCCAAAACTTCTAGTCTTCAGGGCTTTTGGGATTTTGGCATTATAATAAGGGATCGTGGACTCAGACTATAAAAAAGGGCCTTTTGACCCCCCTTTCTAGAATGTAAAGGGCTATATCAGCTCCACCACAGGCCACGTTCCCTTAGACATGTGCCTGGCACAGAGTGCCTGCTTAATTTGTCCAATGAATGCATGAATGGCATGCGTGTTGGGAATTAGAAAACTGGGAACTACCTACATGCTTCTTGTAAACCCCAAGATCAGCAAAGTCATTCTTAGAGGAAAAAACTAAAGAGGGAGGACTTTAGGCGAGGAAGATGCAGAATTGGGGGGTGGGGTGTGGGGTGAGTGGTGAAGTCGGGGGGATTCGTGCCCCGGAAGCTTGGACTGGCTAAGGCGATGCGTGAGGAGACAGGATTCTAAGAGCTTCCTAGCAGAGGAGTCTGGCCAGCTGCCTGCTGGACGCATCCAGGTGGATTCTGACGAGCAGTTTAAAGGCGGGGTGGCCAAGCTGAGCTCAAGATCCGCCCCAGATCTGCTCCTCCAGGCTCCGCCCTCCCTCAGTAACTTTCACCTGGCTTCTCTTCTCCCCACTGCTCAGGCCAAAACTTTGGCGTTGTCCTCCATTCCTCCCTCTCTCAAGTCGTCAGCGATTCCTGCCCGCTCACCTGCGGTGGGGACCTAGACTCTGACCATGCCTGGCCACCTCCACTGTCAGCCCTCTGCTCCAAGCCACTGTCACCTGTTGCCCAGATGATTCCAGCCTATTAACCTGGGGGTCGTGTTGTGTCCTGTTCTGTATTCCTCCGCTCAGAACCCTCCCCAGAGCTCACGTCTCACTTGGAACAAAAGCCAAAGCCTCCCCTGCCCCGCCCCAAGATCTCTTTGGCTCCATCTCTAGCCAGATGCCCAGAGCTCACTCGGTGTCACCCCGCCGGCCTCTGGCCTCTCTCTGCGCCCTCAACAGGAAATCTCTCGGCCCAGACATTCGTGGGGCTGCTCCTCGTTGCCTTCAGGCCTTTTCTCAAATGTCACCTTCCCAGGCTACTCACTCGAAACCCTGCACTCCGAGCCTCCTCCCCTGCTTTCCTGGTCTCTGAAGCATTTATCACTATCTAATGGGCTGTATATTATGCATATTTATTTTATTATCGCCGTATCTTCAGATGTCTGCTCAGGGAGGGGAAGAAGCTCTGTGGGTTTTATTAAATTCTGTATTCCTGGGGCTGAGAATAATTCTGGCACCGAGTAGGCCCTTGACAAATATTTGTTAAATGAATAAATAAACAATTTCCTACAGAGCTATGGGGAAAGCATACGTAGAAATTAAGAGTTGCTCCTTATCTGGCACATACCACGTCCGTGTGACTCGGCACCGCTCTGACTGGGTAAACGGGGCAGACGGAAGAGTGAAGGAAAAACCACACGTTGCGGAACCGGGTGCTTCAGAGCTGGGCTTTGGGGCCTGGCAGGGAAGGGGCTAGAGGGCGGCCTCTCCGTTTACCAGCTCAGTGACTCCCGGTAAGGGTGGCATCTGTGAGAGGTAATAGCAGCTTGTGTGGTCGTAATGTTAGAATAACATCTATGAACCGTCGAGCACAGGGCCTGGCACGTACCGAGGAGACGCTGAGTGACCGAGTGACTGAGGGCCTGAGCGGGTAAACCTTGCGCTGTCCGGTTTAAGGGGTGAAAGGCCCTTCAATTAGTGGGGAAATTCACTGGCACAGATACAAAACTGGCAAAAACAAAACAGAAAAAGTCGCTTGCCGTCTCACATCTCGGTTATGGTGTAGACGCTTCTGAAATTACGCCCAGAACATCCCGCTTTGGGGTGGGTTTTCTTGAGTGGCCAGCCCTGCAGGCAGAACTTATGGCCGAGAACATTTCAAAACTGGTTTCCCTTCTCTGTCACCGTGGACTCTTGGGTGCCAACCGGTCCAAGTCTTGAAACCCGCCACTGGGAGGTGAGACCTGGCCTGGTCCTCATGCCAGGACTTGAGTCAGGCCCTCAGGGGCAGATAGCGTGCCTTGCTGCTTGCTTTACCTCACTCCGTTTTTTCTGAAGTGCATTCCTGTTTTATGATACATAGATTTTGTATGTTTTAAAACCCTGTTTTATGCTCTGGCAACTCTTTATTCTTATTTTTCATTTTTGTGAATGCTCTGACTTTCGGAAAAATATAGTTGCCTTTCCCACACCTTTAGATGATGCAACTGGATTTTAAATGCCATGGATCAGATTACATCTGCCATAATCTGTGTTAAAAAATGAAGAAAGAATTATAAAGCCATTAAAAATATGTAGAACTTACCTGTCACGGCCCGACGTAGTAATTACTTGTCATTTACTACGCAGCGAAGCCCAGTGTGCTACATACAGTAAGCCTACTTCTGCTAAGATCTTTGCGGTTATTTTGAGCATGCGCACGGACGTGTGTGTGAATTTAAGAGTTGGATGACTAGTATCCAGGGTAACTTCAGGAGGTGACAGTTGAGCTGAGACTGAAATGAGCAGCCCTGTGGAGTTCAGAGGGAAGAGCCTTCTAGACAGGGGGAGGGCAGCAGGTGCAAAGGCCCTGGGCAAAAGGAATTAGCCAGGCCCGGTCAGGGCAGGAAAAGGCGGCCTGTGTCTAACGCCTGGTGAGCGGAAGCAGGAAAGGCCGAGGGCCCCGCGGGCTCATCCTGAGTGTAACTTCGATTGTTGGTAGATTTCTCCTCTGCCCATACTCGTCAGATCCCTGGTGTCCAGCCGTTGGCTGGAAGACCTGCTTTCTGGGCCTCTGCCATTTGTTCGTCATTCATTCATTCACTCAATCATTCATTCACTGCTCTCTGAGTCCGACACTATCCTATGAGGTTACAAAAACCAACAACTAACTAGGAGAGGGAGCCAGCTTCACAAAGGGACTGTGCGGGATGTCTCCATATGACACAGTGAGTGCGCAGAGTAGGGAGGCCACTCTTCCCTGGTGTCCAGGAGGAGATGGACTTAAGCCAAATCTGGGGAGCGGTATCCTTCTGTGTCAGTGGGGAGAGTAGCAGCGTGGTTGCATTTTCAGCAAGCCGAGTGCGGGGTGCAAGGGAGATTCACAAGGGGAGCCGGTGTCAGCCAATGGCAGCCTGTGTTTGTAAATAAAGTTTTATTGGCACGCAGCCCATCCGTTCACCTACCGTCTCTGGCTACTTACCCGAGGCAATGGCAGGGCTGGGTATTTGTGGCAGACAGAATACGAACTGCCAAGCCTGCAACATTACTGTCTGCGCCGTGCAGGAAGCGTTTGCAACCCCTGGCAGAACACATGGGCTTGTCTCTCTGGCGCTGAGCTAAGCGGCGTGTGGGGAAGCGGCTTTGTGGCCAGGTGTGATTTTGGTAGGTGCATCGGAAGGCTCAGCGTCTGGGTGGCAATGGAGAGATGACTGTGGCCGTGGTCCGTGCGCCTGTGCCGCAGCCCCAGCTGGGGGTGCTGGGGAAGACAGCTGGTGACTCTGTGGGACTAGGGGCAGGAGGGGCCCAGAGCAATTCCAAGGTGTCTGACTTTGGGGACACAGTGGAACATGTCGCTCAGTGAGTCACGGACCTTGGGTGAAGCTGCTCTTGGGCGGGGGAGTCATGAGTTCATTCGTGGGCTTGGCCAGCTCGAGACATCTGTGGGACATCTGGGATGGGTCGTTTTCCAGTAGGCAGCTGGATTTCGGGGTGTAGAGCTGAGGGAGCAGGCCAGGCGGGAGGTCAGGATCTAGGCGCTGTCAGCATCCAGTTGGTCGCTTCAGTCATCAGCATGGTGAGGTCACCCAAGGAGAGGGTGGGGAGTGAGCAGAAAAGGCTGAGGGCAAAGCTGTCACAGTGTAAGGAGCAGGAACCAGCGAAGAGTCAGGAAGATGGGGTTTTTTAACTGTGGTAACATATCAAATTTTGAAACGTAAAATGTGCTACTTTAACCATTTTATGGGGACAGTTCAGTAGCATTAAGTATATTTGCATTGTTTACAACCACCACCGCCACCATCTCCAGAACTTTCTCATCGTCCCAAACGGAAACTCTGTCCCTGGGCTCCACCGTCTACTTTCCCTGTCTATGACTCTGACTTCTCTGGGGACCTCACATGAGTGGAACCATGCAGTCTTTGTCCTTCTGTGTCTGACTCTTTCACTGAGCATAATGTCCTCGGGGCTCATCCACGTTGGAGCAGGTGTCAGAACGTCCTTCCGTTTTAAGGCTGAAAAATCTCCCAGTGTCTGGACGGACCGCACGTTGTCCGTCATCCGTCCTGGACACTTGGGTCACTTCCACCTCTGGCCATCGCAGCCAATGCCGGACGGAGAAGGTCCCAAGGGAATTCTTAGGTGGAAGGAGAAACTGGAACCGGGCTCTGCAGGCAAAGCGGGATAACTGGGGGACTGAACCCAGGAAGGGGGGGATGGCCGGTGGAGACCAGACGCCGAGACTGGGAACAAGCCCGTGGCGGGGAGGGAGAAGGACAAGTCCCTAGGGACAGGCAGGAGGCTTGGCTCACAAGCGCCTGTCTCCCCGGAAGTGTGTCGAAATCATCCTAACGATATAGAAATCCATCCCTAACATCGCAACAGCACTTAATTAAGCGTCCATTTTAAAAATACAAGCCGTGAATCTTTTAGAAACAGTGTGCTGTTTCTAGGATGTGTTTCTGTCCAGAAGGTGATCCGTGGGCTAAGGCCTTGGAAGCAGTTTCCAAAAAAAATTAGCAGTCCACAAATATGTTCCGGCCCCACCCTGGCCAGGGAGAACCCAAAGAAAACACGCATGCTTTCCCGCCTCGGTCCTCTGCTCAGAACACACGCAGGCAGCCGTAGCCTGCTTTCAGAAAAAACGGGTTTGGAATTCCAGACCCACAGAAAGCAGCTGGAAGGATACGTTTCCGATTTTTCAGAGAAGTCTTCATTTTCTAGAAGAATTCACTTTCTTGGAGACTTCTTCGTGTGAGGAGCTCTCTGAGGCCTCCATCCATTCAGCAAATATTTGTGGGCCCTAAATCTCAAACATTCGAGTTTATAATTAATTGAATAGTTAAGTATATTAATGCTTCATTATGTGGAAAGTTAGGAAAGAAGAAGCTAAAAAAATTTTAAATTGTTAACAACCATTGGCCACTGACATTCGAATCCGAAGTTAAAACACAAACTGGGTATATTATTTCAGGAGCTTTCAATCGTGTAAATCATGGCATGGTTATACAGCCATACTCTTAAATCGGCAACCGGGAGTAAATAGAAAGTATTTCTGGAAGCCCTGTGTGACTCAATTAATTGCTGGCCTTGGGTCGGAACTGGGCACATATATTTATTGACTGGGCTCTGATCACCGGCGAGACCCAGCATGCAGAAGAAAAGGCTCCCCAGTTAGCAGTTATTTAAGGAACCGCAGGATGGGGGGTCAGAAGTGGCGACAGGTGATCCGCGGTGCCCCCACGTAGATTTTGGGCTGGGAGCGTCTCCCTTCTTCCCTTTGTGGGGAGAAGCCTGGCTTCTCCCGATTGGAGCTCCTTTGTCCTCCTTGCTTCCAGGGGCCCAGCCCTGCCCTGCCGTCCTTGAAGCAGACGCCCCAGCCTTCAGTGCTGTGGGAGCGCCCCCCGCCACCTCCGTGTCCTGCAAGAACCGGGGCTCCCTTGGCTCACGGTTCCTACTCATCTCTTCATCTCCTGCCACCTCGCCTCCACTCTCCTGGGGGAGGAGGGGATGGGCACTTTCTCCCCACTTTCCTTGGCCAAACTGATGCACTGCCCGCCCCCGTTTGATGTAACCACATTGTACTTAGCTCAGCATTCAAGGCTCGTCCATCTCTGTTTTCACGTCTCTGTGGGCTTGCCATCCCTTAAACAGGTCTTATACTTTTATCTCCCCTCTCTCTGGAATGTCACTGCTACTGATAACTGCCTTACTCTTCTCCGAAGACTCTCCTCCAGTGCTCTCTCGCCTTGGAGCTTCGAGGCCGTAAGTGGTGAGCCAGGTGAGAAAATGTACGGCTGGGGCGGGCTTGCTCCTCCACACTGCTGACACCCTACCATCCCGGGCACCGCAGGGTCTCAAGCAGCATCTCCGGCCTCCACCTTCCAGCAGCACCCACCCCAGCCCCGAAGTCATGACAATAACTATGTCTCCAGATGTGGTCAAATGTCCCCAGGGGGCAGGACCACCCCCTAGGTGGGGGCTAATCAGCCAGAGGTGGCGGTGACTCCTGAACTGGCGCGGCCTGTAGATTTAACATCACGAGGCTACTTGGACATGCAGCAATGTATGTGTCTTATTTTCCGTTCTCAGTTGTAAGCTTCTGGAGGACAGGGACAGCTGTCCCTGCCACACTTCTCACAGCGCTAAATACTTAATCACGTGAGTGAATAAAACATGAGCCAGAGGGCGTGGCCCACATCAAGTCACGGCAGCCTTTGGTTTTAACGAAAAGGAAAAATCACGAAGCTCTCGCCTGAGGTCTGATAGCCTTAAAAACTCCGTGGTTTTGAGTCAGTCTAGATGAACATTCCAGCCTTTTCAAATACGTAGTTTTCCTGTACAAATCCCCAAAGAAATTTTAATCAAAGACCCCTGCTGTTCACTGCCTTCCCTCTGGGCCTGGCCAAACCTGCACATCGAGTTCTTTCCCAGGGAGCTCAGGGGTCTCGCGGGGAAGTGACATCTCCTAACCGACTGCTGCCGGCCCCCCCTGCCAACAGCCGTGCGGATTGTTAAATGCCCCATTCTGTGTCTGAGCCAACTGCAATGGCTCGATTCATATTTGTTTTGCTTTAGAGCCTTTCCAAGATTTTACTCTTTAAAAAAGTCGATTTGAAACAAAAACAGTTATGTCTTCTAGAATCATTTCAACAAAACATAGTGTTACAGAAAAATCAGACCGGCAAGAAACCAAGCAGCACTCGGAGAGTTGGAGAACTCAGGTTTGGTCCCAGAAGAGCTAGTGCTCTGAAGATCTGGGCCCCGAGCTCAGGGACAACCTTGCTTTTATAGGGCTTCTCCGTGCAGTTATAGTTGGCACGGGCCGATCTTCAGACAGGAACTCAGGCAGTCCATCTGTTACCTAGACAGAACGAGCAAACGGGAGGATGAGTCTTTAGTTAATTTTGAGGTCACCCTGCCCTTCGGCCTATGCGGCAAGCATGTCTACGGAAGCAGAACAGAGAGCTGATTATAAGGGTAGCCTTTTGAGTGGAAAATTCCTCTTCAATGGCACTCAAAATTTGTGGAGTAAACGAATTCTCGTCTTTGCAAAGTGACAGGGCAACTCGTCGGCATTTAGAACCTTAGCTTCTGTAACTGGTGAAAGGTTCTACGAGCCTCACGCTGAACCGGAGCAGGTCATGGCAGAGGGTCCTCGGAGCTGTGTGGACTTTGCTCTCCTCGTAGATAACTCTCTCTCGCCCTGGTTCCCTCCCTGAAAGACCCACTTCCCCAGCGCTGTCCCCAGCTTGGGGGCCTTCCCTATAAGGAGACCTGGTTCAAAGTCATGGCATGAGGTGGGGTGGGTGGGCGCTGAGGGACACTCTTCTCCCTGGACGCGACCCCCTCCCGTGACCCCCTTTTCCTTTGCTCTTTGGAAGCGTCCATATCAGCCACCGAGGCTGGGGGAGCCCTGTTTCTGAAGTTCCACCGAGGAGCCCCCAGTTTCTAGTTAGACCGTCACAATTCTTATTGGGAATAGAGGTAATCGTTAGTGCCAGCCCAAGTAGAAACCAATATACGGACAAAGGTGAACTTCATGTTTTCCCAGCAAAACTCTGAAATTGTTGTACGAGTGGTCGCCTCGTTGCACAGCCCTCAGCCGGAATGGCGTACGCCCTCGCTTGCAGAGCCAATCACCTCCTCTGAGCTGTGTAAGGCCGTGCAGTGCCGCCGGGCCTCCCAGGTGAGGACGTGGGGCCGCGTGCCTGTGGAACGCAGCGCCAGCCGGCCGCGGTTCGTAAGCTCCCGTGAAAACTTCTTAAGTGGACCCTGCAAGTTTCAAGGGGACAGAGAGGCCGTCTTCTGGGCCGGCTGGTCCAGCAGTTCTGACAAAGGCTTGTTCCTCTTCTTCAGACCGAGGAGGGAGGGTTTTCAAGAAAAGTGGGGAGTGGTATGTAGGGACTTGAATAAAGCAGGTGGCAAAAAAAAAATAAAGCAACACTCAGTTGGGGGCAACTACTGTTAGATCCTCTTCTTCTGCCCCCTCTCCTTCACCCCATATCCCACTGCCCCCCTAGTTCCTTAAGTCCCACTACCCATAAGCCTCCTGCATTGGCCCTGTCTGTCCCCTTCTTGTGTGTCCTGTTCTAGTCCAGACCCTCTAGTTCGGGTTCCGTTGACATAACCTGTGATTCTCCCCCAGCCTGAAGGCGATGGCTCATCCCGTCGTTCTGCCTTCTCCCCCCAAATCTCTGATGCTTCCATTGCCCTCTTAAACTGTTTGTGGGATGACACATGACATCTTTGTGGGATACCGCGGAATACCAGGGCATTTAATAAGATCACACGAACTCATAGTGCTTTTATCAATGACATGTGATTGCACCATAAACTGTGGTGGCGGGCACACTAGCAGCCATGAGCATCTGTCCTTTAAAACCGATGCTGTCGAATCCAGCGTGACGAGCTGCTGCGGGTTCTCCCAATAACGCAAACCTTGCAGAGAATGCGTTTTGTTGTTCATGTTGTTTGCCAGCAGAGGACAGAGAGCCTGTCCCAAGGGTTTAAGAAATCTTTGTAGCGCAAATTGTTTTTAATTTGAGAAACATATCGATCGTACATTTTTCTGCAAATAGACAAAAACGCTGCTATTTTATTTAGGCGAAGAAAGCCCGCAGAATGTTTTAGTATTCCAAGGAAACAGGGCAGCAGGGCGGAGGGAGGGGTCCTTTAAAGGACCAGATAGTAAACCGCAACAATCCAACTCTGCCATGACGTGGGAATGAATGGCTTTGGCCTTGTGCCAATGAAACCTCATTTATGGGCACTGACATGTGACCTTCATATGATTTCCATGTGTCACAAAAAGTATCCTGACTCTGATTCTTTTTAAGCATTCAAAATATAAAAGCCATTCTTAGCTTGTGGGCCACGTAGAACCAGGTGGTCAGACTCGGACTGTGGACCGTGGTTTGCCGGCCTCCACCATAGGACGAGTCCAGGGGCTCGCGGTGTCCACAGCCTTTCTCTAAATGGCCTGGCCTGTTTTCCCAGCGGGCCCCCAGCCCAGGCCCCCTGCACCAGCCAGCTCGGTCTCCTTGCCCTTCTCCTGCTGACGCCGCCCCCCGCCCATGGCGCACACACGGCCGCTGGTGCCCAGCTGCTGCTCTCGAACTAGTTCATTCTCCTGTTTCCCCAGCCCCGCCCCACCGCCCAGAGAGGTTCTATCTGTCCCACGAGGTCCAGGATGGGACCTTCCCAGATTCCCCGCCCTGCAGTTTACGATACCACGTTCCACCTCGAGTCTCCACCTGTCACCTCTGCCACACGAGGGGTTCCTTGTGTCTCCTTTTCTCTCTCGCACAGTGTAAAGCGCTTGAGGACAGAGACCACGTCTGACTGGATTTGAGGGACACCGAATAGACTATTTGTTGAATCGACTCGGGTTATTATTAGATCGTGACCTTCCCCAGCTCTAAAAATCATTTTCCTTACTTTCTAGTAAAATACGGCCTCGTAAGATAGTTGTGAATTCACAGTTTGATTTCTCCTAGGAATCTTCTAGATCACAATTGCCCAATAGAAACATAATGCTAGCTGTACATGTAATTTAAAATTTTCTAGTAGCCACATTTTAAAAAGTAAAAACAGGTGGGCAAAATTGATCTGAACGATGTATTTTATTTAATGCAATATATCTAAAAAATTGTTGCTTGAACACAGGCTCTATGTGAAACGAAATTTTGAGCTATTTCACATTCTTCTTGGTATGCTAGGTCTTTGAGGTCCGCTGTGTCACATGTCCCACCGCTTGTCACATTTCCCGTGCTCGTTCGCCACAGGTGGCTGGCACCGCTGGGTTGGACAGCGCAGGCAGACGTTTAACACAGGCACGACTTTTAGGTCGACCCTATTCTATTTGAAACACGACCACTATTCGAGCTACTTACTTGGAGTTCAGGTACTTCCCGGCCACTGCAGTCTGAGGTCATTCACCAGGTGTGAGTGGCACAGGTCCCCCTGACTCGAAGGTTTCCCGTTTTCTCAAGTGATCACGATTGGACTTTGCACACAGGTGTGCACTCTGGGCCACTGAGCAGTTCGATCCCAGAATGCTATCGTACCCCTTCTAGGACTCGGGACCCTTCCGGCAGTTCCCGTAAGTCTGTTTGCTTCCTCTTCTACGTCACGGAAGTCATAACTTTTCATTGTAAAAACTCCAAATACTGTAGTACCAAAAAATATAAACAGAAAAAAGAGCCTCTGGCTTCTTCCTCCTGCCCCTCTCACCACTGATAAAGTTCTGTGTGGGTTCTTTAGAATATGTTGAATACAGATAAAACATACTTTATTACTTTTTCAATTGAGATGTAACTCACATACCATAAAACTCACTCTTTTAAAGTGTACGATTTAGTGATTTTTAGTATATTCACAAGGTGATACAACTGTCACCACTACCTAGTTCCAGAACATTCCATCACCCCAAAAAGACACCCCCTCCCCATCAGCAGCCATCCCCCACCCTCCCCCAGCCCCTGGCAACTGCTAGCCCACTCCCTGTCTCTGTGGACACGCCTGTTCTGGACGTGTCCACGGAGTCA
>NW_006429782.1:3729921-3759530 GCF_000325575.1 Pteropus alecto | reverse complement strand
TTTGGTCCGTGCCTCCCTCATCCCTAATCGTGTGTCCACCCCTCTCTTCCTACGGAACGTCGTGAGATTCCACCGCACAGATGTGTCCTTGGGTCATGAAACAGCTCTTTTTGGGGTGCATTTCCTTGATCCTTTTTCGCCTTTACCGACAACCATACAGTACACAGCCTCGTGCACTCGTATCTGTGCACGGCTGTGAACGAGGTGTTCGCACATTCCCGGAAGGGGACTCGCTGGGCCGAGGGCATGAGACGCTCCCTCTGCATTAGGTGTCTTGTGCCTGCAGCGAAGGCTGCTGTCCACCGGTGGCCTTGGCTGCACCCGCACCGTCTCCGGCTCCACCGCTGGCACCACCTCCTCCCGCTCCCGCCCGAGCCACGGGGCTGTCACAGCAGGCCTGTCTTTTACCCTTAACTTTAGGCCCCATTCATAGACTAGTGGGTCACAGACCTTCTGACGACCATGTGAAAGCGCGTGTCCTTTCCCCCAGGAAAATGCACGACAGACGTGTCCGTTGGATTCTGCCTGCGATTCTGCCGGTTCTCGGACCCTTTGTAATGTGTCCCCCGACTGGCCCCTACTCCCCGTCAGCTCTGCTTTGCCCATGTCACAGTCCACGTGTGGCTGCCTCAGCCCGAGTCTGTCACCAGAGCTGCGCCCATGCCGGGTGTGCCTCTGGGGGCGGCCTGGCTGCTCGGCCGGTTTGCGTCCGCACAAGTTCACGCTCGTTGCCTTGACTCTGAGCCAGTTCTCACAAAGCGACGGCATTTTCCCACCCCTCTGAGTTCCCCGTCGATACGTGGCTTTCAGTTCTTTGCTACCTTGATCCTCTCTCAAAGCATTCACTCTGCTGCTTTCCCCGCAGAAGGCCTGCCCCGGCACGCGGCCTCGGGCACCCGCTCAAGCGGGTCGCCATCCTCCATAGGCCAGCCAAGGGACCGAGCTCCTGCTGCAGTGTCACCGGCTTATGTAGGGGGCCCACTCGTGCTGACACATCTTGCTCTCGAACCTGTCTCTCGCGTGGCTTCTCATTATAGTGCGGGCTCATTTTCTTTATGCAAACAATTTAAAACCAGAATCCCGATGACCTAATTGTGGGTAAAGTCACCCCTTCTAAATCTGAGCTTTTCTCTCACTTGAAATTCAAAGGATCATATTTTTCTTGTTAACATCCTTTAAGACTTCTGAGATACTGGCTAACCTGGTTTTCCTTTTCTGTGCTTCGCAAACGTAGAATCTTCTAGAAACTACCCGCTCCTTTATTCTCCAACGGTAATGTCCACTTAGGGCTTGAGCCAGAAAGTCTACAATTCTCGCAACTCTAGGCCTGGAGCACATTCAGGCTTCAGACTTCTGATGGTGAGACGCCTGCCTCTTGCTGTTCGTTCCTCGTTCATTATCGTCAGTTGGTTCTGTTTGCGGGAGGCGCCTGACCAAAGATTTAGGCATCGCTAAAACACCTCCTCACTCCCCTCCACCCCGCCCCGGCACGGAGGTCGTCAAACCGAAGTCTCAGGGAGAGTGTGTAAGGGGTGTTTTGTTTGTTAACAAAGTTCGTTTCTGAAAACAGTCAAAAGAATTTGACCTTGAAAGTCCTCCGGCCCAACATCCTCATTATCTCCATCAACGTCGCCTTTACTTCTTCCCACGTGACCTTTTTAAGTTATACATCATCTGTTTTTCTTCTCGTCTGGCATTTGCCAATGCTTGTGTCATCTTCTTTTAATCTGAGATAAAATTCATATAGTATATAATTCACCATTTAAAAGTATGACTCCCTGGGATTTAGGATATCCAAAATGTTATGCAGCTGTCAACATCGTCTACTTCTGGAACATTTCCATCCCCCCAAGCAAAGCCCGTGCCGTTAGCCATGACTCCCCCTCCCCGTCCCTTAACCTCTGGCAACCACTGTTCTACTTCCTGTCGCTATGGACATGTCCTAAAAATGGAATCATATAGTATGTGGCCTTTTGCAACTAGCTTCTTCCACTGAGCATAGTGCGTCGAGGCTCATCCACGTTGTAGCATGGGTCGGGGCTTCGCTCCCTTTTTGGCTGAGTCACACCCCAGGGTATGTATGTATGGTGCACAGCGACTTGGCTCTCCGTTCACCTGCTGGTAGCCATTGGAGTTGTCTCTGCTTTCGGCTGTTATAAGCGGGCAAGTTTTTGTGTGAACATAGATTTTCATTTCTCTTGGGTAGGTGCCTAGAAGTGGGATTGCTGGGTCACATGGTCACTCCGTGTTTAACTTCTTGAGGAGCCGCCAAACGTTTCCACAGCAGCTGCCCCACTTTTCATCCCCCCGGCCATGTGGGAGGGCTCCGGTTTCTCCACATCCTCGCCAACACTTATTTTCCCTTGTTTTTATTATAGCCGTCCTGGTAGGTGTGAAGTGGCATCTTGTTGTGGTTTTTAATTTCATTTTCCAAATGACTAATGATGTCAAGCATCTTTTCGTGTGCTTATTGGCCACTCGTATGTCTTCTTTGGAGAAATGCCTGTCCAAAGGTGTTGTCTTGCTTCCAGAAGTTTCTCTTTCTCTGTGAAATGCCCTAAGACGCTGAATCATGGAGGTGCAGGGCATACACCCCAGAGCTATGAAGGGACACGGGGGACACAGGGTCAGAATCGACAGTGTGAGGGCTGTCTTCCCTCTCCCTTGCGATGTGACTCCAGCTCTGGCCTGTGGGCACTCACTTTTCAGAGACTTCTCGAAATCTCGCATGGCAGGAGACGTGGCAAGGACCTTGGTCCTCACCCTCAAAGTATCCTTGACCCTCTGGACATTGAGAATTTTAGAATGTTCCTTGTACAATTGTCCCTTAGTATCCAAGGGAGATTGGTTTCAGGACCCCTGCAGACACCCAAGTTCTGGGGTCCTCTGGCCCTCACGTAGAACGGTGCAGCACTTGTCCACGACCTGTCTGTGCACGTGGATTCGGCGTAGTGCTCGGCGTGGGGCAAATTCAGGTTTTGTTTTGGGGAACTTTCTGCATTTTTTAAAAATTATTTTTGAGCCACGGTTGGTTGAGTGGACACGGAGGGCCAACTGTAAATATACAGGCTGTTCGATACCTGTCCATTTATCTATCCAGAATTATTTTAGGCTCTCTTTTAGAGATGTGTGTCCAGCGTGGGGTCTGCAAACCAGTCCCTGGGCTAAGTCCCACCTGCCGCCTGACTTTGTATGGCTAAGAGCTAATAATAGTCTTTCACATTTTTAAGTGGTTGAAAAAAATCAGTGAAAGAATAACATTTTGGAATTCATGAAATTCTATGAAATTCACATTTCAATGTCCATCGATAAAGTTTTATTGGCACATGCTCACACTCATTTGTGTGCGTATGGTCTGTGGTGGCCGGTGCCCCACCCTGGCAGAGCTGAGGCGTCTCAGGAGGCCGGCCGACCCACAAAGCCTAAACTAATCGCCACTGGGCCTTTACATGTGACACACTCAGTGCGACGTCACGCACATGTGAACACGGTGCAGAGTCAGAGGTCCCTGCAACGCCCCAGAACCTTCGGTAGGGCCTAACACACTCACTCCCTGCAAGGCCAAGAGGAACGTATTCCCTTTATTCTCCTCTGTTGTTCGCTGTTATTAAAGGAGCGTTTTCTTCTGGCCATGTCCGTCCCGCAGGCTGAACCCCCTCGGCCTTTCTACGTCTATAAGGCTGTGCCCTTTTCAAATTTTAGTTTCAAATTTTAGTTCCAAAGTACCCGGCCTCTCCCTCCCTGGCCCTCCTCTTCGTGTGTCAGGCCCGGGAGCCCCGTCCGGTTGCACCGGCCCGACCTGGTCTGGTCCGGTCCCATTCTGGCCCCAGCTCCGGCTCCCCGATGGTGCACTCCCGGTGGCTGTCGCTGGAGGAGAGCCGCTCGCTCCCTCGGGGCAGGTTGTGGGCTCTGGAATTCGGCATGCGCATCAGGTTCCCTGGCGGGGATTCTGACATGAGTTACCTACCAGGCCCCGTGTGGGAAGGCCAGCATCAGGCCAGCATCGCAAACCAGCTGGCTTCGCATGGGGGCACGCTGTCACCGTGACGCATAAGAAATAAAAATATGTCATGGCTAATCCATAAGGAAAAAAAATCAGTGTTTAGAGATCGAAAAAATGAACTATTCCCACACTTCGGTCTTTTTTACATGGAGCTAAAATCCCACTTGGAATGAATTCTGCATGACTTTGAAATCATTTGTCGTAGCTGGATTTTTTAGAATCGAGGCGCTGCTGGACCCCAGGGCGGAACGGACTGGTGTTGGGCTCCCCGGGGTAGAGTAAGCAAGTGGGGCTCACCCGAGGCTCCTGCCACCGCCAGTGTCCACTGAAGAGGGAAAGCAGGTGCTGGGAAAAGCCAGGCGTGACTGGTGACCGCTGCCACCATTCCGCTCACCTCCAGGAAGTGAATGAATCGAGTCACTTTCTTCTAAACACTGCTGACCTGCCTAAGTGATACAGCGGGACTCGATTAAACTGGAATCCTTGAATTTGTGAACTGAAGTTAAAAACAGACCCTTCCAAAAGACACAAAAACACATGCCACCGCTTAGCACATCTTACCCTCACTCAGTCCGGACCGCTTACTCAGTCTGCTAAAAGTTGAAAATTTCTCCCCAGAGGAATAGGCATCACACGCACTACACCTCACTTAAATTTCACGTTCAAGTTCAGGTCGATGGACTCCCCGAGGTACACGCTCATGAATCCACGGACCCGGTGATAGCATCCTGCTGTAGCCATCTGAACGGGCAAATTGCAGAGTTTAAACCACATTCCAAGTAGTCTCTAGGTTTTTCAAAATAGAAAGGCAAAAATTAGGTGAAAATCTAACACTGTTATAAACAGAAGGCAGAGGTCTTTGTGTGATGTTTGTGTCTCTGTAGAGTGATGTGAGTCAGCTACACACAAATCTCATCTGAAAATAATGGGGAGCAAGTCACCCCTGGAAACGGTAATAAGAGTTATGCACAGACACGGCCATTACCGTTGGAGGGGAGAAGTACAATTCATCTTATTTCAGCTTCTGTCGCAAATTCACTTTTCAGATGCCCTTCCTGGCAAGATTAGATCTTTGCGTGTTGTTATCTTACTTCAATTACTTGCGTATGACATTTTACTCTAACAAGGGTGCCAGGACCATTCCGTGGGGAAAGGACAGTCTTTCGACAAATGATGTTGGGAAACTGGACAGCCACACGCAGGAGAATGAAGCTAGACCCTTGTCTCACACCGTATACAAAGTTGACTCAAAATGGATCAAAGACTTCAGTGTAGGAGCCCAAACTGTAAAACTCTCAAAAGAAAAATAGGCGGAAACCTTTGTGACCTTGGAGTCAGCAGCGATTCCTTGGATATGATACCAAAGGCCTAGGCAACGAAAGGAAAAAATCGATAAATCAGACTTCACGAAAATTAAAATCTCTCGTGCATCAAAGGGTGCTATCGAGATTAAAAAGGACCCACAGATGGGGGAAATGTCTGCAAATCATAGACCTGATAAAGGCGTATTCCAGAATGCGTAGAGAACTGCTACATCTCAACAACAACAACAAAAACCCAAACAACTCGGTTAAGAAATAGGCAAATATATATTTGCCTATTTGGAATAGATATTTCTCCAAAGAAGATGCACAAGTGGCCAATAAGCACGTGAAAAGATGCTCAACATCACTGATCATTAAGAAATACAAGTCAAAACCACCATGAGATACCAATTTATGGCATTAGGATGGCTACTATTTTTAAAAAAGAACAGAACAGTGTTGGCAACGACGTGTAGGAACTGGAACTTTGTGCACCGCTGGTGGGAATGTAAACGGCACGGCTGCTGTGGGAAGCAGTGTGGCGGTCCCTCAAAGATGAAACAGTCACCACGTGATCCTGCAGATCCTTGCGCAGCCGCGTTCACAGCGGCACCGTTCACAGTGGCCAAAAGCCGGACGCCCCCCGAGCGTCCGTACAGATGATGGGTAAACAAAATGCGGTCCATCCATCGATGGAGTATTAGTCAGCCTTTTTTTAAAAGGAAAGAAATTCTGACACCTGCTACGATGTGGATGAACCTCGAAGACATCCTATCAAGTGAAATAATCCAGGCACAAAAGGACAAACACCGTGTGATTCCACTCCGAGGTGCTCCCGTCGAGGAGCCAGATTCACGGAGACCGGAGGTAGATGGCGGAGCCCGGGGCTGGTGAGTTGTTATTCACCTGGTGCAGAGTTTTAGTTCTGTGAGATCAAAAATTTCTGGAGGTGAACAGTGGCAATGATTTCCCAGCAATACGATGGTACACTTAAAAATCATTGAAGTGGTAAAATTATGTGATATCTATTCTATTGCAATTAAAAATAACAATATTACACTTCGATTGTATTTCCCAGTGTTATATGAAAGAAGGCGTATTCCTTCCTAGTTTAGACCTTCTAAGTGCCACCTCTCCTGCTGTGTCACAGGATCACAGCATCAGTAAAGACCCTAAAAATCTCCCAGTGTTCTCGCACGTGTGCCGGTGCGTTTGGGGTTCAGGGGACGAGTAAAGAATGAAGAGCAGCCTTAGCGGGGCTTTTAGAAAGCAGACAATAGGGCCGACTGTTCCAAGTCCTCCGAGTGGCCACTGGGTAGCGGGCACTTCTCTGCGGACATGAGTTTGACTGATACATGCTTCCCAAATGGGCGTCTGACACCGAGGTCAGCGAAATGCACCGCAGGGGCCAAATCTGGCACGATGCCTGTTTCTGCGTGAGTCCTGAAAGCTGAGAATATTTTTTGCAAAAAATCAAAAGAAGAATATTTTGCGAGGCATGAAAATTATATGAAAATCAAATTTCAGTGTCCATAAATGAAGTTTATTGGAACAGCTACGGGGCTGGACTAGGGCGAGGCACAAAATTTAAGGTAGGGGTAGGCACCCAAAAAAACTGAGCCATCAAGATAAATAATATTTTAACACAGCATTTTAAAATATCAAAATAAATGCCAAAAAAAAATCCACAATGAGTAAACTATCAAAATGTTAAAGACAAAATCAGCATTGCTGATTTTCCTCCTTTGCCCTGGGGCTACAGTAGGGCTCTGAAGGCACCACGCTCATTCCTTACTTACCATCCACGGTGACTTTCTAGAAATAGTGACAGAGACTCTGTGACCCGGGGAGCAAAACAAAAATTCCTCTGGCCCTTTATAGAAAAAGTTCGCCAACCCCTGATTTAAATCAATTTACTATACGAATCCCTGACAGTGAGTAACTGAAAGCAAACTACCAATTCAACGTCTTGTCTGCTTCCTCTGTCTACTTTTTTTACTATGCCCTTCTAGAAAATGAGTATACACTCATAAAGTATTTAATTTTTGGATACTGGCATGTATAAGTCAATAGGGACAGTTCACGCTGAATTAAGAAGCAAGATGCTTGTGGGAAGTGGCGATCCACCTGTACCATCTTCTCTCCCATTAACTAGGTACTTAATTAGTTAACCCTCCGTTTGCCGGGCTGTTACTTGGCTTCCTTTATAGAATGATACATTTCCTGCCAGCTGCCATATATAGGTCTTAAAAAGTTCAATTAGGAACTTAAGAAGTGTTCATTATTGTTAAAATTGTAAAATAGTAAATGCTGAGGGAGTTTCCTGCTTTCATTCTTTCTCCCAATAATCTTAAAAGTGCGCTCTTTTAAAAACTTGCAGTCAGACTTGTGACTGGGCCCTGGGGCCTCCGCCGAGCTCTCCTGCCGAGCGCGCCTGCCCTGGCCTGCTCCAGGGCCTTTGCACCTGCCATTCCCTGTGCCCCGGGCCTCTCTCCCAGTCTACCAAGGTTGGCCCCTGCTCGGGCCAGGTCTCGGCTGGCCTTTCGAGAGAGAGGTTGGGGGCCCCTTCCACCGCCGCCCTGGCTCTGTCCCTCTGCTGTTTCCTACTGTAGTGGTTGGATCTCTCTGAGGTCACCTTGAGTATCTGGCGACTGCCCTCCGGCCTGACGCCCCTGCACGAGGGTGCTGGTGCCGCAGAGCAGCGCTTGCATCCGGCTCGTGCGCCTCGGACTGCTCGGAGCCTGGAATAGCGCCTGGCGCTCAGTAAATTCACTTGGTTCCTTTTTGTTTATTTGTAATTTAAGTTCATATACAGTCACGTTCACTTTGGGGGGAGTATGAGTTTTTGCACGTGCACAGATCCTGCAAATATCTGAGACCCCGCTGTGTGCTGGGCACTGCCTATCTTGGAGACCTTCCTTGGAGAGTGTACCTCGTCAGAGCGGCACAGCTAGGTGCACCGTAATTTGTGAACAGTTTCCTTCTTGATGAGCATTTAAGCTGTTTCCAATTTTTTTGTGGCTTCGAATAGTGTCCCAGGGACATGTTGCCCGTATGCCTTTTTTTCACAGCTTTATCGAACTATATTTCATGTACCCAAAAATCAACCCATTTAAACCGTACAGCTCCGTGGGTGTTAATGTATCCACAGAGTTGTGCAATAATCCCTTCTTAATTCCAGAACATTCCATCGCCCCAAAAAGACACCCCTTCCCCATCAGCAGCCACACCCCATCCTCGCCCCCAGGCCCAGGCAACCACTCACCCACTCCCTGTCTCCATGGACACGCCTGTTCTGGACGCGTCACATACATGGAGTCACACCGTGTGGCCTTCCGTGTCTGGCTTCTCTTTTTAGGTGCGTCTCGTTGTAGGGAGAGTCAGCTCCTCCCCCCTTTTCATGGACGAGTAATACATAGTCCAGAGTGTGGACGGACCACGTTTTGTTTAATCAGCTGATGGACATTCGGGTTGTTTCTACTTTGGCTACTGTGAACCATGCCGTTGTGAACACTGATGTCCAGTGTCTGTGTGGCTGTATGCCTTTTCGGACAAGTGTATTTCTATAAGATAAATTCTGAGGGGTGCGGAAGAGACACCGCTCCAGCTCGCTCTTCATCCTGTGACTGTTTGGTTAAACATGTCATGAGTCTTGAGGGTGCCCCCTGGGGCAAGAATCCGCCCCCCTCCTTTCCCCCGACAGACAGTGCCCGTGACTTGCGTCTGCCTGCCTCGCACGTGCTGCGGGCACCGTCCCCTGTCTTTGAATTAGTGCTGAGGAAGGCAGTTTAATGCCGCAAACCCCAGAAACTCGGAGCAAAGGAGACAAAGCAGAAAGGATCTCCTTAGGCGGAATTAAACAAACTCACTAGCCCTCTCTCTCCTGGGGAAGGACGGCCCTCAACACAGTCTGCATCCGTCACCATTTGCCAAGCAGTTTATGAGACGCTCGGCCATCGAGGGCATCCTATACATGCTCTGAGGTCTCATGGAAGGGCGGAATCTCTGAGAAGGGAACAGGGGGCTGATGATGAAACGTAATCTTTCTGACAGTGATTCAGCAGTGTTAATTTGCAAGGAGAGCTGCTACAGTTGGCACGACGCTGGGAGAGAAACCAGTCTTAAGTGTTTGGTCCAAATGACGAACCCCACAAATATGCACACAGCGCGAGGCGCTCCCTGAAGAACTCATCGCGCTTGTTTCTGAAATCACAAATAGCACGGCACGTCACTGCTTTTAGAGTTTCAGATATTTAAACTAAAAACCAGCAGATGATCTTGGTTCTGTTATACTGGAGTGGATTACAGCAGCGACACTAATTAGCATTCGCTGAGCACCTACTATGTGCTGGGCTGGCAGTTAAAACTCATGTTTGATACGCTTCATTTTATTTACTACGATGACCCACAGAGACAGATAGAATTTATTGTCTCCATTGATGGAGAAAGAAATGAAAGTCCATGTTTGCCTGCCAAGGTCGGCCTCTTTGGACAGGGCTGCCCCTTACCCATCTTCCGTCTTTCTCAGAGTTGACCTTGACCGGGGGCTGCCCCGAGCCCCTGCTGCCCCGGGGCAGGCCTGCCCAGCAGTTGCCAAGTCCTCCTGTGGTTGTCCACGGTCATTCATGCGTAAGGATGAAACGCATACTGTATTGCTGGAGAGAAGATTCTGGCAGCTTTCTGTTGGTGTCCTGCACCCTCGCAGACATTCTAGATACGTGTGCCGAGCGACAGCCTGGGCAGAGAGATGCCTCAGCTCCCGGAAGAGGAGTGTCCAGCCCAAAGCACTGACATCGGCCATCCAGGTTTAGTCTCATCTTAAGCATGAAATCTGCGTCGTAAATGAAAGGATTCGATTTACCAGAAATGCAACTGTGTCTTCCCTATTCCAGGCCATAGGAAGCTTAGTGGGCTTTTTATTGGTTCAACCTTATTCTTTTCCTTATTCGAATCATTTCAAATTCCACTTGGATGGAAACCTCTCAAATATTTGTCTTAAAAGCCACGCCGAAGTAGTAAACGCTGCTGTTAAATGTAACAGTGTTCACGCTCACGTGGCCGCCAGGTTCCACCCGGCTTCTGAAGCAAGGAGAGCCAGAAGCGGTGCCGCCCGCGGGAGGGTTGGGAAGGTGGCCGCTTGTCCAGGTGGCCGTGCTGAGCGAGAGCGGCGTGGGAGGGAGGGTGGAGAGGCCCGTTCCGTCCAGAAGTTTGGTCTCGGCCCTCACTTCTGCTTCTCTTTCCGCCTTTTGAGCAGAGCTAGAACATTTTATTCCAATTTTTTTCCAAAATGATCTTTTGCTCCACTTTGGAACAGAGACACTGGAAACAGAAGCAGGTGAAGCCGCCTGCCGGTTTCACAGTCCGGGGCGCTCCCCGCCCCACGCCAGCGGGAAGTGTTTGCCGAGGAAACAGAGACTCATGTCAGCCTTGCTGGAGTAGGGGGTCATGTCAGATATTCTCAAGATTCTATGGCACCCTGTAGATTTTTAAAAAATTACACTTTCCCCCAAGCTTTTGATCCGAATGCCTTCCTAAAACGGAATCAATTTCAGTGTGTCCTCTAAGAATTAATTAGGATTAATTAGTTTAAAAACTGAAATGCCTTTCACTCTTTGGGCTTAGTTAGGATAATGAGTTCAACAACAACCACGAAAACCATTTCGCTTCACTTGGTCAGAGCGCCCTGGGGTTTCGTTTTGGGACCGAAACTGTCCCAGGGACTGAAAAACAAACAAGTCCTTTTGTTGTCATAGGATTGGACAGGCCATTGAGAATAGGGGAGGGGAGATGAACCTTGGGGTAAGTATTTCTAATTTTGCCTTTCACGGCTTCATTTTCCCGTCATCGGGCTCCTGGGTCTTGCCGAAGGAGCTTTGACTAGATTTTCCATCCTGGGCCGGTGGAGATCTATCCACAGACCGTGCCCTAGAGACCGCTAGCTCGCAAAGCAGTAGAAGGTCCCTTCCGGGCCTGAGACAGGCCAGCGCTCCCCCAGGTGGCCCGAGTCCACTCGTCGGAGTGGACTATGCTTCTGGAACTCCCACGCGGGCTCCCCGACCACCCTCCTCCATCGCACTAGCTAACCCCGCACGGTGCCGGCGCGGCTCGGCAAGAAACACCTTTTATTTCTCTCTGCGACTCTAGAACATTTTCTTACTTGAGGCTGCACGTTTGTTCGTTGATATGGCAAGAAAAATAGGTGTTAGAACTAATTCGTAGCGATACCTGCACACGAACGGTCAGTCAGACACTGCGGTGGATCGGGAAAGAGGCTACGGGAACCTTAAGGAAAGCACGAGAAGGCTGTGGGTCCGAGGCGGGGTGCCAGCGCGCGGGGCTCGCCCTCCTCTGGGTGGCAGGCCTCTCGCGGTGGCGTCACGTGGCGGAAGGGCACTCGCCACGTTCGTCAGGGCCCCGCCTCCTAACTCCGCCACCTTGGGCATCGGGGCTTCCTGGGGTTCCACAGGTGCATTTGAGGGGTTCGCAAACATTCAGACCCTAGCATGACCATATGGAGCCCTGAAGCCTGGGGCCCATGGAGGCCATCCACGGGCTGTCCCCAGCTACCCGGGGTCTGCTAGACACTGCTGCGCGGTGAGCAGATGTGAGTGTTCGGGTGCGTCGCCCGCGTCCACCCTGCGACACGCACTGGCACGTCCCCCGCTCCCTCCTGCACCAGTCCCCAGTCCCCTCGCCTGGGGTCCTGCCCGCCACATTCAGAAACCCTCTCCCAGCGGACTTCCCTTCCAGGTGACCCGCATCCCCCTCCTCCTTCCCGCCGGGGTTCCCGGGTCTCTAGCTCTCCAACTCTTGCTCCCTCTTGAACCCGGTTGGATCTTCGTGGCGTTTGCCTACACCATTCCCATGGCACTGCTCCGTCACTGTCACGCTGACCTCTCCCTCACTGGATCTCGTGGTCAGTTCCCCACCCCCAGTTCATTTGGTGTCCAGGACGCCACTTGCTTTTACCTCTTTGGCCTCCTGTCTTCAGCCTCTGTCACTGGATTCCCTCGTGCTTAGGGTCCCTGAGTGATGGACAGCTGAGGAGCCCAGCCTCCCCTCTGCCCTCCCTGGGTGAGCCCAGCCGGTCTTGTGGCTTTAAATAGGTCATGTCTACACCGGCGGCTCCAGCTCACACCCTTCATGTGCTGATAGCCCTAACCCATGTCTGCCCTCCCTGGGTGAGCCCAGCCGGTCTTGTGGCTTTAAACAGGTCATGTCTACACCGGCGGTTCCAGCCTACCTCTTGCTCCTCAGGCCCTCACATATATCTGCCTGTTTTCTCAGCACCCCAGCGTGGGAGTCTAAGAGCCCCCCGCACCTCACACCTTGAAAGCCCAGCGCCTAGGGCCCTGGCCTGCGTCCCGTGCAGTTCCCTGATTCGACCTTCCACTTGCCAGGAACCTTCGAGACATTCTTGACTCCTTTCTGTCACACTCCGCATCCAACCACCAGCGCAGACCCTGTGACTCTACCTCAGTGTTTACCCAGCACCTGGCCGCTGTGCCTCCCTCCATGGCTGTCACTCAGGCCGGGCCATGTCCCTCATCTGGGCTGTCACATTAGCCTCTTAACCGCCCCCTCTGCTTCCACGCTTTTCTTTGCCTATTCTCAGCCCGGCAGCCAGACCCGGTTAAAATGCAAGTCATTCCCACCATTCCCGGACTCAGACCTCTGACCACTTCCATTGCCCCGTGAGCCAACTCTAAAGCCCGTGCGACGGTCTGCCTGGCCTTTCCTTCTCCTTCTGGGCTCCTGGTTCACTCAGTTCTAGTCACCAGCCTGGTATGGTCCCACCCAAGGCCTCGGCACCGGCTGTTCCCTCCATGGGAATGCCGTTCCCTCCAGCGGGACGCTCGTCCCCTGGACTTGGGAATGGCTCTGTCCCTCTCTCTTCATCTCTTTGCTGGAACGGACCTTCTCAGGGGGCATGCGGCGACCCCACCCCAGCCTCCCGCGCTCTGCTGCCTTTCTCCCCTCGGCATCTGTCATCATCTGACGCGCTATATTTTTTTCTTACTGATTTTATTGTCTGTCTACAGCCACCACCACCCCACGGCTACTGTCCACTAGAATATAAGCTCCATGAGGGCAGGGATTCTGTCTGTTTTGGTTACTAGCCTGTGCCTGGCCCATGCTAGGCAGTCAATAAATATTTTTTATTGAAATCCACGAACAATGCAGTAAGAACTCCGGTGTCACTGCTCTTTTGGGGGCGGAGCTTGGAGTCGTCACTGCATGTCAGAGCCTCTCTTTAGACGGCGAGTCCAGGCAGAATCAGCAGTGTCCCCATGGCAGTGCCCGAGCGGTCACTCCCACAGTTTTGGCTGCCGGCGGCCTCACCTCCAGTACTAAAGACGCGTCGCCTCCCCTGCTACCGCTTCGGCAGGGGTTAATGGCCCAAGAGTCCAGCTTCAGGTTCCTCAACTCCCTAGAGCCTGGTTCAGATTCTAGCAGCGTGGACTCCACCTCCCTCCTTCTCAGGGAGACCTGCTGGTGCCCCCTGCCCATTCTGGGAACCGCCCCCGGAGACCGTCTTCAGAAAACAGTTTCTGTGCACCGATCACATCCATCTCAAAGGCCATGTTTTGTCGCATGCTATTATCATCTAGGATGTGGACCCCTTGCAGCTGGAGCCACACGATTCCCGTTCCATCAAAGTGTTTTACAATCCTTGGACATGTACCCCCCCCAAAATGGGAGCATCCACTTAGAACTCTATGTGCCCTTTGCAGGTTGGGGTGCCGCCCACTCCCTGTGCCGGTTCCAAAGCCACGGGGACCCCACACTCAGCCTGCAGTGCTCCGGACAGAACCAAGGTCGAGCACTTTCGATTCAACCTTAGGCTTTTTTTTCTGTGTGGGTCAAGATTGGCCAGCGCTAGGGACCTCCCTGCTGCCTCTTTCTGGGTCTGCGTGTCCCTGCGTGTCCCACCATCTAAGGGCTTCTGATGTGGCCTGGCTTCCTCTTCCAAGGTCCTTGCCTCGCTGAGCGGGACAGGAAGAGCAGGCAAAGGGAAGCCAGCCTGCCTAAGTTCCTTCCTGCAAAGCCCCAGGAGGCGCTTCTAATGCTGAGTCAAGGATTCGCGTGCACCTATTTCGTATGTACATGACGTTTTCAAAAGTCTTCTTGATTAGGATCTATTTCCTCTGTTCTCACATTTTTTTAAGTAGCTGAATCCCCAGGTTGCTTTAGTTTGTCTAATCACCGCCCAGAAACCCGTGTGCGTCTGTGAACTGTTCCACACTGTTTGCTGGATGACAAATAAATTCTTTCCTCTTGGAGAAAAAGGCACTTTCTCCTCCGGGCACTAGGAAAGACTGAAGAAGTCCCCCTGTGATGCTTCTGTGACAAGACTTGGTCCTTCTTGGGTTGTGTTATTTCAGAACAAATATGGTAAACTGTTTTCCCCTCCGTTGCTATAGAGAAGAGATTATTTGCCTTTCTCTTAGGGCTTCTGAAAATAATAGATTACATATTTGGGAGGGTTTTTTTTTAGATCTGGTTAATGTGAGATAGAGAGGATTGCTCCCGGGATGACATTGTTTGGTTTGGGAAGTATTCTCCCGGTTGCCCAGCAACAGGCTCTTGGAGACGGGAGTGGACTGCGTCGTCCCTGGCAACCGTTGTTACTCAGCAAACAATGAGGGCCACAAGCAGCGCCAGGACTGCAGACTCCAGGCTTTAACTGCACATCTGCATATATTTTTCTCTGATGAAATTATGTTTGAGTTTGATCTGCCACGACAGGTAGAGCTGGGTCCACCAGGGGTCTGCTTAGAAGAAAGCGTATGTCTTATTGACATCTCACCCCTCATATAAACCAAGAGGAGATGTTGGAAAAAAACTTTTAGCCTTTTGAATCTATCCTACACTGCTCTCAACTGGAGACTTATTTCAGTCTTAAGTGGAATTTCTGTTTTGATCTAATTCCTCGTGTTTATAAAAGCATCACCCGGCCAACCTGCTACCGTATGTCCCTGATGAGCTGCAACCTCTCCACACGATGCTTTCATTCCTGCGGCCCGAGAATATTAGAAAAGCCAGCAGTTGCACCCCAATGGCTCCCACATAGAGAATTCACATGCGAGGCTGGCTGGCAATGAAAACTGAGCCCAGAGCCTTCTGGCTCCTCGGGATTCCTGTGGAGACGTGGGTGACCCTCAGGACCGTGTGTGTTATATTAGGGGAGCAGGTGTGTCCCTACTAACAGGAGAGTGGAAACCCCCACCCTGTTGATGGGCACTCTGCAGCCACAGGGTGGATTTTAATCAAAGTGGTGCCACCCCACCCCCCACCCCCTCGCTGGCCAGCCAGAGATAGCGACTGTTTACCAGGGCTGGTTGCTTAGGTAAACACTGCCCAGAACGTCATTCAAAGCCCGTGACACATTTCTTTCCCTCCTCTCTGCACCGCCCTCTCCTGCCCCTGCCCACCGACCAGGGCTGTAAACTGAGAAACGTTAGCCAGTGCAGGTTTTGGGTGGGAACTTGATCCTGCCTCATTCGCCTGAGTGCAGCGTGTGACTAATGCGGCCACAGCAGAGCACCACGGCCCGTGGTCGGTCAGGCAGCCTTCGCCGAGACCTGCTTTAGTCGTGTGGATGTTCCCGTTTTTAAGGGCGGCTCACCCTGCAGCCCCGAAAAAAACGTTCATTGCACTTGCGTACCCGCATTCCAGCTAACGTCTTGGGACAATTTAAAGTATCTGAACAAGTTTCCCAACTTTCTTTTGCAGCTGAATCTTATAATGGGGTGTCATTCGTGCTCTAGAGCAAGTAAAAGCAAGATTGTTTAAAAAAAAAAAAAAAAAGCAAGCTCATTAGCTGCCGGCCCTGTTAGATGCGGTGACAGCTCCAATTACAGCGCGTGTTGCTGATCGACATGAGTAAGTTCTGACTTAGACGAAGATGCCCAGAAGGTCCATTCGAATCCGACATTCCTCCTGCAGCCCGTTGCAGACGACGGTTGTAGGTCACTAAGACACCAAAAGACAAACCCTGCCAAAGGAAGGGCTATCCTGCGTTCCAGATCATGTTACACCTCATCCCAGTGCGGGCCGGTCATTTTTCAGGAACTGTTGCCTCATTTAAAATTTTTCTTTTAAATGGATTATTTTAAAAAATTTCCCACGGAAATTCTTTCCCCACGTCAGGCTTTCCAGCCTGGGCCAACCCCTTAGCTAACATCTGTGGGTAGAGCCTTCATCCGTCGGTGACGGAGCCGGGCTCAGTGATTTTAAGGGCCCCTCTAGGGCTGTGATTTCAAATGGAAGTTCTTGGTTTTTAGGGGGGCCATGTCTCTGCTTTTTAAATTCTGGAGTAAAGTGATGGGAAGAGGGGACATACGGGGTAAACTGGAAGGGACCCGCGTGCGATGCCAGCAGCACGAGGAAAGCCAGCCTCCTCTTTGCCTGCATCGGCGTGGAGGCCCTACCCATCCATCGCCCGTGCTCACTGGCTGTCCCTGGGCAAAGCGGTGGGAACGGGCCGGAGAACCCTGTCAGAAGCTCCCGACCCGTCCCTTGTCATCCTGCCTTGCTCCTCCTCCACGCTGTGACTGTCTGGGGTGCTCCGAAGACCCCGATGGTGCAATAGGAGGGATGTGTTGAGTCAGCCTCCAGCCTGGCGTCAGAAGGCCTCCGGGCTGTCTATACTTTCCCTGGCCTCACACATTCCCCACCTGCCGGAGAGAGTGCACGAGGGAGAAAAAAGACAGAAAGCAGGTGCAAGTGGGAGAGAGAGAGAGGCTGGTAAGAGGAGGGGCCATAATCTGAACGCAGCACAGCGACGAGCCTGGGGCCGGGGACCCGTGGCCGGCTGACGGCGAGGCGGGTGGCTGGCTGGCTGCAGGTAGGCAGTGCAGGCTGGGAGGGACCCTCGTGCCCCCGTTTGCTTCAAAATATGTCTGGAGGGTCATTACGGGGAACTTGCTAGGGCTTGGGAATGGGGAGAGGGAGCTGGGAGGGGGCCGCAGGGTGACTAGGACCCAGACTCGTTTTCTCGAGGTGGCCTGGATGGTCGGAAGCCGAAGCCGAATGTATAAACAAGTATGTGACAGGAAGCAGGACCGAGGGCACCGAGCAAGAAGAAAGGTCTGGTTGATTAGAAATGCCATGTGTTATGAGGCCATGGCCTCAGGCCAGTGGTTCTCAATGGGGCTGATCCTGCCCCCCAGGGGACATTGGGTGACTTCCGGAGACATTTGTGGTTCTCACGACTGCAAGAGAGAAGGTGCTCCTGGCGTGGAGTGCGTAGGGACCAGGGATGCTGCCCAGTCTCCCGCAGTGCTGGGACAGACCCCTGCAGCTGAGAAGGAGCCCCCCCCCCGCCATGCAGCAGTGCCAAGGGCGATTCGGCGGAGGGCTTCGGCCACTCTCGCCGCCGTGCATCCGTCGCTCTCCGCCCCCCTTGTCAAGCGAGCAGCCCTGCTATTCTCAGCTGTCACAGGTGGGCGGACTTTGAGGGGCAGAGTGCTCTCCAGCCTGGCCTCCGTCCTGCTCCACGAAGTCACATCGGTCCCATCCTGGCAGGTGCCATCGCGACTGGTGCCGGTGGGGACGCCTGTCGAGCGTCCAGTGGCCTTCTGTGCCACGTACCTTGTCACTGTGGATCTGGGCCTCTGGTGCCACACTGGCCATCCTCATTCCTGTAAAGACGTAGCCTTGGGGGTGGAGATGGCACCACACAATGGCCCACGCTGGGGCCCGCGGGCCTGGGCTCCACGCCTGGTGCACGGAATCTGCTTGTATTGAATGGGGGTGGCGGGGGGTGGGGGAGGGCATCCCAGTTCAGCTCTTTATCAGAAGTCACAGGGAGCCTGGCCTTCCCCGCAGAGCGACAGCAAAAGCATGCACAGAGCAGAGAGGAAGCTAGTAGAAGACACACCGTGCCCCCATGGGGAGGGGAGATGGGCACATGAGCTCACGAAGTTTAAAGAGGACAGAGAGGGACCTGGAAAAGAGATGGCGCAGTGTCCGGGGGTGGGCGTAGCAGGAGTTGTCACATGCGCACAGCCGGTCAGGGGTCAACCTGGGATGTCGTGCGTTCTGAATAGCACACTACGTCACCCACACGGACAGCCCCCGTGGGAAAGGACGGGGCCAGTGACCGCTGGCGTCCTTGTTGACAAGGTCCCTCCAGTTACGAGAAGGAACGAAGAGCCGCTTCTCCACGTGACCCAGACGGGGAGGAGTCCAGTGGGTTCCCGTAGTTGTTTCACGGATCCTTCCGGTTATTCCCAGTTCCCTTTGCCGCGGGGTCGAGGAGCGATTTATACGGGAAGGAAACGCTCGCGGGGTACAGACAGCAGGAGACGGGGGCCTTCGCGAACTCGTGCCTCCCTCCGTTAAAGGAGCGGCGCCCCTGCCAACCCAGCTCTCCCCTCGCGCTGAGTGCCCCTTGGCATGTCGCCCGACCTCTCAGCCTCGGCCTGGAGGGTGCTTGTTTCTAAAACGGGGCTGGTTACGGAGTCGCTTCCTCAGAACTAAGCAGGTTCACACGTCCGTGCTTAGCCCGGCAGTGCGGAGCCAACCGCCACCGCTGCCACTGCCGCCACTGCCACCGTGACTTGCCCCCTCCCTCCCACCAGGCTGCACACTGGACCCTGAACAACGCGGGGGCTGGGACACAACCCCCACCGCACCCCACCCACCCACACTGGAAAATCCATGACTCCCCACAACTTACCTGTCAATAGCCTCCCGCCCACCAGAAGCCCTGCCAAGCCCTTCGCAGCCGGGTACCACGTGTGTGAAGTTGTACATGGTATTCTCACGACGAGGCGGGCTAGAGAAAAGCAAATGTCGCTAAAACCACACGGGTCATCTGCGAGTTTTGCAAATTATCACAAATCTCCACAAATTTTTTCAATATACATAGCAGAAGAAAACCCGCACAGTCCAAACCGTGAGGTTCAAGGGTCAAGTGCATTTTGTTTATTGAGCACTGGCCGGGACCCAGGCTTGAGGCAGGCACGTGCGGTACGTCATTCCACTGCTTCCCCCCCCTCACACACTCCTTTTGCACTTTAAGAAACTGAGGCCACGGCCACGGCGAGTGACGGAACTGAGATTCGAACCTGGTCAAGTGAGTCCAAAGCCCACGCTGCTGCCCGCCCCACCCGGCCGGACACTCGCCTTGCTTGTGTGTGTTCAGAAGCCGAGTTTCTCATTTATGTGATGAAGGCTGTTAAGTCCTTTCCCTGATGGGAGTAAGAGCCAGTGGCAGGTAGGGAGGGGACCAGGCGTCCCTTTCTTTAGAACGGGGCGCTCGGGCCGCTGGGTGTCCACCGTCTCGAGGTCAGAACTCCGGGATCGCCCAGAGCAGGCTGCGCTGTCGCCTGCAGTGACAGCCGTGCCTGGAACCAGCTGGTACGCAGCGCTCGGGCTGCTCGGGGACCACAGGGTCACCAGGCAGATGTGGCCCTGAGGCCAAGGGAGACGCCCGGTGACTTCTGTGACGGAGGAAACGCGGACGTGGCGAGTTTGGGGGAAAGAAGTTCCACTTTGGGATTTGTGTGGCACCTGAGGGTGCCCAGGTCGAGAGGCAACTGGGGATGGACCGTGGAGCTGGGCAAGTGGGGGTGTAGGAAGGTCATCTACACCGAGGTGACAGCTAGGGGGTGGGGACTCAGAGGGGGGTGAAGGATGAAGAGAGACCAGAGCAGCGGGCTGAGGAGGCACCGTCAGAGGGAGGAAGAGACCAGAAACGAGGGGACAGGATATCAGGGAGCAGCACCAAACACTGTGGAGAGGTCAAGTTCAGATGAGCTTCTGGGGCCTGCGAAGCTGGCCACGGAGGCCTCGGGGGAACAGTGGGGCTGCTGTGAGAACGTGGAGGGAAGAGCATGCCAGGGGGACAAAGATGCCAAAACAGCACAGGCTCCTCCCCCAGACCCTGGACCCACGAGGGAACTAAGGCACAGGGTCATGGTGGCAGTGGCCAGTGGCCAGTGGACTCAGATGGCACGATGGAACACGGAGCCCAAGTAGAAGGCAGAGGGCGGCCTGAGCAGCGGGTCCTCTGTGGAGACGGAGGCTCTGGGACCCAGGTCCGCTCCGGATAGCTCTGGAGGGGCCAGAGACCGATGGGCTCTGCCGGCCTCTGTCATGGCCAGCAGCCTTGCCGCTGCAGCAGGAGAGCCGCCATAGGCCCCACGGGACGGGAGCTGAGGGTGCTAGGGAGGGAGGAGAGGGACGTCGGCCGGCATCTGGGCAGATGGAGGGTCACGGACGAGGAGGGGTGGCCAGAGGGGAAGGGGCAGAGGACATGGGGGTGGGTTACGCAGTGGGAAGCGAGGCCGAGAGCTGGGGGAAGAGGCTGCGTCAGAAGGTGGATGACGGGTTACAATTTCAGAGTCTAATCCCAGGGGAGGAAGTTATCTATGGAGAAAAACCTGTATTCTGAGATTTTTCTCCCATGTGCGTGTGTGCAAATATGTAGACAGGTCCCTCCACCGCCTCCTTTTAACTATGAAAACTATCGGTTTTTCTCTGCTGGGACTAGTCAGCATTCAGCTTAACAAAGCGCTATCTGGAGTGAGAACATAGCAACGGGCCTTCGGAGTGGTTTTGGCCATCTTTCTCGCCTCAGCCTGTGCCATGCGTGTGTGTGCGTGCATGTGTGTTTTGTGTATGTGTGTGTGTTTTTGTGTGTGCATGTGTACATGCACATTTGTGCATGTATACACGGTTGTGTGTGCACGTGTACATGTGTGTGAGTATGCATGTGGGTATGTGCTGTGTGTGCTATGTATACACGTGTTTGTGTGCACGTGTGTGTTTGTGTATGTGCGCGTGTGCTTTTATGTGCACCTGTCAGTGTGTGTGCGTGTACGCTTGTGAGTGCACAACGCTTCTTGTGCCCGGTTGCCCAGCACAGAAAGGCCAGTCTCCTGCCCCCATCCTGGAGAGAATTCCCACTTCCTGGAAACCTGGTCTCGGGGTGTTATTATTCATACGCGAGGGAAACGGGGGCCTGCCTACAGCATTTGCTGGGTGAAAACGGCGGGGAAAGCTGGGCGGTGTTTTAATTCCCAATTTCCCCTGGATCCATGACATTGTTAGTTGCAAGAAAAATAAGTTCACATCCAAGACAAAGTAACCGGACCTTAGCCTGAACAATTTTGAAATCAATAGTCAAATCATGTCTCTAAGACGGAAGCAGGCGAGTGCTCCGATTAGGACAGGGGGCGAGGCCGCTGTCCTTGGAGTTCAGAGTACCCTGTCCCATGCAACCGGGATCGGGAGCCTGTGACTGCAGGGGCCGATGGGGCCTGGCTGCGTCCTGCCCGGACCCTTTGGTGGACGGCGGACGGCCAGTTTCAGGGGCTTGGGCCTGGCCCTGGGCTGGAGAAAGAGGGAAAGTCTGGCTACTGAGAAGGAAAGGCACAGATGCCCAGTTCTTACTGAAAGAAGAAGGAATCTGACTCTGAAGGTGCTTCATTCCAGAGAAACTCAGAGCCAACCCCGATCTTTCAAAGGCCGTTGCTGCAAGAGAAAGAATTCCGGAATTGCTCAAGGAATGACAGGGCACCCAGAAGGAGGACTAAGGGGTCGCCCTTGGCGCAAGGTGGAATTTGAACCCTTGGAAGTGGTGGGGAGCCGCTGCAGGGCCCCTGGCTTCCGCCCCTGCTTCTGCACGAGTCGTAACAATTTCGTGTCCAGGTCCCCACGGTGCCCTCTTTGTATTCTTAACCTGACATCAAGTTCACTCACACTGTTTATCCAGCGTTTGTCAGACAGGGCCATTTGTTTAGAACAGCAGGTTCTCCTTCAGGGGGATGCTGCCCCCAGGCGACATTCGGGCAGTGTCTGGAGACTCAGGGCAGGGGGAGGGAGTGCTCCCAGGGGCCAAGGATGCCACTCAGCACCCCACAGTGCCCAGGACAGAGCATCAGCAGTGCTGAGGCCGAGGCCGGTGTCCCCACGTCGGCGCCCACCTGGTGCTGAGTCATCCAAGCACGAGAATGGACGCGGGTTCCGCCACATGGAGCGTGGAGAGTCTACTTTTCAGCAAGGAGATGGGCACTCGGTTCCTAAACATACTCGTCTCCTGTGGTGCCTGGCGCTGGGCGGGGGCCACGCACAAGCTGGGACGGGTAAGACAGAACCTAAACCACGCTCCGCTTGCTCCTGAGACCTGGCCTCAGACCCAAAGGGATCCGAGGGCAGGAAAGCAACCTGATGCTTCTGGTCACCACAGTGCCACTCAGAATGTCATCTAAAGTGTCAGGCAGAACCCGGGTTTGGAAGAACTCGAGAGTATAATGGACTTGTTGCCTCTTGTTCTTAGGGAAGAAATTAATTGCTTTCTTGGGGCAAATGAACCGTGGTGCCATCCAGATGCCACCAAGTACCAGGAGAGTATGAACCGATGGCCCGAGGAGGCCCGTGTGTGTCTCTCTCCAAAGTAAAAGGTTGTGTGTGTCTCCCAAAGCGGAAGTTAATTAGCCAATCAGAATGAAGGGAACTAGAAACGTTCGTGCGCTGTTCCCTGATTACCCAAAGATGACCGAATGCTTTCTAAATGTCCACCGGCCCCCTGTGAGGCAGGCGACCCCTGTACTCAGCGCCGCCCGGGAGGCACAGGGGTGGAAAGGAGATGGCCTGGTCCCGCCCCGGCCCAGTGAGTCAGCCCCTGAGGAGCCCTCTGCGTTTCCTTCCCTTCCTGTCATTACCGGTTGCTAGGCAACCGGAGTGTTTTTCCTGTAAACAGACGCGTCTTCCCTTTGTGCCCGGGCAGGTCCATTCATCGAGGCTGTAACCCAGGGCTGCTGACCACCGTCTCACTGTGCTCCCCCCACATGCACGCAAGGAGACCTCGGCAGGTGTCCCCACTGCTGACTGTTCTCGGCAGTGTTTCCAGAAGGTCAGATGCGCCTTCGGGTGCTGGTTCCGCCGGGGAGGGGCTCACAGCGACGATGGTGCTTCCCTACTTTATTTCTCCAGGCTGCCCTCATCTTGGACCAGAAAGTGCTGGGCTCAGAAACGTCACACCAGCGTGTTTCTGAGCCTCCGGGACCTTTGGGCGGGCCTGGCTGAGCTGGGTTGTGTCGAGACCCCCTGCTTTGTGTTGGCCGTCCCAAGGCCCCTGGACCCAGTCTAGAGGGGCCACAGTGAAGGGGATCAGAAAGAATGCTCGGTCCCGCCTTGGGAAGAAAAACAGGAGAGTGGACAAATAAATGCGACAGAGACAGACACACTGCATGGTTCCCCATTCCTGTCACAAGTTTAAGTTCAGAGCAGAAGCACAGACCTGCACCCGTACCTAGGAGACCGTGTCTCGGGTGACTGCGGGCACCAAGGAGACTGACCCGTGTGCCGAGGTAGGGACTCCCAGCCATCACCTTGAATGTGGCTGATCGGTGCCTGTGTCCTCGGGATCCCGCTCTGCCAGGTGGACGAGCCACTGAGACCTGGCCGCAGCCTTCCCACTCGTCCCCGCCCCACGCTGTTCTGACTTTTGTTAAACCATAGATCAGTTTCCTCCACTCTGCACCACGTACCTTGAACTTCACCCTTGCGTTTCGTATATGAGAACTCGCTCCTTTGTATTAGGGAGCAGCGCTCCCCTAGCTTTTTAGCTGTATCTGCTTGTATTTTTTTAGTGGCTGTTTTAGGAATTACCATGTGCATTTTTAACTTACCACAATCTAGTTTCTCATTCATCCCCCCCGATGATGGACATTTGGGTTATCGCTACTTTTGACAATTGTGAATAAAACTGCTATGAACGTGTTCATACAAGTTTTTTCGAAGACGTGTATTTTCATTTCTCTTGGATAAACACCTAGGAGAGAAATTCTGAGTTAAAAGTTAGCTTTTACTTTCTAAAACTGCCAACCTTTTTTTCCGGTGTGGTTGTATCATTTTGCATCCCCACAAGTATGTGAGTTACAATTTCTCCACATGCTCATGACATTCGTTGTCAGATTTTTTTTATTTTAACCATTCTAGTGAGTGTTTAGTGGTATCTCTTTGCAGTTTTAATTCGCATTTCTGTAGGGACTAACAGAGTTGAGTCTTAGTTCATATGCATTTTGAGCATCTGTATATCTTCGTGAAGGGCCTATTCAAGTCTTTTGCCTATTAGGTTATTTGTCTTCCTATTATTGAGTTGTGGGAGCTTATTCAATATTGCGGATAAAAGCCCTTTGTCAGATACATGTTTTGCAGATATTTGCTCTCAGACCATAGCTTGCTAATTTGTGTTCTTAATGAAGTCTTTGAATGAGCAGAAGTTTGAAATTTGGATGAAATCTAAGTTATCAGGTTTTTCTTTTACGCTTATTACTTTCCGCATCCTGTCTAAGAAAACTTTGCCTACACCCCTCTGTTTTCTCTTAGAAACATCAGGGTTTTACAGTTTTAGTTTTTATGTGTAGACCTGTTATCTAACTTGTAATCATTTTTGTGTATGCCGCGAGGTAGGGATTAAGGTGGTTCCCCGCCCCCGTATGGATATACCATTTGTTTAAACAACTTTCCTTCCTCTGTTGAAATGCCTTGACACCTTTGTCAAAAGTCAATTGAGGAAGAAAAGAGCTGGGGCTCTATTAGGAAAAAAATCAATTGACAGTGTAAGTATGGGTTACACTGGTTACGCGTTGCTGGATTTATTTTGTTATGACTTTTGCATATGTGTTCATGAGAAATATTGGTGTAAATACTTTTCTTGTAATATCTTTATCAAGCTTTGGTACCATGGTTTTGCTGACCTCACAAAGTCGGTCGTGAGGTGTTCCTTTCTGTCTTTCCCGATGGGATGGATGTGTGTGTTAATCCCTTTGGCAGTGCTCGGTGGCAGTTACCACGAAATGGCCTGCGCCTGGAGTTTCTCTGTAGGGAGGTTTTCAATAATTCAGTTTCTTTGTTAGATATGACATTCACATTTTATATTTCAACTTCCATCACTTTCGGTATGCTGTGTTTTTCTAAAAAAGTGTTCATGCGATCTCAGTTGTTGAATATAACACACTCGGCTAAAGTTGTTCATAATAGTTCTTTATTATCATTTGAATTTCTGTAAGATTTGGATTGGTTTTATGCCTGAATTTCTGTAAGATTTGGATTGGTTTTATTATCATTTGAATTTATTATCATTTGAATTTTGGATTGGTTTTATGCCTGATATTGGCAATTTGTGTTCTTTTCTCTCTCTTATCAGTTTTTTTAGGGGTTGTCATTTTTTTTTCTAAGATTTTTTTAGAGCAGTTTTAGATTGATAGCGAAGTCGAGAGGAAGGTGCAGAGATTTCCCACGTGCCTTCTGCACACAGGACACGGCCTCCCCCCGGTACCGACGTCCCCGCCAGAGAGACGTATCCGTTACAGCCGATATGCCATCGCCCTAAGCCCGCACTTCACATCAGGGTTCACTCTCGGTGATATACTTTCTACAGGTTTGGGCAAATGTATCGTATTTCACAGAGTATTCCCGCTGCCCTAAAAATGCTCTGTGTCTCACCTATTCATCGCTCCTCCCCAACCAGAGATCTTTTCACCATAATTTTTCCTTTTCCAACGTCGTATGGTTGGAATCATACAGTGTGTACACATTTACCTGGACTTAGTCAGATGCATTGATGTTTCCTTCATGGCTTTTCGTGGCCAGATAGCTCATTTCTCTTTGAAGGAAATTTCAATTCTGAAGAAATTTTGAGTTTGTTCATTTTCTCCATTGTCCGTGGAGTTTTTTTATGTCACTGTTTTTTTCTTTATTATTTGCTTCTTTCTACTTAGGATTAATTTGCTTGTCTTTTTATAGCTTCCTAAGGTTGAAAACGTAAACAATTGATTTTAAAGCTTTTCTTTCTAATATAAGCTTGTAAAGCTAAACATTTCCCTCCAGGCACTGCTTTAGATTCATCCCACAAATTTGATATGTGGTGTTTTCATTATCGTTTAGTTCACAATATTTTCTAATTTCTCTTATGGTTTGTTCTTTGACCTATGGGTCATTTTAGAAGTGTATTTTAAGTTTTCTAAATATTTGGCATTTTTCTAGCTATCTTTTTGATCTCTATTCCATTGTGGTCAAAGTATATGTTTGCTCTGTATAATTTTAGTTTTTTGACACGTATTGGGACTTGTTTTATGGCCCAAACATGACTCATTTTAGTGATTATTCCCTGTACATTTGAAAAGACTGCGCAGAATTTGATTGTTCTATAAATGTCAATTCAATCAATGTGGTTGATAGCATCGCTCAGGAATTATGCATCTTTGTGGATATTTTGTTTAGTTTCTGTCAAAATTACTCAGAGCAGGGTGAAAATCTTCAACTATGATTATTTATTTATCTATTTCTTCCTTCGGTTCTGTCGAATTTTTCTTCGTGTATTTCGAGGCTCTTTTACTGGGCGTATAAACATCGTTAATGGTTATGTCGTCCTGATGAACTGGTCATTTCGTCCTGATGAAATGTCCCTCATCCCTAAGACCTCGTGCCTTGTCTTGAAGCCTACTTTGTCTTACCGCTAGAGCCACTCCAGCTTTCTCAGGATTAGAATCTGCATGGTATATACTTTCCTCCACGAGACCCTTACACAGGTGACTCCATTCATCTCCCGTCCTTTGCGCTATTGTTATACAGACACCTCCACTTGTTATGAACCCCACAATAGAGTGTTATAAACTTTTCGTGAAACAGATACCTTTTTTTAAGAAATTAAGAGAAGAAAAGAAAATCGTCTTTCGTAATCAGCCACACGCCGATCATTTCAGGCGATCTTGATAACTCCTCGCAGATCCAAGTTTACTCGCTGCGTTATTTCCCTTTATCCTGAGAGCTTGCTTTTGCGTTTCTCGGGATGTAGGCAGCAAAAGTTCTTAGAGACTTTGTTTATCATAAAATGTCTGTATTTCACCTTCCTTTTAAGGATAAGTTTGCTGGCTGTAGAATTCTGGGCAGCGGGTTTCTGCCAGCACGTTAGGGTGTCACGCCTTTGTCTCCTGGTCCACGCCGTCGTCATCCACGCTGTCGCTCCCCTGGCTGTGCGTGGCTTTTTCTCGGACCGCTCGCTCGCTCTCTCCCCCTCTCTCTCTTCCCTCTCTCTCTAATTTTACCAGTTTAATCATGACACACCTAAATTGGTTTCCTTTTTACTTACCCTTCTTGGGGTTCGCTGAGCCTCTTGGACCTATAAGTTGATGTCTTTCACCAAATTTGAGATATTTGGTCATTCTTCAAATCTATCTTTTTCTCTCTCGCTCTCACCTTTTCTTCTGGTGCTCCAGTTATATGTGTGGTAGGCTGCTTGTTCTGTGCATTTTTCTTCATCTTTTCCCCTTGGTTCTTTGCGTAGGGTGAATTCTGTTGATCTATCTTCAAGTTCATAATCTCTTCCTTCTGCCGTTTCTAGTCAGCTGTTTAGCACATCTGGGGAAAATTCCCTTTCAGTTATTGGACTCGTCAGCTCCAGAATTTCTCTTTGTTTTTATATAGTTTGTCTTACTTGGTTGAGATTCCCATATGTTCACCCATTGTGCATGTAACTTCCTTTAAGTTCCTGAACATATTGCTAGTAGCTGCTTTATCTGCATTAACTGGTCTGGTTGTAATGGATTCCCGTCTTTGTTCTTGAGTATGAGTGACAATTTCCTGTTTCTTCTCATAGCTCATGGTCTTTATTGAGTCCTGGACATCACGAATGGTATGTTGTAGAATCTCGATCCTGCTGTGTTCCCCTGACGGCATTTAACTTGGCTGGGCTCCAACTCCGTCCCTCCTACAGTGGGCAGCCATTGAAACCTCCTCTTAGAGTTTTCATCCTCAAGCTGCTGGTTTTTCTCCAAGACCCCTGGTGTCTCCCTGACACGTGCATGGTTTGAAGATTTGAGTGGACAATACAGGCAGATCTGGGGGCTCGCCCGTCTGTGGCTCTCTCTCTTTTTCAGGATTTCCAGATCTGGGGGCTCGCCCTCTGTGGCTCTCTCTCTTTTTCAGGATTTCCCCACTAATATTCTGAGCTCTCTCCTCCGACACGTCTACGTGAGCTGCTGCTTTCTGCCACCCAAGCATTTATAGATCGGGGCATACCCTCAGGGCCAAAAGCCAGAGTCACCAGTCTGACCTGTGACAGCGGTCTTTCAAGGGTGGACTCCCTCAGCATCTGCCTGCTCCAGTAACTTTAAACAGTTGTGGTTTTTGAGATATTTTCCCCAAATTTTGTAATTGTTATCTGCAAGAAGGTTAGTCCAACCAATCTGCCCCCGGTGGCTCCCAGAGGTCCTTGGCCTTTCTCGGCTTATAGTGGCAAAGACGAAAAGCCTAGGCGTGGGGGGACGCCCCGAGGCCAGAGTGTCCAGTTTCTCATTCTTCAGTTCCTGTGAGTTACAGTTTAAAGACTTTGTTTACCCGTTTCCTTCAAAAGGGACACACGGTGAGGAAGGACAGGAGGTGTAGCCGGAAGAGGCCTGCTGGCAGCTCTCGGCCTTTAATACGCAAGTTCGCTGTGGTTTCAGCCACAGGAAACGAAGGATTTCATTTTGTGAAGAGCAGCCACTTAGAGACTCTGTTCCTCCTGCTTCCGCTTCACAGGTGTGGGGAGAGGGGTCTTCAGCAGTCGCAGCAGAAACCTGCCTTCGTTCTGCAGGTGTCCTCCTGGCCTGGCCGCGGAGCCGGAGCCAATCTGCACGGTGCAGCCTCCGAATGCACCTCCTCCCTACGTTAATCCCATCTCAATCCTTACCTTGACTGCATTTGCCGAGACACTATTTCCAAGTAAGGTCACGTGCTGAGATTGCGGGTGGACGTGAATTTGGGGGACACTATTTAACCCACCGCAACTCCCGAGACTGATCTGTCCATTGTGCCCAAACTCCTATCTTAAGGTTTAAGGGCTATGCCTGCCTCCCGGGCTTCTGGGACCTGGTGAATCACTTTTATCCGGGACGGTATAAGCTTCAGGAGCTCACTGTCTTCGTTTCGCACTGGCCGTGGTTATTCCTATTTGTCTTTGAACGTTGGTGGTCCCATCCCCCTCGCGACCCCAGCCCACCTGCGGCCCCCTCCAGTCTCATCCCACCGGCCTGGCGTGGCCCAAGAACCGCACACCGGGTTGCGGGCCCCGGGCCTCGGGGTTTTGAATCTGGACGGTGTAACTTTTCCACCCACTTCCCCAAAGCACAGCGCTTTATCAAACCCAGATCGTACGAACCGAGCACCGGCAACTGTAGCCCGTGCCCGGCGCCTGTTTGTGTAAATAAAGTTTTGTTAGAACACAGCCCCGGCCGTTCATTTCCGTGCCGCCAAAGCCGCTGTTGCGCCGCGCGGGCGGAGCCTCGCACGCCCGCGGCGCA